>NC_136807.1:46878943-47343943 GCF_951216825.1 Electrona antarctica
TTCATAAAATAAACGGGGCAAAGCAAAGCAAAGTTACTATATTTACCCAGGGTATCTGGGCTAAGCTCAAGAACATGTTTCCAGCCAGGCCCTGCTCATAGAACATTTCATGGTAGTGGTTCAATGCCTTGCTCAAGGGCACTTCAGCGGTGGTAATTTTAACGTGTCGGAACGCTGATTCGAACTGGCGACCTTCCGGTATCAAGACCGCTCCGCAATCCGTTCTGCCACCGCTGCCAGTGGAGGAATAAAATGTGGAGGTGCTTGGTTTGAGATGAGAGAGAGAGCAAAAGAGGATGAGGTATAGCGAGGCTGCGAGAGTGTCCTGTAAATCCTGAGTTATATTTGGTTGTTGTTGTTGATTTTTTTGCGAACCAAACATAGCCGATATACAAGCTCACATCACGCCACGCCGTGATGCACGTGAGCTTGTAGATCTGATACCGGTATGCGACACTGTAGTGCGACACTGGTACAGAAAACCGGTATAAATCCGGCACACGTGGGGGATGAAGGAAAGAGCGGATCGCGGGGCCAGAAATAATGGGGAACATTCACGGGAGAGATCATAGGAGACGGAGACGGGGATGACAGCGCGGGGTGGAAGAATGGAGAAAAGGGGAGAGCGCCGAGAGGCGTTGAGGAACGGCGTGGAGGGCACGGAAGTAATATAATAATTCCGTGAGAAAGTCGGCTCTGAGTGCGCACACGCGCCACAGGGAGACAGGGGAGAAAGACAAGGAGAGAGAGAGAGAGACAAGTGTGCTATTTGTGAAATATTCAGTGTGATGGAGAGGACTTATAGATGTGAAATCCCTTCCCGAAGGAGAGTCAGGGATGGAGAAGATGAGGAGAGGAATGGAGAGGAGAGGAGAGGAAGGAGCGAGGAGCGCTGATTGAAGTTTTTGATAGGAGTCATAGGAATGGAGAGCGCTAGCACAGAGAGAGACTGCAGCTGTGAGGCCCGGTGTAGGACCGACTGGGTCCTATCTATTTTTAAAACAGTGTGTGGGTACAGCACTGCTCTCACCTTACAGTATCCAATTGTACCCGGAGGTGTGTGTTTATGTATAGGATCTTCTACAGAGTTACCATTTATAGGACGGTTTTGGACGCGAGGGAAAGCAGGCAGCCGCAGGCTCTGAAATCAGGTGCATGGGTTTGTATGTGAAATGGTAAACGGTAAGTTTATGGTATATAGCGTGCCGTTATCCGTTAAGTGCTTTAGCAACGATATGCACTGCAGTTCGTGCATCCTATTCAGGTTTCAGTGTTTTGCTCAAGGACAATTGGATCGACACTAGCCCAGGGGGTTTATTATAGTACCAGGGTTTCAGGGTAGTCGACCTGCTGTGACCTCTTCATCTTTGTTTTGTTAATGACTGGAGAATGTGTGAAAATGTGTCTGATAAATAAAATAAAAAACATTAGGAACCACTGGTGCAACCCCTCTGCGCCAGTGAGCACATACACGTGTCTCTCTCACACACACACACACACACACACACACACACACACACACACACACACACACACACACACGGTTTTGTGAGGAAGTAGGTGGATAAACAGTAACCAGGTCAGAGCTAAGGCAGAGCGCTCCAGTATATCTCTCTCTCTCTCTCTCTCTCTCTCTCTCTCTCAGTATTTTTTTGCCTGCCGTTTTTTAGCCCTTCCGTTGCCGAGGTAGACTAAGAGGACGGTTGTCAACCACCCACCCGTTTTCTTCCTTCCTCAACCTCCCAGTAGCACTGCTCGAGTCCAGCCAGTTCCATAACACCTGTCACTATCTCTGTTTCCCTGTATATTTATTTGGCGATACATACAAAAAAGTGTGTGTGTGTGTGTGTGTGTGTGTGTGTGTGCGTGCGTGCGTGCGTGCGTGCGTGCGTGCGTGCGTGCGTGCGTGCGTGCGTGCGTGTATGTGGGAGACATTGTCAGAGGGTGGTTTGTGTCCCTAGAGAGCTAGTGCCATTGGGAGAGCGCACACACACACGCACGCACGCTATCTTGTAGGCCTATGCATGATTCTATTATGAACGCGCGCGGGTGTGTGTGTGTGTATGTGTGAGTGAGAGAGAGAGAGAAAGAGGGCGCACGACCACATACTTTACTTTGCGTGCAAACGTCAACGCACGTCTGATCATACATAATGATCATCTCTCCCTTCACGGCTGCAAAACGCACACAACCCTATCACCGCTCGGCGGGAGGTCTGTATGCCGCAGAACGCCGCAGAGTGAGATAATAGTGAGAGGAGTGAAGAAACAGAGACAGAGATGGGGGGGGGGGATGCATGGCCAGAGGGTTAAGGGTGACAGAGGAGGAGGAATGGGAGCAGACGAAAGAGGGCTCGATCTTTATTTCAGGAGTCAAGACGGAATGAGAATGCGCCCGCAATGAGGAATCTGCTTCTGTCTTTAACCATCTCAGTATTAAACTCATCCATCCTGGAGAGATAGAGAGAGACGGAGAGAGGCGGGGGGTGAGTGAGAGAGGCTGTCTGAAAGGGAGACAGCATCTGTGTGTGTGTGTGTGTGTGTGTGTGTGTGTGTGTGTGTGTGTGTGTGTGTGTGTGTGTGTGTGTGTGTGTGTGTGTGTGTGTGTGTGTGTGTGTGTGTGTGTGTCTGTCGGCAAAACAGTCATCCTTCACCTGTGGGCTTGCATAATGTAACGTGAGGAGGACGACGCCTTCTTTTAGGACCTGCTGTGCCAATAAAAACCCAAATCAGATTGGAACCTCCTCCTTTCTCCTCTCCTCTCCATCCCTCGATGTGAGGAGTTGGCGGAGATTAACACACCTGGCAACACACACACGCGCACGCAATTTTTTATTTAGTTTTAGTCATAGTCTTTTGACTAGATTTGTATTTAGTTTTAAACAAAAAGATGTGTTTTCAAAGTAGTATTCCCAAGGGGTGTAAATTGCAGACTGGCAAAGAACTGGATTCTAAGGCACTCCTTTGATGAAAAGGCAACAGAATATGACCAATGATGAGTTTCGCCCTAGTAGGTCTTCGTCAGGAAAACCCATTTTTTGTTCATGTTCCTACTTCCTACCTGTATCACCAAAGAGTCACTGATTGATCCCTATTTTTTCTCTATTTTAGTCTAGTTTTCGTCGACTAAAGTCCCATTATATTTAGTTGACTAAAACAAGACTAAAACTAATTTACGCCTTGATGGTGTCGAAATGCCTGATTTTACACTTAGTTGCATGCTGAAAATAGACGATCACGTTGTGAGCTTGTAGATCTGCAATTTTCAGAGTGCAACCAAACAAAATGACCTGCTTTCTCTCTTATGTGGTGAAGGGAATTTCAAAGCCCCAAACATACACAGAAAGTCAGTAAGTAAGTAAACAAACAACAAATTAATAAAATGCAATCAAGAGTTGAACACCTCTCTCTGCAGCCCTGAAAACCTTCTCATCTACCATGTATTCCTATAATAGGAATATTCAATTTTGGAATCCATTTCTCATGCTGGCCTGAGCCAAGGCACAACACAAGAGAGATAAATTATTAAATTAATCTTGAATCCACCATCCACCGTCTGGCAGGTTCAAATAATAATAATAAGTCTGGGAGCGGCGCCTCCAACCTTGGCCGGGCGCTCCAAATACAACACGATTCACCGGTGGGGGAGCTGGCCAGGGTTCAAATCCATGTTTCTGTACTATAATAATGATGGCCCCCCTCCTGGCTGGTCAGGACCCTCCCTGTTTAGCAGGGATCTGGGGGAAACAGTTCCTCTCTCCTGGCAGACGACGTCACACTGAGAAGCACCAGTACTGTGCACATGCTGGCCGGCAGGCACATGAACCCCACCGCTCATAAGATGCGATGGAAAAGTGGTCGCTGCGCTGCACGAGTAGAAATGCAGCCCATGCATCAAACTCTCACTCACATGCTGCTTTTCTCCCAGTATGGGAGGACGAATGCTTAGGATTTTTGTTGATTTTTTTGTGATCTTTTGCCCCTTGAAATATAGCTATAATCCTTGGTTTCTGTTGTGTGTAAACAACACGTAAGACGCCTGAGGGCGAGAAGCGACCTCGCATTAAAGCAGACTGAGGGGGGGGGGGGGGGGTCAGATCAATAGGTATGGAATGAATTCTGTACTGGCCATATATGGTGTGTACATGGTTTGATGAGTGCCCACGTTAAAGGAGAATTCCATGCTAGAAGGCTTTCTTACCTTTCTTACCTTTATTTGTAGTTGTTACGTCCCCATCAAAGAGGTCCAGGTGTTATTTTGTGCAAAACCTCCTTATTGGCTATTTCCCCTACCATAAGCCCTCAATGAATTGCATTGAATGGGGCTATGGGGTGTTGTGCTAATTCGCTTATTTCCATCGAAATAAGTAGTAAAGTGTGCCGCTTGGGATATTATTTACATTGTGAAGAGAGGATATATACAAAAAAAACTTTTGAGCGATGGAAATAAGCGAATTAGCACAACACCCCATAGCCCCATTCAATTCCCATTCAATTCAATGCAATTCATTTAGGGCTTATGGTAGGGGAAATAGCCAATAAGGAGGTTTTGCACAAAATAACACCTGGACCTCTTTGGTGGGGACGTAACAACTACAAATAAAAGGTAAGAAAGCCTTCTAGCATGGAATTCTCCTTTAAGGCCGGGCCTTAATTTTCGGGCCTGTTGAGAACTCTAGTTTTCACCGGCTGCCAGGCGCGGCTGCACTAATAACTTTGGGATCTATGGAGATCTAAGGGTTTGAGGTCAGATGTAGAATTGCTGGCCAATATTGATGACATCAGGGATCTCCATATATGGGCTTAACAGTTTGACTGCATAACCCGCGTTCCACGACATTTAATCCATTGTCTTCCCCTGCGTAATACGCTAAACCCGCTATTTGTTTTATGTGTTTAATTTGCAGTTTTTTTTATAATTTAAAAGAAAGCGTTTTTGTCGCGGACCTGGTGACGAGGCCGACGCGTTATGATGACGTAACCGGAAGTCGACCCGTGCACTGGGCTGCAAGGGCTTCTGGGAAAACGAGTTCAATGCAAGTGAACAGGGTTTTACACTGGGCTCCATACGCCAGTAGTACTTGTAACGAAGACTCTCGCTTCCAGTCATGTTGTTGGATCTGAGTAGTTGCTCAGTTGGATATTTAGTCCCCATATATGAGGATATCCGACTAGGACGTTGGGCTATATGACATATGACATGTCTAGTATGACAATCCCTATATTTGGCCCGAGCCGACCTAGTGCCGATATCAGATAGATGTGGTAGAACCATATATGGATATATCTAACTGGCTTGGTCATCGTGACAAGCATAGTCGGAGAATATATAACAAGGTTCGGCTTCAGGGAGAAGGCAGAAGTCGAAGCATCCTGGTTTAAGATCTCCATCCCTGATGATGTCACGTGATGTCACGAGACCTGGGCACCATATATCGGGATTTTGAGTGATACACTGACAGACGGACAAAAACGTACGATTTCATAGTGAATCGAAACCAGCGCTCCCCAAAACAACAGGTCCGGGATCTGTCAGGAATTGATGACATTAACCCATTCAGGCCTGACGTCGAAATAAAAAAAACGTTCGCTCTGAAAGAATATACATTCAAAGATTTGTGCCGCATTTTTACGATTTTTCAAAAATAGCAGACCTACAAGCTCATAGCGCGCCACTCGGTGGCGCGCTATGAGCTTGTAGATCTGCTATTTTTCAATAGCTAAAGTATAACATAATGCTTAGTTAAAACACCAAAAGGGGTTCCCGCCCAAAATGGGTTAAAAGCTATAATATGACACAGATGCGTCCTCAGGTCTAAATGGGTTAAACAATCACCTGTGTGTCCGTCCAGTCTCAATGTTTGTAAACAAATAATTAGTTACCCGCGTTATAATCAAATATTCTACGCTGCCGAGATTGTTTTATTACCTTTAGATCATACGCTGAAGTATTTGGGCATTTGATCCGTGAAAATCCGGCGAAAAAAGGTTACTCCGTTTGTTATGTACGATCGCACCACCCGCCATCTTGGTACACCACAAGACCCTCCTTCATGAGGTGTTGTACCCCGTTCACTTGCATTGGCCTCAATTTCCCAGAAGCCCTAGCAGCCCAGCGCATGGGTTGATTTCCGCTTTCGTCATCAGAACATGAAGGTCTCTCCAGCAGCTCCGTTGCTCAGCTCAGTTTCTTTTTAATTATTAAAATACGGCGATTTAAACACATAAAAAAATGTCGGGTATATCTTATTAAGCAGGGCCTATAGTTTGATGAAACAATTTAAAACCCTCAAAGTGTTAACCCACCTTACTTTTCCATCAGGTTATTTCCTGGCCCCCCCACAGACTACACTAGTGACTGGAAAGCTTGGCTAGCCATGGTAAGTGGAGTCAATTTAAAAGCATTTGATGTGCTGCAGCACATCAAAAGCTGGCCCCATCACACTCGAGTTACTGCTGTTCAAGTGAATAGTTACAAGCCCCAAAAGATGAGCAGCAGACGGCTTTTTGGGGAAACCATCACTGTGATTGGATGGGGAGCTGGAAATGGCCGTGCCACTGATAAAACAGTTTCCCGCTGATAAAAGAGTTTTCGAATCCATCTCCACAACAGCTTGGGGTGTTATGTAAGGCACGATGATGGAGCGAGAGCTGGCAGAGATGAGACAAATGACAAATCCCAATGACAAATATGTGGAAGATGTACTGCATATGTGAACACAAGTCATCATAACACCTCGCACGCATCGCATGATGGGGCCAAAATCTAAAGTCATTTTAAACTGTCGCTCTTGGTCTTTGTGATCGAAAGAGTACACAGGATTACGCTCAGCTGCGTGTTTGTTTTACAGGGTTCTATTTGTCTTTTTTATTATGGAACATTCATAATCATATCCTCTTAGGGTGAAGTGTCAATGTATTGGGAAGATTTAGGCTGAGAAACAGCAGGAAAACTGACAGAAAAAGACTCGCTGAGAAACAACATTCACAGCATCAGAGAACTGGCCTCCTGGCCGGACCATGGGTCCACGATCGGCCGATACTGATACCGATCTTGTGCGTAAGGGAAAGATTTTAATATTTCCAACATTATTATATGTCAAAACCCACGTCAAAACTGTTCCTGTGTGTGTGGCGAGGAAGGGCAGAATGTTTAGGCCTGTCACAAAGATGCAAAACCATATTATACTATATATCGTGTAAATGGCTGATCGCCAGTCATTTGGAGTGAAAATCATCCGATTTAAATCTGTGGCCGATCGATCGTAGCCTACCACCTTCTACTCCTGAGCCTGAATTGGTGCCTGAAGATGCTATAGTCTAAATGGTCTCATGAGGATATGTACTAAAGATAAGGGCAACCTGCAAATAGAACACCGAAGTACAGAGTGCAAGAGTAAGCATGAAACCCAGAAAGCATCAGAGTGGACACATAGGTGAGGGGGAAATGACCATAAACGCTGTAAGAAAGAAAGCACTGCAGCCATATTGATACCAACCACGCCACAGCCTAAATGATGGAGCTGAACAGGGAGAAGAAGAGATGAACACAATGCAAGAGGCAGAGAGCAAAATGAGGGATGACCGAGAGAGCAACAAGAAAGAGGCCGGAGATCGAAAAAGGGGGGAGACAGAGAGAGAGAGAGAGAGGAGGGATGAGGCAGAGAATGAGAGAATTAAAAGAACAATGGGAGGATGGAGAATGGGAAAGGGGGAGAGTAGAAAGGAGAGCAGGAACGTGAAGCTATGTGTGTGTGTGTGTGTGTGTGTGTGTGTGTGTGTGTGTGTGTGTGTGTGTGTGTGTGTGTGTGTGTGTGTGTGTGTGTGTGTGTGTGTGTGCACTGGGAGATGACGGATGAAGGCGCGGAGAGACGGGAAAGATCCACTGAACATACTGTACACACACACTGTACCACGTGGTAATGAATGCCACTTTAATGAAGTCCTCTCCTCTCTAACATCTCTCCATCTGCGCTGCTCCTCTCCCCCTCTAACCCATTCAGACCCCAGGTCCATTCTACTACATTTGTAGATATGGCTTATAGAGGAATGTCTTGCAGAAAACAGCGAGTTGAGAAAACGTATGGTCACAAATGTCTTCTGAAACAGTTTTCTGAAAAACCTACGTTTCTATATCAGTGGTTCTCTAACTATTTCATGTCAAGGATCCCCAGAATTATATGAATTTGGCCGCCGACCCCCATCTCAAAATATGTTGTTCCAGGGTCCCCCCAGAAGCAAAGATTTGAGTTAAAAAACGTTCACTCACGATTCATTCACGATTTTTCAAAAAATAGCAGATATACAAGCTCATAGCGCAGCACTTGGTGCCACGCTATGAGCTTGTAGATCTGCTATTTTTCAATAGCTAAAACACCAAAAGGCGTTCCCGCCCTGAAGGGGCTAATCTTGTCACTGCTCTTTTCTCCCTCTCTCCGACTGTCTCTTCCTTTCTCACACATTCTCTCCCCTTTCGCTCTTATCCCCCCCCCCCCCCCCCCCCCCCCCCCCCGTCTCACACTATGAGAGCCGTGGGGGGAAATAACTCATTACTAATTCAATGTTTTCTCCCTGCATATGTATTTACTGGGCCTCGGATGCTAGTTGTTTTTGCTATGCTACGGCACGGGTGAATTCCAAAACGGAACGGCGTGTTGTTTCATTCGGATGATGAAACTATACCTCCATACTCTGTTTTTCTCCCCAGAGTAGTGTATACAAGATACACACACACACACACACACACACACACACACACACACACACACACACACACACACACACACACACACACACACACACACACACACACACACACACACACACACACACACACACACACACACACACACACACACACAGTACGACGCATTCACCCTTTTGCACGGAAAGGCATGCAATATAGATATAGCTGTGACAGACTTAACACAAAATAAAACAGAAAAGTTTGTTTAAAAGGACCATACTGGATGGTGGTCTGGTAATTAGCTCTGACTATGACTCCGACTCCTTTTTTGTCAAATGTATGTTATTGTTGCATTTTAATATAGTATTAGACCCTGGAGAAGATTTATGGAAACATCGTCTTAATTACTCAGATAACCACACCGTCGTATAAGCGTTGTGCTCAAATTTAATTACATTATTTTAGGAACCAGACAGTGTACACTCACTGTACAGAAATGTTTTTCCGTTCACTCTACTGGTATTTTTTTATACAGAACCTTTAAAGTAGTGGCAGGAAGTGGCTCAGGAGGCAAGTTGCTCAGTTCTCAGCGACCCTTAAAATGACTCCCGATGAGCAGGTTGGTGCCATGCATGTTTTCCTCTGCCGTCAGAGTATGAATGTGTGTGTGTGTGTGTGTGTGTGTGTGTGTGTGAATCTAAAGCACCTTAAATAAAAGGTGCTAAAATAAATGCACCATATAAAGTACTTTTTTTTTTGAATAGCCAATTATTTTTACCTCCCCAATTTAGTCGGTATGCCAATTGATTCCTCCCCACACACATTTCTGTGTGTACACCTTCCACGCTTTATAAAATATGACATACTGTATATACCCAGGCTGCCGGGATTGTTTATTTACCTTTGGAGAATACGCCGTGTGTGTTCTGCTGTCGTATCCTACTGGCTCACTTGCCAGTGAGGAACCCCCACCGGGAGGACATAGAGCCTGACTGAATGTGTGTATATATGTGTGTGTATGTGTGTGTGTGTGTGTGTGTGTGTGTGTGTGTGTGTGTGTGTGTGTGTGTGTGTGTGTGTGTGTGTGTTACATTATTTAAGCATTTGAAGGTGGAAGTGTGGTATAGTTCCCAGCTCCACTTCTCATTAAAAGTGATGCTCTGTGGCACAAAAATGAACTTTTCATGGCTTTATTCTGGCCCTCGGGGTGCTTCATGGGCTGTTTTGCACTGTTGCACTGTTGCACTGTTGGAAGGACATGTTGCTCATAAGGTCCAGGACTCACGGGCGGGTTTTGATTCATGGCTTTAATCTGGATGTTTCATTCTCTCAACCGTTCCGTTCCACTGCAAGAGGTCAAAAGGAGACAAAATGTGCCGGCCCGTGCATCATTTTGTGTGCAGGTGCGAGTGTGTGTGCGTGTGTGTGACCCAGTGTGTGCACGCGCGTGCGTGTGTGATACAGAGAGATAGAGACAGAATACCTGTATATGAGGGTAGAGAGGCACAGAGATTCAGATCGTGTTTGAAAGATATAAAGAGAAAATGACGGACAGAGAGAGGGGGGGGGTGGGGGGGGGGGGGGGGAGAGATGAAGCGTTATAGGTGAATTGTGACTGATGGAGGGCTCAGCTGTATGAGATATGGAAGAGGAGGGGGCGCACGCACACAAACTTTTAGGGACATTGTACGGACTTACATTCCGTCCACAATGATTTACCATAACCTCAACCCTAACAAATACAGAAACATGACATCAGACCTCAACCGAAATGCAACCTTTATGACCCTTAAACCTCAACCCTTAACGCAACCTTAACATTATGGCCTCAACCATCAACCCAAAACCCTCAACCTAACCTTATGGAAGCTAACCTCAAACCTAGGGCAGACCAAACGGGCCAACATCCTAGTTATCCACATTCAATTTGGCGGAGCCCCCCCAGAAGCACATTCAAAAGGAAACTAGAAAAAGTGCCCCTCGGGGGCACAGGTCTCCACCAGGGCAGGTCAGGTTGTGGCCTCCTGGTGGCGCTATAATAAGCCAATGTGAAAAGGGTGCCATTGGATGATTTGAGGCATTTTGTTCCAAAAATGTATTTTGCAAAAATCCACCTGTTGGTGGCACTATAACAGGCCAATGTGAAAAAGGTGGGATATATTCCTCAGCCTAGTAGGAAAGTCTGTGAAAGATTTCACGTAAATTGCACGCTGCGTTCATGATTTGAGGCTTTTTGTTCAAAACGGGCCAATCCTGCAAATTTTGAAAGCCAATGATCAGGATGGAATATGAAATATAGGACAGATCAGTCTTGAGCACATTGCTAGAGAAAATATGGAGTAGTAATATAAAAAAAATTGTTTTACAAAAATCGGCCTCCTGGTGGTGCTATAACAGGCCGTTCTGGAAAAGTGTGTGCAAAATGTGGCATTGACCGAGTTAACGCCGGTGCCGGAGATTAGCTGGACACACACACACACACACACACACACACACACACACACACACACACACACACACACACACACACACACACACACACACACACACACACACACACACACACACACACACACACACACACACACACACACACACACACACACACACACACACACACACACACACACACACACACACACACACACACACACACACACACACACGACTTCTGCTTGTAACAGACTGATTGCAGTATTGATAGTTTTTACTTAAGTAAAACATACGAGTATCTTCCACCACTGAACATACAGTAGGTAACCAGGTACAGTAGGCCTACAGTTCATGTGTTCTCGTCTGGCCCCAGCTGGCTGCATTCTACGGTACGCATAACGTGTTTCTCATTCTCCACCACCTTCATTATCCCAGCCGGGCAGGCAGGCGATCGACGCACGTGTGTGACAGAGCCAAATCTCTGTCAACAATTACGCAATCTCAGAGAGCCCCTGGGCCCCCCGAGATGGCATTATAGGATCATTAAGCGCTCAGCTACGGAGGGAACATTATGTCACACATTTCAGCCAAGGTGAGATAAAAAGCCATACTGTGATGGATCAATGCTCCTCCTCTCTTCCAAAACAGTGGTCCAGCAGTCGGCTATAGACCATGCCCTGTGCAAGAGTGTAAATTTGAATCCTTTGTTCCTTACGGGGTCCATTTTTACACCCCGGGCGGGAACCCCTTTTGGTGTTAGCATTATGTTATGCTTTAGCTATTGAGAAATAGCAGATCTACAAGCTCATAGCGCGGCACCAAGTGCCGCGCTACGAGCTTGTAGGTCTGCTATTTTTGAAAAATCAAAGAACGACTGACATAAAAACATAGCTTTTTCAGAAAACTGTCATGATTTAGAAGACATTTTTAGATTCTGATCTCAGGTCAAAATGGGTTAACACATTTAGACCGGGAAAGCATCCGTGTCATTTTAGATTTCAGATTTAAATTGTGAAAATTAGTGCAAATCTTTGAATGTATATACCGGTACATATATTTTAATCCAAATCTTTGAATGTATATACATGTATTTTAATCCAAATCTTTGCTTCTGGGGGATCCCTGTAACAAAACATTTTGAGATGGTGGTGCGCAGGAAAATACATCATTTTGAGGGGTCCTTGACATAAAAAAGGTTTGAGCACCGCTGATATACTGTATAGCAACATACGTTTTTTTCAGAAATCTGTGCATTTGTAGAAATCGGCCTCAGTCAGGTTTTATAACGGGTTAAGTTAACACTCTGTATTTTGCGGTGTGTGGCGGCTGTAATGTAACGGCAGCTGTGGAAGTTGGCAGAAAACCCAGAGAATATAAAGATATCCGGTGGGTCTCTCAGCGTCTCCGAAGCGGCGGACACAGTGGGAGACGCTCGCATTTCAACCAACCATGGCACGAACAAGAGAAGCGCACTAATGAGTCATTAAGGGGATATCATTACATTACGCTGGGATATTGCCTGGGCACACAACAACACTGCAACGCGCAAACCTGCTATTGAGTTTCCTACTGGTGGTGGTGGTGGTGATGATACCATAAAGATGTAACATTGCTTCATCAAGCTGGCCCCGCAAACAGCATGCCGCTGCGCTCTCTCTCTCTCTCTCTCTCATCGGCTATGATTGATGTAATTAATCACAATGACTTTTTCTCCCCAACGTTGCTCTGCTCGGAATGTTGCACTTCATTGCAACCTCTTGGGTTCACAATGCATGCTGCCAGGGACGGATTAACCCCCAAAAGGGCCCCTGGGCCGGTACATCTTTTGGGGCCCTCCCTAGCGCGTGCGCACAGATTTTTTTTGTTTTTTGTTTGTTTTTATCACATTTTGGACCTAAATTTAACAAAATCAATGGCCAACTACAAAAAGTGCCCTTCTGGGCACAGGTCTCCACCAGGAGGATAGGAGTGTGTGTGATGTTTGGCAACATGTTTAGGAGTAATATAAACATGTTTTGTTTGTTTTTTGCAACAATTTTCTTCATTTTGTTGAGGAGAGCCAGATCACTCATAGCATCTCTGAGGATAGAATTCTGGATGAGCAGGACATGTGCAGCATTTTGAACGAAACGGGCCACTCTTTGGAACTTTGGAAGGCAATGTTAGCCAATCAGTGTAGAATCTGAGAAATCCAACAGACTCGTCTTGATCACATGACTACAGAGATCATGTGTTCCGATTTGCGTGAGATTTGGATGAAATCTGTGCGACTAACATAAGCAATGTGTTTTGCAGAAATCAGCCTCATGGTGGCACTATAACCGTCAGATGTGGAGGGATGCAGGGACAATGTTTTTCCATGGCCTCTAGGGAGTGCGCATACATAAGTTGTATACAGATCGATGCTGTTATAGCTAAAAACAGGAATTGGCCTGTTATAGCGCCACCATGAGGCTGATTTGGAAAAAAATGAGTGGCATGTCGTCCTCGGCTTAGTGGAAATGTGCGTGTATAATTTCACGGAAATTGCTCACTGTGTTTGTGATTTGTGGCATTTTGTTCGAAACGGACCAATCATGTGAGCTTTGGAAGCCAATCTTAGCCAATCAGGATGGAAGATGGGAAATGGGGCAGATCTGTGTTGATCACATGACTATGGAGATAGTGTATACCGAATTGTGTGATGTATGGATAAAATGTGTACGAGTAATCTACAGAAATGTGTTTTGCCTAAATCGGCCTCATGGTGGCGCTATAACAGGCCGCTGAAGAATATTTGGGGCAGAGGTTCGTCGTTGGCACCCAGGGAGTGTGTGTGCAAAGTTTGGCATGGATCGGGCCAACGGTGGCAGAGATTAGCTGGTAACGGACGGACGGACGGAAGGAAGGACGGACGGACACACACACACACACACACACACACACACACACGGACGGAGTGCAAAACATACTCTCTCCCCATGCCTTCGGCCTGGTGGAGACAATGAAGTTCCCCAGGAGCTTTTTTCAGGGCCTCAAACCCATTACAGAGCATTACATTTTCCCTGAAGGGCTCCTGAGAGCCAAGGGCCCCTGGGCCACGGCCCCATTGGCCCAATGGCTAATTTGGCCCTGCATGCTGCTGCAGTGAGTCAACTTAGACAAATATGTGGGCAGATCAATACCGCCAATGTTACCGCCGCTATTAAGTACGAACATCATCAGTCATCCGTCACCGTCCTTATCCTCATTTCTGTGCTGCTTTTGGCAGCGTACGAGACCGCGACCTGAAAATGTATTTGTCGACTGCGGTCGATATTGTAATAACACCAAACACCAGTCCTGATCCTGATGCACTGTTTGGTAATAAAACTTCCAGTCTGATTGATGGTCATGACTGAAAGAGACCGCTCCAGCATCGCACTTGCTGATGAGTCAGACAGAAACCCTGACATGTTTCACACACGCACATGCATGTACTGTACATACGGAAGCACAAACGAACACGCACGCACACACACCACGTGCACACCCACACATACAGTATACACTGACGTGTAATGTGCTATATCGGGAAATGGGTCACATGGACAGGGAAAAGGAAACCGGTATTGGACATCAATATTAAGGCGGCCGTCGCTGAATGGCTAGAGAGGACGCCTGGGAATCAGAAGGTTGTTTGGTTTCTGGTCTATGAATCAACATGAGGTCCCTGAGCAGGACAGCCCAAACTAACTGCTCCCAAGGCTCAGTCAGTATGATTAATAGCATCCACTGCTCCATAGTAGTTAAGATGGTTAAATGCAACAGGACACATTTCAACAGATTTGACGGAACATTTTGACATAAAATGCCCCAAGAGAGAGAGGGGACCGTATTGTTATTTAACCCATTTTGGGCGGGAACCCCTTTTGGTTGTTTTAAACATTATGTTATAATTTAGCTATTGGAAAAATAGCAGATCTACAAGCTCATAGCGCGCCACCGAGTGGCGCGCTACGAGCTTGTAGGTCTGCTATTTTTGAAAAATCGTGAAAATATTTATTTCAGAAAACTGGAGGATTTTAGGGCCTAAATGGGTTAAACCCTATACTTTGTCGTTTACTGATGGGATCCCCCCCAGAGATCCCATCAGTAGGACGGCCGGAGAGAGACGGCGACCTGGGGTGAAGAGGGTTGGCAGCCCAAACCACCTCTTCGGTGAGGAGGAAAACCCAAAACATCATCAGCCATCTTCCCCACTGACTATCTCTGAACCTCTGAACCAAGAGACAGTGTGGGGCTGTAGCGTGCCACTTGGACACAGGCCAGGGTCTGCTCAGCCTTTGTCGGATCGCCTGGAGGAGAGCGTGTGTCTCTGTTGCAAGACCCAGAAACACCCAGCGATTCCAGGTTACAACACCGATGATGTGTCCAAATTTAAACATCCAGTAGATGTTTCATTTACTTTACTATAAGCCCAACTCTAACCGTAACCCGAGAAAAATAAACTAATGTTAGACCTACCTTACTCTAACCTTAGAGAACCAATAAATTAAGATTCCCCAAAACCAATGCATCCATAAAAGTATATATAGATATCCACACACACACACTACTGTAGTGTACTGGATCATCTCTATTTGGATGGTTTACCGCCTTTGTGAAATGTTGCATGTTTGTGTGTGTGTGTGTGTGTTAGTTATCTGTGTTTGTCCAGAGCCGTGCAGCAATAGTAGACTTAGCTGAGCACACACACACACACACACACACACACACACACACACACACACACACACACACACACACACACACACACACACACACACACACACACACACACACACACACACACACACACACACACACACACACACACACACACACACACTCTAAATGAGATCTCTAGAGAGAGGCTCAAACGAGATACAGTACCACCACAACTGACAGGTGGACGTACACTAAAGAACAACACAGCTCTGAAAAACGAGAGAAAGACAAAGGAAGAGAGAGAAAGAGAGAGAGAGAGATTCAGAAAAATCACAGATTGGTGAATAGACGAACGTACAGTGACAGTCCAACTAAAACCGGCAGACTGACATGCAAGCCAGCAGGTATGTGCAGTAGGTAGATTCAATGGATGGACTGTGTAGTTGATTCTGGCTGGTTCATGATCTTTAGCCTGACCGTTTTATCATGAAATGACATCCCACCCTCATTTTGGGCACAAGCACACAGGGGGCACTGCAGCCTTTTTTAGAATGTGTCACATTGTTCCCCCATTTCTCAAGCTTTTACCACTTGAATATTATTTTTTATTTTCTTCCGTTTAATTATTTTTCTCCCATGTCTGTATATATACGTAACCCCCAGCTAGGGGACGTTATTTGCTAAGTCCATATATATATATATATATATATATATATATACGGACCCCAACGTATACTGTGTATACAGTGTACAGTATACAGTGTATATAATGGTTGACCCCCTCGGCAGCTTTTAACCGCCAACACCAGCTACATATGGGACGTTAAATCTGATGTCCGTTTGCCTCGGTTACGAGCAGGATTTTCAAACCTCCATAAGTTGGAATCAAGGAGAGCTGTTCGTGGTGGATCTTCAGCCACACAAAGTTCGGATGTAATTTGTGACTTTGTAATCGTTGCTCCGACATGTAGACGGAGATGTTTACCTCTCGACAGAGTGGTAAACATCTCCGATGTGTGCTTGTGCTAATGATACTAAAGTGTGTGTATGGGGCAGGGGGGAGGCAAACTCCTTCTCTTAAAGTGAACGCAGCCGGCATAGGTTAACTTCCTTTATGCTAACAGCTAGCGGCAGAGAAAGAATTAATTGTATTATGCGTTTCTTTTATTTATTTTTATGTGTGTGTACACTGTCTTCTATGTAAGTCTGAGTCTGTTCTTCTCTTGTCTAAATGTTGGAAAGATCTCAAAATAAATGATTAAAAAACAATAAAAGATGGATGGATGGCAGCATTTCTACCTTTTTTATTTTATTTTTGCCACCTCACTGATAGTGTTGCCTTGACTGTGATGTCTCCTCATCATAGTCCAGGTTTGACACACAGGAGTGTTTGTACATTCTCACGGACGGTGTGAAATGTTTGGATATGCAATGTCCTTTGTTATCTACACTCTACGGGACGTTTTTCCCTAATTGTCCTGTGATCTGTTTTCGTTGTACTGTCCTTGGAGCCTGAATTTCCACAGTCAATAAAGGTCTCATCTCATTTCTACATCATAGGTCACCGCCTGCATGCTGGCTTGTGGCTTGTGATGGACGTGGAAAGATGCAGGAAAAGGATGGATTCACAGTCACGCAAGCAAATGAAGGCACACATACACTGTATAATGTACTGTACATGGACATTGAGAGAGGTACAGTTGGGTGCCACCGATATTGTCCCTTATCATTTGACCCATTTAGGCCTGACCTCAAAATTTAAAAAAAATCCTTCTAAATCCTCCAGTTTTCTGAAATAAATATTTTCACGATTTTTCAAAAATAGCAGACCTACAAGCTCATAGCGCGCCACTCGGTGGCGCGCTATGAGCTTGTAGATCTGCTATTTTTCAATAGCTAAATTATAACATAATGTTTAAAACACCAAAAGGGGTTTTGCGCAGATCACGCAAACCTCAGCAAAAAGAAAAGGACAATATCGATGGCCTCCAACTGTAGATGGTGTAGATCAGCTGATTCCTCCTGAAAGCTGAGAACGCAACAGACTGGCGTTATAGGCGTGAGAGATGTGGCAGCGTTGTCGCTTTACAGTCAGAGCCGAGGCGCCTGCTGCTATACAGTAAAAAAACAATAAGTGATGTTCATTTTACTTTGAGAGCATACTACAAATGTAACCATTATGGGTCCATTTGGTTACATTTTATACTCACCCAGTAATTAATTCCTAAGACTTTGAGTCAGGTATAGTCCTCTAGTTTCATATCCATGTGAAAGTTCTGGCAGAAAACATATGTTATGTAAAATATCGCCACTTTTACATGAGGAAAAGCTGACTGAAAATATATAAAAACTTCCTTTGAGAACAGTCGATGTTTGGGAAGCACAAACATTATGGCGCACACAATTAACAGTTGCGTGTTGCGATTGGTGTTGGGTAACTGTATTTTGATATATTCAGTCCTGCACTCATTCAGGGGCCCCTCTGCACTCATTCAGGGGCCCCTCTGCACTCATTCAGGGGCCCCTCGCCGGAGAGAATGTTGTCCGTGTGCAGCTCGTGGAAAAGTGGAGATATTTGACTAAATACACATTTTCTGCCAGAATGTGCCAGAACTTTCAAATTAATATGAAACTAGTCCCCAAAATGACTCCAAGTCTTAGGAATTAATTATTGGGTGGGTGCACAGGCAGTGCTATAAGTTTAAATGCCGACGAGGTCAGTCTGGTAACTGTGTGCGGATAGGACTGATCTATGGCTGTGTATTTGGAATACATGAAATAAAAAGATCATAGACATTCTAATCTAGGGCTATTTACTTGCAAACTTAGAATATTCACCTAATATTCAAACATGTATTCACCAAGTAAAACACATGAAATAAATGTAAGATCATAGACATTCTAATCTAGGGCTATTTACTTGCAAACTTAGAATATTCACCTAATATTCAAACATGTATTCACCAAGTAAAACACGTGAAATAAATGTAAGATCATAGACATTCTAATCTAGGGCTATTTACTTGAAAACTTAGAATATTCACCTAATATTCAAACATGTATTCACCAAGTGAAACCCACTTACAGTTAGTTGATTTAAAATGTAGGCCTATTTGTGTCCTCGTGCTCCGGACAAGTGACTTTAGTGCCCGGACAAGTGAATGGGAAATGTACTTGTCCGAAGGACAAGTGCCTCAAAAAGTTAATGTCAAGCCCTGATTACTGCATCAAAAGTAATCAACAAACTACTATAAAAACTGCTCAAACATTGACCAAATTGTCAAATAATATAATAAAGAAGCTAAAAATCACACCTGTGTGAAGTGAGGGGCGCCAATATATTAAAGTCTAACTCGTGTTGATTAGGTGATGTAATGGTGGTGTAAAACAAACAGTGCAAACACAAACATTAAATTATCTTTATTGTTAATGGCATTTAATGTTTGTGTTAGGGACAAGATGAAGTACATTTTCCCTTCATTGTCAATGGCGTTTTTAAAACAAAATTGAACGCCCCTCAAAAATGTGAAAATAGCTGATCTACAAGCTCGGAGCTCCCTCCCAACGCCTCCAAGCGCGAGTCATTGGGAGATCAGCTGTAGATCAGCTATTTTCACAATATGTATCTGTGGAACAGAGTCAAACTTGAATTTAATTCCAAATCACTTGTCAGGACGGGGTTCTTAATATGATTATTTTGGAGATGCTTGAAAAGGTTGAGAACCCCACCACTTGGTCCTCAAACTATTTCATCTCAAGGACCCCCACATGAATAATGTATTTGGCCACGGACTCGCCCCCATCTGAAAATATCTTCTGTTTTGATTAAATTAACACTCAGCTGTGTGAGATGCTGATCAGGGAATGTGAGTTTCTTCTCTCTTGCATTTTTCCTCATCCATCAACTTAGATCAAATTTGGAGCAAGTTATTGAGGCCAGTGGGTCTGCTGGGCTGGGAATCTGTTTTTCATCGCAAAAAAATAAATAATCAAACATACTTTGAATGTCATTGGTAATGGTTTCATAACCATTTTGATTGATTTGGGAAATTCATTATTTAACAGAACAGTGCAGCCACTGCACTAATCTTTCAAGACCCACAGAATATTTTGGTCTTATGTAAACAACAAATATCTCAAAAGAAAGAAGTATACTTTCATTTGGGCATCCACATAACTCTGACAAGTTATGTGGAATAACTTGTCAAGTGGAACCAAATCTGAGTACCAAATGGTACACTCTCAGAGTTACAGACCTGTAATGGTCGTTGAGGTCTAGCTCGTTGTGTTTGTTGCGACCATAGGTCGCAGTTAACTATGAAAACCTGCATCTCCCGTTGGTCAGTCCGTCCGTCCGTCTGTCTGTCCGTCACGCCCCGTGACACGCTCCATATATGGCCAATACAGAATTAATTCCATATGTTGATCGGACCTCCTCTGACCTCATCAAACCCTGTACACTCAAGACACTGCCCCCGCTTGCCACCCTTAGATCTCCATATATGGAGCGGACCTGTTCTGACATTCCATATGTTGATCTGACCTCATCAAACCCTGTACACTCAAGACACGCTCCATATTATATGGCCAGTACAGAATTCATTCCATATGTTGATCTGACCCCGCCACCCCATGTCAAAGTGCCAGCGCTCGCCCAGCAGTCTGCCGTCATCCAGGCGGATGCGTGCACGTGACCTTCTCGCCCTCAGGCGTCTTACTGGTCTATACTCATTTTGTATGTCTGTGGCAAAACTTTCATTTTGACATAAATGTCCACCACAAGCCAGCATGGCGATGAGCCCTTTATTAACCCATTTTGACCTGAGATCAGATTCTAAAAATGTCTTCTAAATCCTGACAGTTTTCTGAAAAAGCTATGTTTCTATGTCAGTCGATTTTTCAAAAATAGCAGACCTACAAGCTCGTAGCGCGCCACTCGGTGGCGCGCTATGAGCTTGTAGATCTGCTATTTTTCAATAGCTAAAGCATAACATAATGCTAACACCAAAAGGGGTTAACAGTTTGCAGAAAAAAAGCACAGGAAAAAGACAAAAGCACAGTTCAATACGAGATCTGCGGAGATGATTTGACTCCCAAGAAAGCCCATCTATGGCTCGTTTCCATCGGGGTCCTTCGTATTCAATTCATTGGTGGTGGCCACTAATGGGGACGGTTATCATCACACACCTGATTCACTTTGAGATTATTGTCAGTGAGTGCGCTGCTGACAATAATAGTGTTGGGTGTTTCCAAACGAGGATATAATTAACACGTGTTAATTAGACAAACTACAGCTGTTTTGCATCTTTGCAGCAGCAGCATATGCATGCACCGTCGGTGAGGAGAGGAGACAGGATTAGAGGAGATGAGAGGAGTGTGTGAGGAGGTGTGTGAGGAGGAAGAGTAGTTGGAGAGGAGAGGAGAGGAGAGGAGAGGAGAGGAGAGGAGAGGAGAGGAGAGGAGAGGAGAGGAGAGGAGAGGAGAGGAGAGGAGAGGAGAGGAGAGGAGAGGAGAGGAGAGGAGAGGAGAGGCGTATGACAAGGCCATTTCAGAAGTGTGGTGGTATTCCATTTAGCAAGAAAGTGCTAAAACACTGTTGGGGTTCTTTCTCTCTAATCCCTCAAAACAAAAACCTGTATCATCCTGACAGTAGGCTATACAGTAAACATGTGAAATTCATGTGACATCTCATCTATAAATGCCTCTGTGTGTAAGTACGTGTATCTGTATACATCTGTAATCCACGTAGCTCGAAAACTGTTGCCCCACTGACTTCAAATTCAACACACGTGTTCCACACCCCCGCAGGGAGTGCAGTCAGTGCCCGGTGTCTAGTCCGTCGGATAGCCGAAGCTGGTTGTCCAGAACCATGCACAACAGCCTCTGCCCGGGCCCTGGACCTGATCTCCATATATGGAGCTGGCCTGTTCTGACATCACAATCCTCTGCCCGGGCTCTGGACCTGATCACCCCTATAGCTCTGTTCTGACATCACAACGATGTTCTGACATCCGCATAGACTCCATATTTGGGCATGCCTGACAAAGAACTCCATATATGGGCATAAAAGGGACACAGACATAGTAACTGCATTATCCAACTTTCATTGTTCCAAGAAGACCAGTGCCCAACGAGCACAGCTTTAGTAAAGAAAATCAGACCTGTCTGAACTGAGTTGTGCTGTACTATACTATACTCGTACATGTACATGTACATGTACTGTACCGTACTCTTCCATGGTCTGTGTGTGTGTGAGAGAGAGAGATGCTGCTCAACAGTGCCATCCAGTGGAATTAGCGAGGTGTTTCAGCTGTCCGTGCTTGGACACATACACATACACAGGGACACACTTCTGCGTATCAAAAAGAGACAATGCTGCGACGAGTGACTGACTGTTAATGAACCACCTGTCTGTCTACAGCTACATCTTCAACAGTCAGACTACATAACACTAACACTCACACAGTGGAAAATTATGATTATCATGACACATAATGATAAGCTACATCGCGTCATAGTCGACTACTATCGTTTATTCATGTGTTCCAAACGGAGTTTAAAAAATTACTGCATGCAACTTTGAGTCAACAAAAAAACCCAAACAAGTAGGTTAGGGCTAGGCTATCTTAATACATTATATAAAAAGTGAGAGCAGCGTGCAGTCACTTTTACTACTCTCATCATCATCATCATCATAAGAAAGATTCCACTGCAGTACTTTTACGCACGCGGACAGCCCCAGTCACTGGCAGTCAGTCAGTCAGTCTAGTACGCAATAAGCACAATTTCGCAGCGTAGAAGAAAACACCATCTGCTGTTTCTGGAGCGGAGATTGAAATCTACCGACCCCTTCGTTGCTAAATAAACGAAATGATAATGTTTTTGTTTTGTTTCAAGCGTGGCTTACCTAGTTCTGTCGCAGCGTTGTGGAAAGAAGTGCACACAGGTGTTCTTCTCTCTCAGCCCAATCCAAACTGAAACTTTGGTTCCTTTCTTGTTGTTTTGTTGTCCTAAACTTCAGCGAAGCAAAGGTCTCTCTCTCTCTTTAGTTTCTCTCCTCCCGATTGTAGGCTAGCTTCAGTTTCTGGTGGCTGAACAGCTGATTTATGATTTATCTATGATGTTGATGTTGATTTGATTTGATGTGTACCAGGGCTCGCTGAGCGGATAGCCAACAGCTGCTCTCGCTTTAATACCGTCCGTTGGTTCTTCGGTGGGAATTATAGTTTGCTGCTTGTTTCAACCCTGCTGCCTCCCACTCGCCCACTCTCTCTCACTCACGCACTGACTTACTGTCTCTCTCCCACCCATGAGGAATACATAATCTGCGCTCTCAATTCTCTCTCTCTCTCTCACACACACAAACAACGTGCAAGGTGCAAACGCAGAACGTTAGTTGGCACGTGATGGCACTGGCAGGCAGTTTTGTGGGCCAACCATTGCAACCAAAATATTAGCCCAAACATTTAGACTCTCGTAGAGGTTTTTTTAGATTCTGACATGTTTGGGCTACCAACATATATGGGTCTAAAATATCAGTGGTTTCCAACCTTTTTCATATCAAGGTCCATTATTTATTCAGCATTTGAGCCACGGACCACCATTTGATGATATTTAGCATCTCGGAGGACCCAAACCTTAGATTAGGTTTATAGGCTATTATGTTGTCATTGGATAAGATTGTGTCCACTCCAGACTGTATTGATGTGGTACCATAGGAGAGATAACAGGCAAACTTGATCAAAATAACAGTTCTGTACATTCTCTAATTGTATTGTGTGGTGTAGACTTCTTGTAAATTAGGTAGACCTAATGCTGATGTTTAACAATAATTTAAATTATTGAGAGTTAGCTGGGGACCACCTGGAACCCCTCAAGGACCACTGGTTGAGAACCATGCTGGTCTATATGGGTCTACTTCTCCTGTCCATCAACGTGTGAGTCAGACTGACATGGCCCATCACAATGACCCCTTTCCACCGGTTGGTTCCCAATGGGAACCGGTTATTTTTGGTTCTTAGTCCATGAGCCAGAGCTCCAAAATTGGTTGGAAAAACTAGACCTCCTATATTCAATTTTAATACAACAAGTAACTTAATACATGATAACCCTTCTACAGTAGTAGCTTTTTCATATTTTCGATTAGTTTGCATATTTTCCTACATAATGCCTCATTTGCATATTTAAACATGTACAATTTGTAATACAATAAATCATTGTCTTCGTGTAAGTACTCAATTGGGGAAGTTTCATGGTGATAACAATCTAATATAGGTATGGTTATGCCCACTCAATTCATAATTAACGTTCCAATTTAGCTTTGGCTCATGGACTAAGAACCAAAAAGAACTGAACTGAAGGGGCCAATGTGTATTTGTGTGTGTGTGTGTGTGTGTGTGTGTGTGTGTGTGTGTGTGTGTGTGTGTGTGTGTGTGTGTGTGTGTGTGTGTGTGTCCACTTCTTTATTTTTTCCCAGGCTGTCCGGACACCGGAGTTCAGCAGTCGACCTGCGGATTGGGAGTGGTTTGGATTAAAAAACACACAGGGGATTATACCTCGACATTCATCATTTCATTAGACAGCACATTGCTAGCTCATGTTGTTGACAATGACATCACTTTTTGGCAAATATAGGGCTACACACACGCACGCATGCATGCGCGTACACACACACACACACACACACACACACACACACACACACACACACACACACACACACAGAGACAGGCAGGCAGGCAGGCAGGCAGGCAGACAGACAGACAGACAGACAGACAGACAGACAGACAGACAGACAGACAGACAGACAGACAGACAGACAGACAGACAGACAGACAGACAGACAGACAGACAGTTGGGTCAGTTGAGAGAAAGACAGAGGCAGAGAGAGAGAGAGAGAGAGAGAGAGATGGGGGGGAGAGAGAGGGGGGATTGAGGGAGATTAAACCTTTCAACTCCTAGATTGATCTATACTAATGCGTGCCTTCTAACCCCATAAATACATCCAGAGGCTGATGCACTGCATGGTTGAACATGTGGTGCCTTTTACTGCGTGGAGTCTACTAGAATTTCGCGGGCCTTCCTAACACCACGCGTCGCAAAAGGGAAGAAGGCAACAGCGGGCGGGTGATGCGTATTTTTTGTTTAGTTTTTTACTTGGAAAAGCAAACATGGTGACCCGTGATGTTTTCATATATGCATTTGCTTTGAAAGCGCAAAGTTGGCAACCTGGCTGAGTGCAATGTGTCTATATCCCAAGTTGCTCGGAAGCCGGAAATGTGGCACCCTAGCAGGAACAGTATGCTGTACTGTACTGTACTGTACTGTACTGTACTGTACTGTACTGTACTGTACTGTACTGTACTGTGCTGTGCTGTGCTGTGCTGCTCTGTACTGTACTGTACTGTACTGTACTGTACTGTACTGTACTGTACTGTTAATGTTATTGTTATTGTTATTGTTATTGTTGTTATTAGTGTTGTTGTTGCTGGTGCCCTCAATGCCAAATTAGGCCCAGATGAAGTGAGATTCACCTTTAATAGTGAAACGAATCGCAATGGGGAACTTCTTAAGGACTTCATGGAGGAGTTTAATCTCTTCAGCACCAACACCAGCTTCATGAAGCCAAAGGGACAACTTTGGACCTTTGAATATCCCTCAGGAGAGCGCGCTCAGATTGACTATCTCATCCATCGTACAAAGTGGAGAAACAGTATTCGAGATTCCAGATCCTACTCGAGTTTCAGTTTTGTTGGTTCCGACCATAGAGTTGTTTCTGTTACTGTAGAACTCAGTCTTAGATCCTCCAAAATTCTGAGCCACACCCTATGAAGACAATTGATTGGAAAGAGGTCTCTTGTAATCAAGACCTTGCAATGAGTTTCACTTTGAAGTATAACAACAAATTCCAGTCACTCTCATCTGTTGATATTGACGCAGATAATGTAGAAGATGTGTATGACAGTCTGATGAAATCGACTGAGGAGGTAGCCTTAGCGATGCTTCCCAAAAAGAAGGGTAGAGGCAAAAGTAAATCTAGTACCTCCCCCTTAGTTTCCAAGGCAAGAACACATCTTAGGTCAGTCTCTCAAGCCTACCACAAATCACCATCACAAGCCAAGAAAATCCAACTAATGGCTAAAAAGGCACTTGACGATTCTTACCTAGATGCTGAGGTGAGCTTTATAAATAGCAAAATCGACCATCTCTCAGAGCAACAATGTCACACAGTGTGAAGGTAGTGTGGGCCCAAAAATGGCACTGAACCAGCTCAAAAATAGTAAAAAGTTCTGAAAAACCAACAGTCTTTTGATGCACAATCCAATAAGTTTGTATTCACCTTGCAGAGTTCACATGAAATGGTCGTTGCAACAAACAGCATACAAAAATAAGTATATACAGCCCGCTTTTTTTCTAGTTTTTCTTCTTTGTAAATATTTGTCTGGTCCAAAATATTGTGTTTATTGTCATGATTTTGTCACGACTCGCTTTGTACGACGCTTAAAAGGTCTTTAAATAAATACTTTTTGAAATGTCTGTGGGAAAAATGCATTGGGAATTATTTCCTGGGCCTGGCGTCGTCATGAAAGGGGGCGGGACTGCGACGCTCTATATGCCTTTATACTGCATGTGTGGAGGACTGTATATTATGCTATAGGGCCAGTGGCATGTCCAGGCGGTCGGCCTGCATGATGGGGTGGCATATAGGTGATGTACCAGGCAGCACATCATGTGCCAGCCCAGGTGCCATGTGGGCGACTGTGGCTCAAGAGGTAGAGCAGGTCCTCCAATGATCCATGGGTCGGCGGTTCGAATCCCGGCTCCTCCTGTCTACATGTTGAAGTGTCCTTGGGCAAGACACTGAACCCCAAATTGCTCCCGATGTGCTGGTTGGTACCTTGCATGGCTTCCGCCGCAATCGGTGTATGAATGTGTGTGTGAATGGGTGAATGTAATGCACAATCTATGTAAAGCGCCTTGGATAAAGGCGCTATATAAATGCACCATTTACCATTTACCATTTACCATGCTCCCCATCATGTGCCAGCCCAGGTGCCATGCTCCCCATCATGTGCCAGCCCAGGTGCCATGCTCCCCATCATGTGCCAGCCCAGGTGCCATGCTCCCCATCATGTGCCAGCCCAGGTGCCATGCTGCCCATCATGTGCCAGCCCAGGTGCCATGCTGCCCATCATGTGCCAGCCCAGGTGCCATGCTGCCCATCATGTGCCAGCCCAGGTGCCATGCTGCCCATCATGTGCCAGCCCAGGTGCCATGCTGCCCATCATGTGCCAGCCCAGGTGCCATGCTCCCCATCATGTGCCAGCCCAGGTGCCATGCTCCCCATCATGTGCCAGCCCAGGTGCCATGCTCCCCATCGTGTGCCAGCAGCCCAGGTGCCGTGCTCCCCATCATGTGCCAGCCCAGGTGCCATGCTCCCCATCATGTGCCAGCCCAGGTGCCATGCTCCCCATCGTGTGCCAGCAGCCCAGGTGCCGTGCTCCCCATCATGTGCCAGCCCAGGTGCCATGCTCCCCATCATGTGCCAGCCCAGGTGCCATGCTCCCCTGCCACCGAATGTGATCAAGCGATAATCACAGGTTACTTATCAAGACGTTCTTATCGAGCTATACTGCATGTAGTCTGGGAGCCTACTGGCTGCGATCAGGAAACACGGAAGTGACTGCGCTGCTCCATGCTTGCGGAGTGGTCCCCACACCTTTTTGGCCGTGCACCCCCTGTTACCTCCTGACCTAGCTGACCAATGCTCAGTCTCGTTGTATTTGGCC
Source organism: Electrona antarctica (assembly GCF_951216825.1). NCBI lineage: Eukaryota > Metazoa > Chordata > Actinopteri > Myctophiformes > Myctophidae > Electrona > Electrona antarctica. The sequence goes on from NC_136807.1 coordinate 46,906,519, forward strand.
GAAAAAATATATTTTTTAATGTGATTGGCAAATGATCACAGAATGTCACTGCACTGAGAGACATGCAGCTGCTGTATACTACTCCCACAGCTGCTCTATACATGTTTACAACAATGTTTTACCGGACTTTGCTGTTTTGCTGTTTTCATGTCACGCACCACCTAGAGGGCGTTCGCGCACCACAAGGGGTGCACGCACCACAGTTTGGGAACCACTGGGTTAGAGTATGAGGTGGGTGGTCGTTCTCAGTAGGCTCCCAGCATGTGCAGTAGGTCGATAAGATCGTCTTGATTAGTAACCTACTGGTGATTATCGGTTGATTTTCACTCGAAACCGCTACCCGTGCATCCTGTGCCCAGAGGGTAACCCGAAGACTCACCCCTAAACACGCTCAACCTAATTTTTCCCACAGACCGCTGGCCCCCCAGCAGTTCTTGTATTCTTTTATTTGATTGAGGTCATATTTGGGAATAAGGTTATAGGTTCCGTTTAGCCATAGATTTACTGAGGTTACGTTTAGGAATAATATAAGGTTAGATTTAGGCATTACTGAGGTTAGGAATAAGCTTAGGTTTAGGCATAGTTTTACTGATGTTATGTTTAGGAATAAGGTTAGTTGTAGGCATAGTTTTACTGAGGTTATATTTAGGAATAAGGTTAGTTGTAGGTATAGTTTTACTGAGGTTATGTTTAGGAATAAGGTTAGGTTTAGGCATAGTTTTACTGAGGTTACGCTTATAGGAATACTTGGTGGCGACTGTTCCGAGGTCGCCAGATTTGACCCAGGGCGATCTTGTCTCATATTGTGATATGGATATGATATGATATTGCCCAGCCTACATGCTGCACTGCATGGGATCTTGTTCAGTGCCACTGCGGACCCATACAGCCAATGTGGCGTTTGTGTGTGCGCGTGCGCGTGTGCGTGTGCATGTGCGTGTGCGCGCGCGTGTGTGTGTGTGTGTGTGTGTGTGTGTGTGTCTGACAGATGGTAAATGACGCAGGAACTAACTACCGGGTTTGTGTGTGTGTAGTGATTGCACGTGTCAGTGTATTGTGCATGCACATTGTACATGTGTGTTTGAGTGTGTTTGTGTGCGTGCGTGCGTGCGTGCGTGCGTGCGTGCGTGCGTGCGTGCGTGCGTGCGTGCCTTTGTGTTTGAATGTGATTGTGAATGAGTTCAGATGAAAGCATGTTTTTTCATGTTTAATGATGACCACAATTATTATTATCTTTTTCTTTGTTCACCATTTGTTGTAGCCTAATTAGCATCACATATTTAGTAGCTGGGACAGCTAAGGTTCTGGAGGCAGAGAACCACGAAACCTCCCCTCTCACCAAACATGGGTTCCACTTCAGCCCAACCCATAATTATTCTTAGCACTGTCACATCATCCATCTCTCTCTCTCTCTCTCTCTCTCTCTCTCTCTCCAGAAATATGGTATTGCCTTCTTGTAAAGGCTCCTGCAGGCTCTTTGCCCACACACATTCTCTGAGAGACCTTGAGTCTGCTGCAGCTTCCATTTGTTGCAAATGTATTCATTCCAAGTGCGAGCTTGGGCGCCTGAGTCTGCAGTCTACATACATCGATCACAGTGTTGATTTCGTCGACTAAAACCACGATGAAAAATGTTTGGATACCTTTTTTCACTGACAAAAGCTAAATGAAAACTAAAACTACGACTAAATATATTGATGTTAGGAAGGTACTAGTGGAGAAGAGATCCAGTAGAAGCACAAAGAAAAGTCATTTTATGTTTGGTTGCGCTCCGGTGCTGCGCTCTGAAAATAGCAGATCTACAAGCTCACAACGCGTTGCAGCAAGTATGAAACTAAAACATTTCAGATGATAATGATAAATGAATGAAGTTTTAATCAAAAGACTATGACTAAAACAAAAGAAGAAATTGCTGTCAAAACCTTAACACTGATGGATCACTATCACCTATAAATCACATAGGGGGTGATTGCCATTGAGCTTGCTATAGGAGTGGACAAAAAAAAAACATTAGACACAATTAGTCTTAAAGCCCCACTAGTGGCTTACTGCTACTTACACCCAACCAATCAGCCCATTAGAATTTAAATATCTTGTTAATAATGTTGGTCTATATAAATATGGACTTGACAGTCTTTTGTGCTGCTAGCAATGAAGATGTACAGACAGTATAATGGGGCGCACGATGGTCGCTCCGCTTGCTCCTAATTGCACATAGACTAATTGCTCAAAAGTAACAACAACAACAACAGTTCATTACTTTAAGGAAACTGGCGTGCTTACTGTTCGTTCCCCTATCATTCTCTTTGTCCTGCTGCATAATGCAAGCACTGTTGAGGGTGTTTAGACAGAGTTGTATATTTAGTTAATTCATTATGTTGTTTCCTGAGGTTGTTGTCTTTGTTAATCTACAGTATTATGTTTATTTTGGCCCTGGCTGTAACCAGTGAAGGATTTTCATAGAGGCAATGAAAGTCATGTGTGGCCCCAGCTCAGTTTGGCCTAATGCACGTCGATCAGAACAATGATGTTTCTCACAGCCGCCACAGTGGCCTTGATGCCACGTACTGTACTGGCAGATTTCACCGTTTTATGTCTCTGTCTCTTTTACTGTCAATTCCAGTGGTGAAAAAAGTACTCACTTTTTTTTTTACTTAAGTAAAAATACAGTATAAATACTGCAATATGGAAATACTCTGTTACAAGTAAAGGTCTGCAATTCAAAATGTACTTGAAGTACAAAGCCATTGGCATCAAAATGTCCTTAAAGTACCAAAAGTAAAAGTACTCTTTGCACAGAATGTCCCATTTCAAGACTTCAAATGTATAATATATCTTTAAAATAGCATTTGAAAAGAGCAGATGTACAAGCTCACGATGCATTGTGAGCTTGTAGATCTGCTATTTTTGTCGTTTTTGTTGTTGTTGAACAGACTGTGAAGACAAATATCCCTTTGGGGACAATAAAGACTATATAGGTCATGTGATCACTGCCACTTTTGGCAGTGACAATTGGCTCACAATGACGTGCAGTGAATTACTTTTTGTCTCCACCAGGCCGAAGGCATGGGGAGAGAGTATGTTTTGCACTCCGTCCGTGTGTGTGTGCGTCCGTCCTTCCTTCCTTCCTTCCGTCCGTCCTTCCTTCCTTCCTTCCGTCCGTCTGTTACCAGCTAATCTCCGGCACCGTTTGCCCGATCCATGCCAAACTTTGCACACACACTCCCTGGATGCCAACGACGAACCTCTGCCCCAAATATTCCTCAACGGCCGGTTATAGCGCCACCATGAGGCCGATTTAGGCAAAACACATTTCTGTAGATTACTCGTACAAATTTAATCCATACATCACACAATTCGGTATACACTATCTCCATAGTCATGTGATCAACACGGATCTGCACCATTTCCCATCTTCCTTCCTGATTGGCTAAGATTCGCTTCCAAAGCTCACATGATTGGTCCGTTTCGAACAAAATGCCACAAATCACAAACAGTGTGCAATTTCCGTGAAATTATACACGCACATTTCCACTAGGCTGAGGACGACATGACACAATTTATTTTCCAAACCAGCCTCATGGTGGCGCTATAACAGTGCAATTCCTGTTTTACCTATAACTGCATCGTTCTGTGTACAACTTTGTATGCGCACTCCCTAGAGGCATGGAAAAACATTTTCCCTGCATCCCTCCACATCTGCCGGTTATAGCGCCACCATGAGGCCGATTTCTGCAAAACACATTGTTTATATTAGTCTCACAGATTTCATCCAAATCTCATGCAAATCGGTATACATGATCTCTGTAGTCATGTGATCAAGACGAGTCTGTTTGATTTCTCAGATTCTACACTGATTGGCTAAGATTGCCTTCCAAAGTCTTCAGGATGCTTTGACAAAATGCTGCACATGTCCTGCTCATCCAGAATTCTAAACTCAGAGATGCTATGAGTGATCTGACTCTGCATTTCCTCAACACAATGAAGAAAACCTTTGCAAAAAACAAACAAACATGTTTATATCACTCGTCCTAAACATTTTGCCAAACATCACACACACTCCTATCCTACTCGTGGAGACGAGTAGGATAGGTTTTAGGTATGAGTTTGAACAGTGAGTGAGAACAGCCTCAAGTGAGACATGCCATGGTTAGGTTTGCTTGGTGGATTTCAATATGCCAACGTTACCATTCAGAGCTAGCCGCCATGCAGGCTTCAAGGTCACAAGCCATGGAGACAGAGAGGTGAGAGAGCTCTCTTTCAGTCCTCCGAAAAGGCTTTATTTTTGAAGACACCCTTGACGTCAGAAACGCACTGACGTGTTTTCTAGCACCTTAACTAATGTTATTGCGAACGCAGTGAGCATTTACTATGAGACCCAGCAGATCATGTCTGTCTGTCGGTCTGTGTGTGTGTGTGTGTGTGTGTGTCACGCTGTAACACCGGCACCCGGCCGCCACCAGAGGGCGCAGCTGTATCACAAACAAAAACACTCACACACACACACACACACACACACACACACACACACACACACACACACACACACACACACACACACACACACACACACACACACACACACACACACACACAACTTAACTTAATACAAAAAAACTTAACTTATAAAAAACTTAACTTAAAAAAAAACTTAAAAAGAAAAAACGTTAAAAAAAAACGTAACTTAAAAATAAAATCGTAAAAAAAATCTTAAAAAAAGAAGAATGAACAAAAAAAAACCTTAAAGTACGTAATTTATTCTAATTGTTGTTATTGCAATTTACGAGCTGCGTTCGCTTCCCGCGTTCGCACGTCTTACTTATACTGTAAGTACAACGGTTTGACTCTTTTCCACAGATAAATATTGTGAAAATAGCTACAAGCTCACAACATGTCACATCGTGACGTGTTGTGAGCATTGTAGATCTGCTATTTTCACTAGTTTGGGTCCCGGGCGAATGTCAAATTTCTCTTTTGGGTCAAATATCCGGTTGTTCGGACATGTTTGGGGACATATTTTGACATTCTGCACAGCAGGTTCAGAACTTCCTGAGGTCAACAGAGCGGCACTGCATGGCACTTTCCACTCTCTCCACAGTATGCATCTTTGCAATACAAATGAGCAATGTCTCTCTCAGCTGTCTGCTTACCGTGGGCATCTGGTCGAATGGCTCCCTCTCTCTCTGACCAGCATCTATGCATTCTGAATCCCATCCCAAAATCTGGAACAATTAGGCTTTAATCTCGGCACTCTCTGCAAACTCCCTCATAACTTGCAGAGAGATAGAAATTGTCAGCTAAATGATTACAATCATCTGCACTGAATACCAAGGACCATGTCAAAAAGCTAGGGAGTAAATGTTTTTATTTAGATCTACATTTGGAGGCCGACATCAGAAATCTCACATTTATTATTTAAGAAGCATTGCCAGAGTAAGACAATTTATCTCTCAGGCTGACAGAAAGACGAATGCATATCGCTAGCAGGCTTAATTACTGTAGTGGCCGGTGCTCTCCTGTCCTGTCTGCTCTATCACAAAAAGCAATTGCTTGGTTACAACTTAGAAATATACCAGACAGAGCTCACATTATTACACCCATTTGAAAGTCCTGTTAGGTTTAGAATCAATCTTTTTAAATCCTTTTTATTGGTTTTTAATAGGCTGCTCCTCTGCCACATCGGTGTGTGAATGTACGTGTGTGTGTGTGTGTGTGTGTGTGTGTGTGTGTGTGTGTGTGTGTGTGTGTGTGTGTGTGTGTGTGTGTGTGTGTGTGTGTGTGTGTGTGTGTGTGTGTGTGCGTGCGTGCGTGCGTGCGTGCGTGCGTGCGTGTGAAAGGGTCAATGTATTGCACATTGTAAAGCCTTAAGCGCTTTGGATTATAGTGCAGTATAAATGCACCATTTACCATTTTACCAGTTACCACTAAATGGAAATGCACCTTCCTATTTATCTGCAAAGTTTTCAGGTATAGCCTATATGTGACCGACAGGACCCGCGTATCCTAGGACTAGTTGACCATCAGGGCACCGAGCAATTAAGGCATTGCTCAGCGGCCTGACGACGGGCGATATTTGCTCAGCGGCCTAATGACACTTTTTTACTTGTAAAACTGTGATGTGACAATAAAGATGATTCTGATTCTGGTCCATAATTGCCTTTAGAGCAGTAGTGGTTCTCAAACGTTTTTAATTTTAAGAACCCCAACTTCGGTATGCAATAGGGGCAGCGGTGGCCGAACGGTTTGCGGAGCGGTCTTGTTATCGGAAGGTCGCCAGTTCGTATCCCCGGACCGGCACGTTAAAATTACCACCGCTGAAGTGCCCTTGAGCAAGGCATTGAACCCCTACCATGAAATGTTCTATGAGCAGGGTCTGGCTGTAAACAAGTTTGTGGAGCTTAGTCCATTCACCCTGGGTAAACAAAGAACTTTGCTTTGCTTTATAGGCCACGGCCGGGGCCCCATAACTCTGAGAATGCACAAATGTGTTGAGTCTCAGAGTTGTAAATCTGTAAGGGTCGATTTCCTGATAGCAAGGTTTCTATACTATCAATAATTTAGCTGGGGACACTATATCCTCTCTTTCTGAGTTTATTATACGAGGCTCCAAAATGTAGACCAGGGCACTGGTGATGACACCTGAAAGCCCCAAACCAAACTCACCCACCTGTAGCATACATGCATGCCATTTTAAACAGGCGAGGCAAACCATACCAGTAATCGTCAACTCAATTAACTCAACTATGGGCAACTAAGGCCCACAAGTTATATAAACAATTACTCTTAATCATAAAGGAATTTCCAAACGGATTCCACTATATTTCACAGGCCCAATTCATTCAGAGAGTATTAAATTAGACAAAACATAATACAAACATAATGAACAAACACCCCTCATGCTCTACAGTGCTTGGCAACATCCCAATTAAGAGGATTGCCTGCAGCACTGCAGAGGAGAGAGGTGACCAACTGACCACAAATCATTTAAGTTCCTCACAGTGTCAATACATAAACGCATGTTTAAAACCCTTTTAGTCCGTGTGTGTAATTGTTACTTAAAAATGTACACAATATGCAACACTACTGAACAGTCACTTCCAATCCAGCTGGTCATGTCAAATAATCACTTGTGAATGTGAATGTTTTTGTATGTATGTGCATTTTTGTGTGCAGCATATGCCTCTATGTTGAAATTATGTTACATAACTTGCTTTACTGATGATCTGTGTGTGTGTGTGTGTGTGTGTGCGTCTGTGTGTCTGTCTGTCTGTCTGTCTGTCTGTCTGTCTGTCTGTCTGTCTGTCTGTCTGTCTGTCTGTCTGTCTGTCTGTCTGTGTGTGTGTGTGTCTGTGTGTGTGTGTGTGTGTGTGTGTGTGTGTGTGTGTGTGTGTGTGTGTGTGTGTGTGTGCGTGCGTGCGTGCGTGCGTGCGTGCGTGCGTGCGCGTGTACCTGTTTCTCAGCACTTGCGTGTCTAAAGCGCAGGGTATCTTGGAAATAAATAACGCAGTTGTCTTTAGCTCGTCAATTTACATGCTTGTAATTATCGTGCGTATACGGTTAGCACATGGATTTGCATGCAGATTTACTCCTTACAGGCTTCATTTAGAATTAAATCCACAACAACCTGCAATCTACCCTTCCAATGCATATAGTGCTAGCGTGGTATCAGGTTACAATATTATTAGAGATATAGGACAGCTATACTGACTGGCAGTCCCTTTTCATTATTTTTTATATTGTATCATGTTATTGCTTAATCATGTGCAGGCAAACATATGCACATTCACAGACACTCACAACTCACACGCACATGAGTGCACGCACGCACGCACGCACGCACGCACGCACGCACGCACGCACGCACGCACACATGCAAACACACGCACATGCACACCACACCGATGGTAGCTCAGTCTGTTTCACTGGATCATCGCCCACTTCCTTTTGTCGGAAGCTTGCCCTCCCCCTCCCATCCCACCTCACCATCCCACTCAGGCCCTGCACATTCATTTGCTTTTTTCATTTGTTCCTCCTTCACTGCCGCGTTCATCATTAACCCTCTCATCAGTTATTCTCTCACTCCATCATCCCCCCTCCACGTCCTCCTTTTCCTTTCCCTTGCCCATTTGATCTCCATCTGTCCCTCAAGTCTAATTTATGTTTCGTTGCACACAGTGGTTGTTTACAACGTACGCGACATGAGTAAGAGTGTAGCCGAATAGATGACCGATGTCTCAGGCTGGTCACATGAGATCCATGTTGGAGCCAAGTCTGACATCTGGTATAGGCTCCAGTCCAATGTTGGATCCTGATAGCCACATAATGTCATATGCTGTATTATAGAGGCTATTATATGCATGTGACATCATCGTATCCGGATGTTATGCGGCAACACCTACTGAGTGGCAAAAAAACCCTACTTTCTGCATGGCCTTGACAGCCCATACATCCAAACATACAAATCTGGTTGTATTAAACGACGTTAAACTCACCAACATTGCAGCTGTACAGAAAGCTTGAATTACCCTCGTTCTATATCTGCAAAGTTTTTTGTTACATAAAAGGCCACCATAGACATGTTATGTTCTGTCAAGAAATTCCTTGCAGGTGATTATTTTTTCCAAGTATCAGAGTTTGGGAGTGCTCGTTTTCCAAAGCTTATCTGGGCTTTATGGAATTAAATCAGTCTGGTAGGTACAGGCTATAGGCTCAGGCTATCTTTGTGTTGTTGTTGTTGTTGTCATCGTCTGTTTTGTATGGACCTATTGTGTCTGAAATAAAGTTTATCTATCTATAGCCTTAAAACTTAAGGGGAGTGACGCCATTTGCCACAGCTAGAGTCTAGTAAATGAGACTTCACTCCTCTGGTCCTGGTCTCTGGGTAGTAGGCCAGCCCGGGTCAGAGACAGCCTGTAATTACTTCACTTCTTCTCTGGCAGCTCTGTGGCAACAGAGGAAATAAACAGACATGGTGGTATGTAGCGTGCACGTGCGTACGTGTATGTGTATGTGTGTGCGTGCGTGCGTGCGTGCGTGCGTGCGTGCGTGCGTGTGTGCGCGTGTATATGTGTTCTTCTTTCTCTCTTTATCCCTGGTCATTCCATAGCCCCAAATTATACCAAACTTCTGTTCAGCTGTCACAATACCTACCTGCTGCAGTACCATGAAAATTATCCCTTCAAGAAATGCTACACCCACAGCCCTATGGGCCAATTAGTCAGGTAACTTGAAATGCAGATTTGATAGCAGTGATATACAGAAGGCACGGAATAGCTGCCGAGTGCTTACCAGTGCATTGAAAATGCACACGAGAATATGGATTTCCTCCGCTATTAAGTTTTGTCATAACATTTACATACTAATTTGTACTAACTGAGCGCAGTTATGCAGTTTCTTGTTACTTAATCACTGCCAAGACATTGTTAGTGGTATGAACTTCTCCAAATACTTTGTGCCTTGACGATTCATTTGCAAGTCAAGTTATATGACCAAACATTTCAAGTTACAAATTCATGCACATCCATCCAGATTTGCATCTTCAACGCAGAGCCGTGTTTAAGTTGTAGTCATAGTCTTTTAAATAAAATTCTACTTTTAGTCGACGAAATATAATTTGGTGGAGTCGTAATGAGCTGGATTTTTCAGAGCGTCACACCCGAGAACAACCAAATATAAAATGACTTGCCTTTTTGTTCTACTCACTGGATCTCTTCCCCACTAGTCCCTCCCTGACATTTTAGTCTAGTTTGTATATTTGTTGACAAAATCGTCAATATATTTAGTCGTAGTTTAAGTCATCAGCTTGGTTTTTATTTAGTTTTCGTCGATGGACATTTTTCGTCATAGTTTTAGTCGACGAAATCAACACTGCAATGCAGAGAGAGAGAGAGATAAACACGGCAGTGATGTGTTAAATTTGTTATGCTTTGTGCTGATTTCTGGCCCGCACGCTTATGGAGGTATTCCTTTAACATGCTCGATCTAGCATAGGAGAGTTGGCCTTAATTAGCGGAGCTATATTTGAGATGTAATGTAGGACGGGCTCTGCCTCCTGGACTTTAGCTCCTAGTCCACAGGAATCATCATCTGTCTGTCTGTCTGCACGTCGCCTACAATAATCTATTCAACCCTTTGCATGTCAAGGTCCATTAGTTATAAGTACTCATTGTGCAGAATGTCCCATTTCACAAGTTCAAAATGCATTAAAAAATGTTTTTGGAAAATGTGTTGCATCGCGACACATTGTGAGCTTGTAGATCTGCAAATACTACTACTAATACTAAATCTACTAACTAAAGTTTTCATATAATTGTAGTCGAGCAAAAGTACAAGTTTTTCCTCTGAGATGTACAGTGGGGAGAAGTAAAACTATTGACAATTGTAAATATTAACCAGTAAGACAACCTTGCCCTAAAGGGCGAGGTTGCGTGCACTGGCCATATATGGAGCGTATCTTGAGTGTACAGGGTGTGATGAGGTCAGATCAAGATATGGAATGTCAGAACAGGTCAGCTCCATATATGGAGATCTAAGGGTGTCAGCGGGGGCAGTGTATTGAATATACAGGGTTTGATGAGGGCCCAGGTAGGGCCAGGCCTTCATTTTCAGGCCTGTTGAGAACTCTAGTTCTCGCCGGCTGTCGGGCGCGGCTGCACAAATAACTTTGGGGCAGGCCCGTCTAGAGTTTAAATGGACAGGTATCAGTCAAAAGAGAGACATCGAAAAGGAATGATGGATGGTGAGCCATTAACATATGGAATTTCAGAACAGGTTCTGACATATATCCATATACTAATATTGATGACATCAGGGATCTCCATACTATATGGGCTTAATTGCGACAGCAGGTCGCATTTACTATGACTCCATCCCTGATGATGTCATGCGATGTCATGAGACCTGGGCCTGGGGCTTTCCCATGTATGGGTATTTTGAGTGATACACTGACTGACTGACGGGAAATGCATGATTCTATAGTTAACTGTGACCTTGCGGCAGACACAGTGCTTTTTATCATGTCTGTCACAATATGATCATATATTGGCAGTCCCATATATGGGCTTAATATTGATCACAGTCAGGGATCTCCATATATGGGTATAACAGGGATTGTATTAGGGTATCAGCTGGAAATGCCCATGTATGGAACTTTCAATGTTGTCACAATGACCTGGGCTTGCCTGGGGAGACCAGGGGACTGATGTCACGTGATGTCACGATGACCTGCGGGCTTGCCTGGGGAGACCAGGGGACTGATGTCACGATGACCTGCGGGCTTGCCTGGGGAGACCAGGGGACTGATGTCACGTGATGTCACGATGACCTGCGGGCTTGCACTGGTGGCGAGCGACGGGGATTGGAGTGTTAGGTGACGTGTGACGGGGATTGTGAGTGAGGTGACAAAAACGCAAGGTTTCATAGTTATCTGCGACCTCCGGTCGCAACTAATACCTCAAAATTGTAATTACACTACTTCAGTACATGTACTTAGTTACTTCACACCACTGCCATTTTCTAATAGGCCTATCTCACAGCCCCCTTTCCACGCCCCCTTCCGGTAGATAGTGGTGTCATTTAACATTAGCATTTACACGTTTTTTTCTCTGGAGAATCTAAGTACATTTCCTAATGTAAAAATGTGACAGACCAATATTATTATTAAGCAAACAAGATGGTAAATCAGCTCGAACAGATAGAACAAACCTTACCTTGAGAAAACAAAAGTTGTAGACTACTTAAATTACCTCTGTTAACATGTAGCGTCTATGGAGTGACGTCACCCTATCACCACTAGCCCCGAAAGGGGGCGTATTAAGGGGGCGGGGAAATTCTGTGAGATAGGCCTATTTCCCGAACGCATCGCTGCAGTATGTCATTAAACAGCAACAGAGAGAGGCCAGCGTTTCAAGGTTGTGACAAGACACGAAATGTGTTATTGTGAAGTTTTTCGGTCCAAACATGCGGCGGCCGGCAGTGTGAACGCTTTCATTAATTGCTCTTCCAACTAGTGAGGAGGAGACAGATGCGGTGTCTCGGCCGGGAGCCAGCCAGCCAAAGCCTTGTATTTTTGTTGTTGCTTCTATTTGTGTCCTGCCAGTTGATCGATGATATTTACTGTAGTCTGGGCCAGAGAGAGAGAGAGAGAGAGAGCTGAGACAGGGGTCACCAATTAGGGAACGCCACTAGCAGTTTGAGGTAAATATTCAGCAGCTTTATGTTGCACATACTGACACGCACGCACATGCACACATGCACGCACACACACACACACACAGGTTTCTTTATACTATACTATATTTTACTATACTAGCGCTAGGACATCAACATTTTAGGACGGCAATTTTATTAATGTAATTTTCTTATCATATATATATATATATATATATATATATATATATATATATATATATATATATATATATATATATATATAAAAAAACACACCCGTGTGAACTGAGTGGTGTAAGGTCTTATATAGACTGATCAGCTGTGGTCTGACATAATGTCTGACGTAATGAAATCACACCCGTGTGAACTGGGTGACCATAGCAACCATGCTCATTTTTTTTGGTACGGACAGACAAAGGAGTGGTTTACACCACTCAAAAAAAAAATATATATATATTTTTTTTTCTTTTTTGGGGGGGTGGGGGGGGGGGGGGGCTTTTGTCTTTATTGATAGACAGGAAATGGGTAGAGAGATGGGGAGTGACACGCACCAAAGGTCGTCGGGACCGGGATTCAAACCTGCGACACGCTGCAAGGCTGGCATTGCAGCCTAGGGTGTCCAGACCACTAGTGGCCCTAAACCTAACCTCTAAATGTCTAATCCTAATCCCCAACCTGAACATTTTCTAGTGTAAACGTAAACGCATGTCTAAAAATGTGTTTGAACCATAAAACAACCTCAGGATCTTTTCTTGTCCAGGACAGGACAAGGAATAAGGTCCTGGATTTCTCATTCGAAATGTGCTATACCACAAGTACAGACACACACACACACACACACACACACACACACACACACACACACACACACACACACACACACACACACACACACACACACACACACACACACACACACACACACACACACACACACACACACACACACACAGAGTGAGGGGTATAGGTATAGCACGACCGTGAATGCAGACAGGAGATTTATTGGATGCAGGAACAAAACAGGAGCTTTAGGACAGAAGGTGACAGCCATGCTGACAACCTAACACAACTAATGCTATTGATGATGGTGACTGGAAAACCATGTGCGGTGCCTAGAGGGCAACAGATTGGGACTTAATGTATACTTAACACTACAGGCCTACAGACACACATGACAGCACAAAGACTGAACTTAGGGAGAAAACATACTGTATACACAATAATGGAAAGATTACAAACGGGAGACACCTGATAGCTGGCAGGGAATTTGTGAAGATTGTGCACTTGGTGACAAGTTTGGCATGGTACAGGTATACCATACCCACCTTTATTTATATAGCACATTTAAATAACAACACAGTTGTACCAAAGTTGTGGTTCAAAACCACAACTTCATTTAAAAACAAACAACATACACAGTGTCGCTTTCAACATCAAAAACAGCTCATACTATGCTTGGAAATGCCAAAGAATAAAGACAAGTCTTGAGGCGTGATTTAAACACCTGAAGGGTGGGGGCTTGTCGTATGTGCAGAGGCAGCTCATTCCAGAGCTTGGGAGCTGCCACTGCAAAAGCCCGGTTCCCTCTGAGCTTCAGCCTGGTTTTTGGCACCACCAGGAGAAGCTGGTCAGAGGACCTACTGTAAGGTGGGAACGTAGGGTTTCAGGCAGTTCGGATAGATAAAAGGGTGCCAAACCATTTAAACACTTAAAAACAAAGAGCAAGACTTTGGGAGGCTAGTACAGGACTAATAGAGCACCGAAGTCTGACGTCACTTTCAGTAGAGGGCGCCTATACACAGGTTCATGTATTTTTTTATTTGCAGTGAAATCTCCATAGGGGGATTTTAGGTCGCTTCATATAAGAACTGTGTTTGAAAAATAAACCGACCACCCCGGGCCTTTCTGTCAGGGGAGTGGCTGTGCGTCGTTAATGATGTCCATTCATATTTGATACAGCCAGTTTCTGGAGAAAATGGAATTAATGCGGCCGCAAAAGCCTTGAAACTACATATGAAGGCAATGTCGCTGCTAATGCAGATGCAGCCACCCGCCTGCCCGGAAATGTAGTCTCTGGGTTGTTTGAATCGTTTCTAACGCTTATTTTGTTACTCTTTGGGTATATTTGTACATTTCCACCTTCAGTCGATGTTTCATATCCATATGAGTGAAAAGGCCGGGGTGATCGGTTTATTTTAATTTTTAACACAGTTCTTATATGAGGCGATCTAAAATCCCCCTATGGAGATTACAATGCATATAAAAAGTACACAAACCTGGGGACTGACACCCTCTACTTACAGTACGTGTACCTGTAAGCAACCGTGCAGCGGTGTTCTGGACTAACTGTAAGCGAAAGATGGAGACCTGGTTGACTCCAATATACAGGGCTGTATATTGGAAGAAGCTCTTTCTGACTATTTCATTAATCTGTTTGTCCATGCATCTTTAGATCAGAGTCGGTTTTATTTTTGGGGATAAGGTATGGGCATAAGGTTTTAAAAACCACGAGTTGGGCTTGCCCCCTAGTGGTCTGTTTGCAATTAATACAATATTAGATAACTCAGGTTGAAACCCCAAATAATTGATAGAATAAAATAAATCAATGGATTATGTTACTATTGGGAATGCTAAATATCATACTAAACTAAAGTTCTGGAAAGGCATAATTTTCAAGATGGCGTCCGCGGTGGCTTAAAATAAAAACATAAAAAGGTAGACGCCTCCTTCGGCTCTGGGACGTGTGTCTCTTGAGGGGAGGCAACATGGGGGAAGCTTTCCAGAGATTCCTCCCGGCAGCCATCGTGGACGCCATCTTGAAAATAGTGTCTTTCCAGAACTTCGATTTTCCAACATTTTTAGTACTAGACCGGTGCCTGGCTGTAGAGCACCAAGTCGGTAACGATGGAAGTTGAAGATACCCGGCTATGCAATACCCTACTCCGTGCCAGAGTACCCGTTCCACCCATCTGTCTGTGTCCCTTTTATGCACTGTAGCGGAAGGTTGAAGACTGAACTGATGATTTTGAAGTCTTTATTTGTATATCAACGTAGAACTGGCAAGAAACAAGTCAGATACAATAAACATCCATTATCCAACATCTCATTATCAGTATAACAAACAAGTTCCAATAAACCATATAATTACATGTCCCATACAATATAGCTTAAAACTACCATATCAAAATGCAATATGAAAACCACAACAATAAACCTCAGACAATAAGCCACAAGAATAAGACCCAGTCAGACCAAATAACCATTAAAAGAGATTCACCTTGTCCCCTTTCCAGCTGGGTGCTAAAGTGGCATGTGCTTCACTGCTTGGCGTCCATTTGTTCAGCTTTTGACCGTCAGTCCTTTCCATTGGCCTTCCTTTCCATAAGCCTTGACCAAACTTTGTGTACTGGTCCCATAGTGATGCCGTTCTCGCTCCTCTACCACTGAGGCTGTTTTAACTGTTGCCATCTGCAGCACCATGATGGGCAGCAGCACCACAGGTGAACTTGATCAGCCTAATCAGTGCCCATTGATGTGCTTCTGAAGTTTAGACAGGAAACAAGTGAAATAAAGGTCTCTGAGACCCAACATGGCAGGAAGACCTTCACAATAAAAGTTTCACCATCCCAGGGTCCGTTACATGCACATAATGTATTCTGTGTCAGGTATGCCCAAAAATGGAGTGTTGTGATGTCAGAACAGGCCAGCTCCATATATGGAGAATGGGCACATTGGGCAGGGGCCCTGTCCAGAGTCCGGGCAGAGGCCTTTTGTGGCGGTTCTGGACAACTGTGGGTCCGACCGACTCAAGAGAGAGAGAGAGAGAGAGAGAGAGAGAGAGAGAGGAAAATCGGCCATGGAAAAGCAGGAGCAGCAGATGGTGACAGAGTCCATGACCGGGCCAACATGTCCAGATCGTGGCCAATGAAGGGGCCAGAAGAGCAGATCATGGCGCACGCACGCACGCACGCACGCACGCACGCACGCACGCACGCACGCACGCACGCACATCACTGTTTTGTGAGTGCACACAAAACAAAGTAGAAACTGAGCTACATTTCCTATTCTGTCCACTGTACCAAGACATCAGAGACACATACTTTCCACAGATTACAATCACCCAAGAAAAGTTTGAATACATGACTACATGAATACTGACAACAATGTGCAAATGCAGCAGCAAGATTCTTGAGCTGCTGTGATAGAAGGATATCAAATTGAACACAACCACCAGACTACTAATCATTGTGTGTGTATCTGCATGACTTTCAATTGTACATACATTATGTTTTGTTCCACTTTTTCCAATTTTACCGTTTTCTCACACCAATAAAGCCCTTTGAATTGAATTGAGTGAGTGAGTGTCAGTACAGTCAGCCCTATACACTTCAACTGGGTTGACTTGGAGCTTAATTCCATGGCCCTGCAGGGCCATGTGAGTGTTAAAGTAGAAGCTACGCAGACGGAATGGGAAGGAGATTAAATGAAAAGTTGGATTTGGAGGGAGAGGAGGGGTTATTAATACGAGAGGAGCCTGCCTCTTCAAGGACTTTGGTGATGATTTAGGTCACAATTCTCTCTTTCTGCCGAGATGTCTTGAGGTCACCCAAAATGGCCCCAGAAAAATCAGTCTCCCTCCCCGACTCTTTTTCTTTTGAGATGAAATGGGAATTCTTTGTCCTCCCGGCACACGAGGCAGGCTCGACAAGGCTGAGTGTTGAATATCAATGTCCCCTTGTGAAGGAAAGACTGACAGAAATATAACAAATTTAACACAGTGGGCTACTGGTAGCGAGAGAGAGAGAGAGAGAGAGAGAGAGAGAGAGAGAGAGAGAGAGAGAGAGAGAGAGAGAGAGAGAGAGAGAGAGAGAGAGAGAGAGAGAGAGAGAGAGAGAGAGAGAATACAGTGGCAGAATACCTGAGAACTGTGACTGATCCAAAACTAAGGAAAGCCTTGCCTACTGTATGTACCTATACAGTCTAGACTCGGTGAACATAGTCTTGCGATCGAGAAAGGCCCCTATAGGCACACCCAGCTCCAGAGAGAAGACAGACTATGCACCCATTGCACACAAAATTAGGTCGAAAAAAAACCCACTTCCCATAGCCACTAGTGTACCAAGACATCAGCGACCCGACCTAGCTTTTCCAGGCCTGTCAGTGGGGTAGGGAGTGCTCCGCTCCGTGTTCATTGTAGGGGGACAGGGGATGACGACTCAGGCTTTACGGGGGCCAGCTTCGAATTGCAGCCGTCTACAGACTTCTACGGTGCCCTTTGAGAGTGGATTTAAAGGAGTCAAGGGATTCACATGTCTTAATGGCTGTTGGTAGGGCGTTCCACATTTTGGTGGCATAGGAGCTAATTAATTTAGTCCCTTGTTTGTGATGACTCTCGGTTGCACATGGTTTGTTGAACTCCCTCCCTGTTTACAAATGTCTTGATTCCCATTTAATTGTTTTGTCTAGATTGTTTTGTTCCACTTTTAGCATTCGGCAATAAGTGTGTTTTCTCATGCCAGTAGGCTACAGCAGCCCCCTTTGAATTGAACTGAAATTGAATCGAGAATTAAATGGAGTCATTCAGTATAGGTGCATTGTGAGTGACAAGTAGAGAGCATTTCTCCTGACTTGTCCTTGAAGACACTTTTTATCTACTATCCTTTCATGATGGATCTCTGCATTTCTCCACTGCTGCATTCTTCACCATCACTCCAAGTTCTTTTATGAGGCTGTGCTTTTCTATATTCAGTCCATCCATGGTGCTTTCTCTGATTTCTGAGGTCCTGGTCCTTGCCCTATGGATGTTCACCACCGCCTTGTGCATGTGTGTGTGTAAGGGGTCATTGCCATATTGCCTCGCGGTGGACATTTTACCGTCCAGGAACACACAAAGAGCCAGCCTCAAAGTGGGTGCAGGAGAGGGACCTTTGGGATTCCTTGAAGATCAGCTATTTTCAAATGGCTGAAATGGTTAAAATGTTTTGTAATAATAATCAAAATCTACAAAGTAACTAGTAGGCTAAAGTTTTCCAAAATAAATTATGGAGTATAAGATATGTACAATATTTGGATTTGAGGTAGTAGAGCAGAAGTAAAAGTACCGGTTCAGGGTGGTCCCCAGATCAATTTAATGATGGAGAGTTGGTAACCAAATGGACCCTTGGCTTACTGTACATCTTTGACTCTTGCAGGGAGTACAATGAGTTACATTTTTGAACAGCAATGTCCCTAGACATTGAGAGTTAAATAGAGTTAAATTATTTTAAACATAAAATTACTTAATTTAATACAAGAAGTCTACACAATTGAATGCCACAGACGAAAAACTGTCCACACTATTGATCCATAATGTATAAATGATAGATAAGGGTTCAGGACAACGAGGCCTTTCCGTGGAGGGGTCAGAATGAAATTTGGACTTAGACTGTTTTTCATCTGTAGAAAATGTAGAATAATTGTTATTTTGACCAATGCCTGTTGTCTCTCCTATGTGTATACTATAACTATAAAATGTATTAGTTCATTTCGGACGAGTGATGTCCCTTAATCCAATGTTTCATGTACAGTAGTTGTAATTTAAGCCTCATATATACTCCAGGGTGAATTGATAAGCTATATCACCACAATATGGAGTATGTATGAGCATTTAGCCTACTCTAACATATGAGCTTGAATGAGCCTTAATTAGAAAGTCAGGACACTTTAAGCAGTGCTAGTCAGCTATGTTATGCTGAATCTTATGCTCTCTATGCTGCTGCATTGTCTGTAAGGAAGCCACAACAAAAATAGGTTTTTGTTTTGGCTTCCAAAACAAAAACTACATCATAAATAAATAAAATGTCCCCGCACTTTTGAGAGCCCCCCCCCCCATATTTGTACGTATCTAAATGTTTTGATGAATTGAACAAGGTGGACCACTTGTAAACAAGTGTAATTCTTTATTGGGTCGTCCACTCACAGTTACGTTTTTGTATTGAGATGTACTGTAATTCTGCAAACTGTTAATAAATACTTCAATCAATCAATCAATCAATCAATCAATCAATCAATCAATCAATCAATCAATCAAGCAATCAAGCAAGCAAGCAAGCAATCAAGCAAACAAACAAACAAACAAACAAACAAACAAACAAACAAACTCTATGGTTGAAACTCACTGCTCTAACCGACCAGGAAAAGGGATGCCGTTCTCAGATTGACCATGTCTGCCATCTAGTGGCAAATACAAGACAATGGTAATAGCAGGGAAGTCTCTGGAAACCAGGGGGAGTTTTTACCGAGTTGTTTTTTGTTCATTAAATTGCAAACGCTAATCTAACGCGCGATTTGTATATTCCTTATTTTCGGATCGATGTAATCTTCAAAACTACTCACATATCACGCGTGGTCTGCATTGACAATGTATTTAGTTCTAAACTTCTAATCTTTTATTAGAAGTTTAGAAAAAAACATAGACTCTATGGTGGCTTTTTTTGTTAGTTTTTTTAATTAAGAATTGATTGATTGATTGAAATATCTATTTCAGTTGCAGACTGAATTACAGTACATTTCAAGCACAACTCAATACAAAGACTGTTAACTGTGAGTGGACCCAATAAAGCATTACACTTGTTTACAAGAGGGTCCACTTTGTTCAATTCATCAAAACATTTAGAAATCTTTATAACAGTCAGTACATAGACATACATTACAATACAGTACAATAATATACAAAACAAGACAAGACAGGACAAACAAACACAAACAACCAAGTTATTAATAGCCTACAACAATATCAGAGCCAGTGGGGATTACTAACAGAAAACACAAAGAGTGAACACAAAGCAACAGTTTTTGCAGCCTTCTTATTTTTTGAGTAATACATTGTTTTCTATCTCAAATAGGCTTACAATGAATGAAGGTTTGGAATAACTACATTTGGATTTATGTATATGAAATTTAGCTAGAATAATGACCAAATTAATTATGTATACTTCATTGTTCTTCTTAATAAGAAGAACAATGAAGTATACATAATTAATTAGTTAATTAATAAGTAATAAGAAGTTCTTATTACTGAAGCCAAACACTATGGTAAGATCAGAGTGTAGAGTAGGAGAGTAGCGACACGCTTTGATCTCTGATCTCGCCGCAAAGCGGGTGCTTTTAGTTCCAAACATTGCTCCTATGGCTGGAACTATCCGAACTATCCCATTGAGATAGAATGAGCACGTCTGCATTACATTGTTACAATGGGAGTCTAGTGTCGCCACTCTCTCTGGGTAAGATGGCTCTGGTAAGAATGGAGGGGCGGTCGTGACGTCAATTATTTGCATAATTCCCAGCATGCTTTGCAGGCTCTGTTTGGGCTATATTCAACGGGATTTAAACCATTACGGTGGAAATAGAAATTTGATGTATTTTCACTGGAAGTACATTGTTCAAATATTTTTAAATATTTGAGATAAAAATGTGTAACAATCCACACCATGACTGCAAATGTCGTTAACGTCGGGGGGGTTTATATAGCTGCTGTGAGTGGCATTTCCTTTAGTGGGCGGAAGCTCATTGTAGAGGTCACATGCTGAGTGCTCGTCACTCCACCAATCACCTCGGGGAAGGTCTGAGACAAGAGCCAATAGCCACCCTAGCAGGGTGTCACCTGATATGGGTGAGTGTCCACACAGAAATTACGGGTCAACCGTGGGGCAATACTCACAGGAGAAGCTAGATGGCGCACTTACGTCTCTAGTGGATGTGGTCCCACCGACTTGGAATCGTTCACGGCTGGCAGTTGAGTCCGATGTATGAGGTGGAGCACTGCTCCAGAACCCAATTCAGACTACTCTCCCCCCACTTTTTAATTATATTTGTCTTGTCTGTTTATTTATTTATTTTTAATTCACGTCTTTATTTTACTTTTTAGACCGGGGATTCTCAAATATCAACCTGTACTGACATGTGTGTCACAGACTAGTGTGTGTGTGTGTGTGTGTGTTTACATGGTTGTGATGTTGGAAACAGCAATAAATCAGTGGGGCCCAGCAGGTGCTCAGAGGGTTTGATTAGGCAGCGGTCTGTTATAGAGCGGAGCGGTCTGTTATCAAGAAATAACACACCGCTGAATTCAGCGATTGACCAATCACAATCAAGCATTCAACCAAGCCATGTAATAAACTGGTAAAACATTGGCCAAAGTGTCAAATCCTAATATAAATGCACCACGTCTCTGAGTATACGTACATGTGTGTACACTGTACATACGTCTGTAATCCACATAACTCGAGAACCGTTCGCCCCACCGACTTTAAATTTGACACACGTGTTCCACACCACCACAGGGAGTGCAGCGCCCGCAGTTAAGTCTGATCACTGGTTGTCCAGAACCAGCACAAAAGCCTCTGCCCGCGATCTGTACCCCCTGCCCAGGCTCTGGACAACCCCATATATGGAGCTGGCCTGTTCTGACATCACATTGATCACAATGATGTTCCGACATCTGCATATACTCCATATTTGGGCATGCCTGACAAGTAACTCCATATATGGGCATAAAAGGGACACAGACATAATAACTGGGTGGGGCAATAATTTCCAACTTGCATCGTCCCAAGTAGGCCAGTGCCCAACGGGCACCGCTCTAGTAATATGAAAGAGGCAAAAATGAGAAAAAACACCTCGCAACATGATGGATTGGTTATTTTCACAATATTGATCTGGCACAAAGTCAAACTAAATGTAATGCCTCAACTCCTATACGATTATGTGCTTGTCAGGGTGGGGATCCCCCAGTTCAAATGGGATTATTTTGTGGGGTTGCGACCTGAAAAGGTTGAGAAACCGTGCTTTAGACCAGGGGCTGGCAACCTTTTTGACATGAATAAATTGCCTGTTTGCCATGTTTTTATTTTCTTGATAGTCTGTGTGCTTTAGACCAGTGGTTCTCAACCAGTGGTTCTGGGACCACTAGTGGACCTTTTGGGGGTGCCAGATGGTCCCCAGCTAAATGATGGAGAGTTGGTAGATCTTTGACTGTAAAATGAAGGGTCCAATTGGTTTCTTTTTACGCTCTCAAGAGGTAAATTATTGTAAACATCTGCATTACTTAATTTACACGTAGTAAACTCGATCAGAGTTATGTAGCCTACTCGATCAGAGTTACGGGTATGTATATTGTGTGATATTCTTGTTCACTATTTTGGTGTCAGCGTGTTGGCACAGGAAATATAATGTATTGTAAATTGACACAAAAATGACATTCATTCATTCATTCATTCAAGAAGTCTACACAATTGGAGAATGTAACATAATTGTTTTGTTTTTTAAGGGGCCCCTTCTATAAACAGCTGTAGAAGCTGTAGACCCCACACGTCTGAAGATTTGCCATTGACCACGGTAAGAGAATTCCGGTCAAATTTCCGCAAAACTTTGTCCCCGCCCATCTCAAATTTTGTCATTGACGATAAAATTACGTCAGAATTATTTTTATGACGTAATTTAACATCAAAACATTAAACGCCATTGACATTGAAGGGAAAATTTACGCCTGAGTGGAATAGTATGAGAGTGGCGACACTAGCGTTGACTCCCATTGTAACAATGGAATGCGGAAGTGCTCATTCTATCTCAAAGGGATAGTTCCAATGTTTGGAACTAGTATAGCCCATAGGCACCCGCTATACCCAGCTTTCCGGGTTTGTGTAAACACAAACATTGAAGATAAAAGTGAAGACAGAAAACTGAAGACGCCAAAAGTGATTGGCCGTAATGACATTTGTGATGATTTGATTGGTTGAGCACAGAATGTGATGTACAGGTATGATGATGTATGATGATAAGAGCGCCCCTCTATTTTTGCTAGATCTCATCAAATGGTCGAATAAATAATGGACCTTGATATGAAAAGGGTTGAAAACCACTGCTTTAGACCACACTGGCACTTGATATTCATTAGGCCACAGGCCCTATAACTCTGAGGGTGTACAATACAAATGCAACAGAATCAGCTTTATTGTCACATCACAGGATTACAGAAGCAAAGAAGTGAGTGAAATTATTTTTGTGTGCATCATTCCCACCGTATCATCACCGTATCAGAAGAAGGGGGGAGGAGGCAAGCAGGGCAAACAAGAAAAACAAAATACAAGATAAATGGACAAGTAAGCGATGGTTCGATACATTCTATTCGTACACCTTTGGAGTTACAACAGACCTTGTAAGGGTATTGGTTCTATCAGTCATTTAGCTGGGGAGTGGGGACCCACTGGAAATTCTCATTTAATTCAATAATCTTTTTATAATGTCTGGAATTAATACTGATCTAGCTGTAGAACCATCAGTTTATTTTACTCTAGAATTGAACACTCACAGGGTTACAACCTGTAAGTGTCTGTTGAGACGTTGAAACTGTATGTGCTTTTAGACCACACTGGCTACACTTGGTTATAGCCTGGTTCCAGACGAATCTGGTTGGATTCGGCAATGAATCTGGTTGGCTTCGGCCATGAAGTCCTCCCACAATTGAGAGGGGCCAGATGGGCAATATGCATTGCAAACAATGCAAAGGCAGATGAAGGCTGGCTATGCGAGGTTAGGCCACACTGGCAATAAAAGTGTTGTCTGTTGTCTGTACAGCTTCAAGGCCGAAGGCTCAAATGTCTGTATCAGTGGTTCTCATACTTTTTCATTTCAAAGGCCTGGCTCTAGAAGCCACAACAAATAAAGGGGAAGGAGTGGTTTTATAATATAATATCAAAAATGCAAATAGTGAAGCAGGCATACTGCTAAACATGACTACATCAATGCATGTAGTCAATGTGAAACCAAATTAAACAAGAAATGCTCTCTGTGAAGCCATGCCCCAGGCAGCAACATGGCCCACATCCCCCCACTTTTTCATATTCTGTGAGATTGTTTATCATTTTTTATTTCTTAAACCTTTTCTTTTAAGTAATTGATTCTCGCTGGTATTTTTCCCAGAAGCAGCTAGTGCATTCTCCGGCAACAGCAATGAGACTCGGCTCTGCCGGGGGGAGGGCCGGCAGCTGCCGGAGTAGGTGGATGGATTATGACAGCTCCGTTCCGCTGCACTGTCGGTCCGTTTCGGCAGCCGCGCTCCACACGCCGCAACTGTCGGTAAACTGCCGGTAACAGCCGCGGCTCTGTCGGGGGGAGGGGCGGCATCTGCCGGGGATTATGTCACTCCACTGCCGCTCCATCTCGCGGCCGCCGCTCCACGCCACAACTGCCGGTTGACAGCCATGGCACTGCCGGGAGAAGGGGCGGCATCTGCCGGAAAATGCACTCGCTCCCTCTCATTTTTCATTTAATTCAAAACCTTTTTTGTAATCTCTGGGATACTGAGATACACCGTAAAACCATCAGTGTTTATTTTACTCAAGAATTGAACACTCACAGTTGAGACACTGTTGAGACATTTAGACCGTGCACTGGCAATAAAAGTGTGTCTGGGATTGTTCATTGTTGTCTGTGCAGCTTCAAGGCCGAAGGCTCAGATGCCTGTATCAGTGGTTCTCATACTTTTTTCATTTTCAATGACCCAGCTACAACAAAAAAAGGGGAAATGGTTGAGAGTTTTAACTAAAGGAGTTCCAGTAGAATTTTACTATGCATTGTTATTATTATTTTGAGATAAAATATGTAATAATCTACAGACACCATGACTGATAATGTCTTTACAGTTGTGGGGAGTTATATATCGGCTGATCAGGGCATTTCCTTCAGTGGGAGGAAGCTCATTGTAGAGGTCACATGCTCAGTGCTCGTCACTCCACCAATCACCTCCGGGAAGGTCTGAGACAAGAGCCAATCACCACCCTAGCAGGGTGTCACCTGATAAGGGCGAGTGTAAGCACAGAAATTACTGGTCAATGCGGGATAATTCTCACAGGAGAAGCTAGAAGGTGCACTCTCACAGCATCTCTAGTGGATGTGGTCCCACCGACTTGGAATCGTTCACGGCTGGCAGTTGAGTCCGATGTATGAGGTGGGGCACTGCTCCAGAACCCAATTCAGACTACTCTCCCCCCACTTTTTGTCTCCACCAGGCCGAAGGCATGGGGAGAGAGTATGTTCTGCACTGTGTCCGTCCATCCGTCCGTACGTCCGAGTTAGACTTTAATATTAGCGCCCCTCACTTCACACAGTTGTGATTTTTGGATATTACTCCTCCAGATTCTGTCCAAAAATCCCGCACATCGTTACACAGTATAGTCATGTGTTCAAGACGGATCTGTCCGATATTTCAAATTCCATCCGAATTGGCTAACATTGGCTTTCAAAGTTTGCAGGATTGGCCCATTTGCACAAAAACCCTCAAAGCATGAACACAGCGTGCAATTTACGTGGAATCTTTCACAGTCTTTCCTACTGGGCTGAGGAATATATCCCACCCTTTTCACATTGGCCTGTTATAGTGCCACCAACAGGTGGATTTTTGCAAAACATATTTTTGGAACAAAATGCCTCAAATCATTCAATTGCCATGCGTAAGAAGAAATGGCACCCATTTCACATTGGCCTATTATAGTGAAGTATATGAACTAGTTTAACATTATATAAGCTATATTAATGTGAATTGTGGTTCCAAATTACACCACAATAGCACCACCAGAAGGCCGCAACCTGACCTGGCCTGGTGGAGACCTGTGCCCCCCGAGAGGGCACAGGTCTCACAGAGTTAAAGACGTGCAAGTGTCCATTAGGAGTTTGAGAAACAATGGTTTAGAGTCTAAACCATTGTTTCACTGGTCTAAAATTTAGACCACAGTTTGTGTTAGCTGGGGCTACTGCCCCTCAAAAATATAATAATGATAACAAAAGTGCAAACAGTAAAGCAGGGATATACTGCTAAACATGACTACATCAATGCAAACACAAGTTTAACTACAAAATTAAACAATTAATGCTCTTTGTGAGGCCATGGTCCAGATGTAAAGATGAAATGCACCTATGGCCAGGGCAGGTCTTTTATATAGTCTGTGGGGAGACAGTGGCCAGGTGTCTCGCCTTCCCCTGATCACCTCCGACTTCACCCTCCAACCAGCACTGTCTGCAACACAGAACAGCCCCAGGAGTCACAATATTCAACAGGATTTAAACAAAGAATTCTATATAGTTTCAACGGCAGTATAATTGTATTATGCATTGTTATTATTATTTTGAGATAAAATATGTAATAATCTACAGACACCATGACTGATAATGTCTTTACAGTTGTGGGGAGTTATATATCGGCTGATCAGGGCATTTCCTTCAGTGGGAGGAAGCTCATTGTAGAGGTCACATGCTGAGTGCTCGTCACTCCACCAATCACCTCGGGGAAGGTCTGAGACAAGAGCCAATCACCACCCTAGCAGGGTGTCACCTGATAAGGGCGAGTGTAAGCACAGAAATTACTGGTCAATGTGGGATAATTCTCACAGGAGAAGCTAGAAGGTGCACCTTCACAGCATCTCTAGTGGATGTGGTCCCACTGACTTGGAATCGTTCACGGCTGGCTGTTGAGTCCGATGTATGAGGTAGGGCACTGCTCCAGAACCCAATTCAGACTACTCTCCACCAGGCCGAAGGCATGGGGAGAGAGTATGTTCTGCACTGTGTCCGTCCATCCGTCCGTACGTCCGAGTTAGACTTTAATATTAGCGCCCCTCACTTCACACAGTTGTGATTTTTGGATATTACTCCTCCAGATTCTGTCCAAAAATCCCGCACATCGTTACACAGTATAGTCATGTGTTCAAGACGGATCTGTCCGATATTTCAAATTCCATCCGAATTGGCTAACATTGGCTTTCAAAGTTTGCAGGATTGGCCCATTTGCACAAAAACCCTCAAAGCATGAACACAGCGTGCAATTTACGTGGAATCTTTCACAGTCTTTCCTACTGGGCTGAGGAATATATCCCACCCTTTTCACATTGGCCTGTTATAGTGCCACCAACAGGTGGATTTTTGCAAAACATATTTTTGGAACAAAATGCCTCAAATCATTCAATTGCCATGCGTAAGAAGAAATGGCACCCTTTTCACATTGGCCTATTATAGTGAAGTATATGAACTAGTTTAACATTATATAAGCTATATTAATGTGAATTGTGGTTCCAAATTACACCACAATAGCACCACCAGAAGGCCGCAACCTGACCTGGCCTGGTGGAGACCTGTGCCCCCCGAGAGGGCACAGGTCTCACAGAGTTAAAGACGTGCAAGTGTCCATTAGGAGTTTGAGAAACAATGGTTTAGAGTCTAAACCATTGTTTCACTGGTCTAAAATTTAGACCACAGTTTGTGTTAGCTGGGGCTACTGCCCCCCAAAATATAATAATGATAACAAAAGTGCAAACAGTAAAGCAGGGATATACTGCTAAACATGACTACATCAATGCAAACACAAGTGAAACTACAAAATGAAACAATTAATGCTCTTTGTGAGGCCATTATCCAGATGTAAAGATGAAATGCACTTATGGCCAGGGCAGGTCTTTTATATAGTCTGTGGGGAGACAGTGGCCAGGTGTCTCGCCTTCCCCTGATCACCTCCGACTCCACCCTCCAACCAGCACTGTCTGCAACACAGAACAGCCCCAGGAGTCACAATATTCAACAGGATTTAAACAAAGAATTCTATATAGTTTCAACGGCAGTATAATTGTATTATGCATTGTTATTATTATTTTGAGATAAAATATGTAATAATCTACAGACACCATGACTGATAATGTCTTTACAGTTGTGGGGAGTTATATATCGGCTGATCAGGGCATTTCCTTCAGTGGGAGGAAGCTCATTGTAGAGGTCACATGCTGAGTGCTCGTCACTCCACCAATCACCTCGGGGAAGGTCTGAGACAAGAGCCAATCACCACCCTAGCAGGGTGTCACCTGATAAGGGCGAGTGTAAGCACAGAAATTACTGGTCAATGCGGGATAATTCTCACAGGAGAAGCTAGAAGGTGCACCTTCACAGCATCTCTAGTGGATGTGGTCCCACCGACTTGGAATCGTTCACGGCTGGCTGTTGAGTCCGATGTATGAGGTGGGGTACTGCTCCAGAACCCAATTCAGACTACTCTCCCCCCACTTTTTGTCTCCACCAGGCCGAAGGCATGGGGAGAGAGTATGTTTTGCACTGTGTCCGTCCATCCGTCCGTACGTCCGAGTTAGACTTTAATATATTAGCGCCCCTCACTTCACACAGGTGTGATTTTTGGATATTACTCCTCCAGATTCTGTCCAAAAATCCCGCACATCGTTACACAGTATAGTCATGTGTTCAAGACGGATCTGTCCGATATTTCAAATTCCATCCGAATTGGCTAACATTGGCTTTCAAAGTTTGCAGGATTGGCCCATTTGAACAAAAACCCTCAAAGCATGAACACAGCGTGCAATTTACGAGGAATCTTTCACGGTCTTTCCTACTGGGCTGAGGAATATATCCCACCCTTTTCACATTGGCCTGTTATAGTGCCACCAACAGGTGGATTTTTGCAAAACACATTTTTGGAACAAAATGCCTCAAATCATTCAATTGCCATGCGTAAGAAGAAATTGCACCCTTTTCACATTGGCCTATTATAGTGAAGTATATGAACTAGTTTAACATTATATAAGCTATATTAATGTGAATTGTGGTTCCAAATTACACCACAATAGCACCACCAGAAGGCCGCAACCTGACCTGGCCTGGTGGAGACCTGTGCCCCCCGAGAGGGCACAGGTCTCACAGAGTTAAAGACGTGCAAGTGTCCATTAGGAGTTTGAGAAACAATGGTTTAGAGTCTAAACCATTGTTTCACTGGTCTAAAATTTAGACCACAGTTTGTGTTAGCTGGGGCTACTGCCCCTCAAAAATATAATAATGATAACAAAAGTGCAAACAGTAAAGCAGGGATATACTGCTAAACATGACTACATCAATGCAAACACAAGTGAAACTACAAAAGGAAACAATTAATGCTCTTTGTGAGGCCATGGTCCAGATGTAAAGATGAAATGCACCTATGGCCAGGGCAGGTCTTTTATATAGTCTGTGGGGAGACAGTGGCCAGGTGTCTCGCCTTCCCCTGATCACTCCGACTCCACCCTCCAACCAGCACTGTCTGCAACACAGAACAGCCACAGGGGGCCGTCACAATATTCAACAGGATTTAAAGAAAAGAATTCTATGTAGTTTCAGTGGCAGTAGAATTGTATTATGCATTGTTATTATTATTTTGAGATAAAATATGTAATAATCTACAGACACCATGACTGATAATGTCTTTACAGTTGTGGGGAGTTATATATCGGCTGATCAGGGCATTTCCTTCAGTGGGAGGAAGCTCATTGTAGAGGTCACATGCTGAGTGCTCGTCACTCCACCAATCACCTCGGGGAAGGTCTGAGACAAGAGCCAATCACCACCCTAGCAGGGTGTCACCTGATAAGGGCGAGTGTAAGCACAGAAATGACTGGTCAATGTGGGATAATTCTCACAGGAGAAGCTAGAAGGTGCACTCTCACAGCATCTCTAGTGGATGTGGTCCCACCGACTTGGAATCGTTCACGGCTGGCAGTTGAGTCCGATGTATGAGGTGGGGCACTGCTCCAGAACCCAATTCAGACTACTCTCCCCCCACTTTTTGTCTCCACCAGGCCGAAGGCATGGGGAGAGAGTATGTTTTGCACTGTGTCCGTCCATCCGTCCGTACGTCCGAGTTAGACTTTAATATATTAGCGCCCCTCACTTCACACAGGTGTGATTTTTGGATATTACTCCTCCAGATTCTGTCCAAAAATCCCGCACATCGTTACACAGTATAGTCATGTGTTCAAGACGGATCTGTTCGATATTTCAAATTCCATCCGAATTGGCTAACATTGGCTTTCAAAGTTTGCAGGATTGGCCCATTTGAACAAAAACCCTCAAAGCATGAACACAGCGTGCAATTTACGTGGAATCTTTCACGGTCTTTCCTACTGGGCTGAGGAATATATCCCACCCTTTTCACATTGGCCTGTTATAGTGCCACCAACAGGTGGATTTTTGCAAAACATATTTTTGGAACAAAATGCCTCAAATCATTCAATTGCCATGCGTAAGAAGAAATGGCACCCTTTTCACATTGGCCTATTATAGCACCACCAGAAGGCCGCAACCTGACCTGGCCTGGTGGAGACCTGTGCCCCCCGAGAGGGCACAGGTCTCACAGAGTTAAAGACGTGCAAGTGTCCGTTAGGAGTTTGAGAATCAATGGTTTAGAGTCTAAACCATTGTTTCACTGGTCTAAACTTTAGACTAAAGTTTGTGTTAGCTGGGGCTACTGCCCCTCAAAAATATAATGATAACAAAAGTGAAAACAGTAAAGCAGGGATATACTGCTAAACATGACTACATCAATGCAAACACAAGTGAAACTACAAAATGAAACAATTAATGCTCTTTGTGAGGCCATGGTCCAGATGTAAAGATGAAATGCACCTATGGCCAGGGCAGGTCTTTTATATAGTCTGTGGGGAGACAGTGGCCAGGTGTCTCGCCTTCCCCTGATCACCTCCGACTCCACCCTCCAACCAGCACTGTCTGCAACACAGAACAGCCCCAGGAGTCACAATATTCAACAGGATTTAAACAAAGAATTCTATATAGTTTCAACGGCAGTATAATTGTATTATGCATTGTTATTATTATTTTGAGATAAAATATGTAATAATCTACAGACACCATGACTGATAATGTCTTTACAGTTGTGGGGAGTTATATATCGGCTGATCAGGGCATTTCCTTCAGTGGGAGGAAGCTCATTGTAGAGGTCACATGCTGAGTGCTCGTCACTCCACCAATCACCTCGGGGAAGGTCTGAGACAAGAGCCAATCACCACCCTAGCAGGGTGTCACCTGATAAGGGCGAGTGTAAGCACAGAAATTACTGGTCAATGCGGGATAATTCTCACAGGAGAAGCTAGAAGGTGCACCTTCACAGCATCTCTAGTGGATGTGGTCCCACCGACTTGGAATCGTTCACGGCTGGCTGTTGAGTCCGATGTATGAGGTGGGGTACTGCTCCAGAACCCAATTCAGACTACTCTCCCCCCACTTTTTGTCTCCACCAGGCCGAAGGCATGGGGAGAGAGTATGTTTTGCACTGTGTCCGTCCATCCGTCCGTACGTCCGAGTTAGACTTTAATATATTAGCGCCCCTCACTTCACACAGGTGTGATTTTTGGATATTACTCCTCCAGATTCTGTCCAAAAATCCCGCACATCGTTACACAGTATAGTCATGTGTTCAAGACGGATCTGTCCGATATTTCAAATTCCATCCGAATTGGCTAACATTGGCTTTCAAAGTTTGCAGGATTGGCCCATTTGAACAAAAACCCTCAAAGCATGAACACAGCGTGCAATTTACGAGGAATCTTTCACGGTCTTTCCTACTGGGCTGAGGAATATATCCCACCCTTTTCACATTGGCCTGTTATAGTGCCACCAACAGGTGGATTTTTGCAAAACACATTTTTGGAACAAAATGCCTCAAATCATTCAATTGCCATGCGTAAGAAGAAATTGCACCCTTTTCACATTGGCCTATTATAGTGAAGTATATGAACTAGTTTAACATTATATAAGCTATATTAATGTGAATTGTGGTTCCAAATTACACCACAATAGCACCACCAGAAGGCCGCAACCTGACCTGGCCTGGTGGAGACCTGTGCCCCCCGAGAGGGCACAGGTCTCACAGAGTTAAAGACGTGCAAGTGTCCATTAGGAGTTTGAGAAACAATGGTTTAGAGTCTAAACCATTGTTTCACTGGTCTAAAATTTAGACCACAGTTTGTGTTAGCTGGGGCTACTGCCCCTCAAAAATATAATAATGATAACAAAAGTGCAAACAGTAAAGCAGGGATATACTGCTAAACATGACTACATCAATGCAAACACAAGTGAAACTACAAAAGGAAACAATTAATGCTCTTTGTGAGGCCATGGTCCAGATGTAAAGATGAAATGCACCTATGGCCAGGGCAGGTCTTTTATATAGTCTGTGGGGAGACAGTGGCCAGGTGTCTCGCCTTCCCCTGATCACTCCGACTCCACCCTCCAACCAGCACTGTCTGCAACACAGAACAGCCACAGGGGGCCGTCACAATATTCAACAGGATTTAAACAAAGAATTCTATATAGTTTCAACGGCAGTATAATTGTATTATGCATTGTTATTATTATTTTGAGATAAAATATGTAATAATCTACAGACACCATGACTGATAATGTCTTTACAGTTGTGGGGAGTTATATATCGGCTGATCAGGGTATTTCCTTCAGTGGGAGGAAGCTCATTGTAGAGGTCACATGCTGAGTGCTCGTCACTCCACCAATCACCTCGGGGAAGGTCTGAGACAAGAGCCAATCACCACCCTAGCAGGGTGTCACCTGATAAGGGCGAGTGTAAGCACAGAAATGACTGGTCAATGTGGGATAATTCTCACAGGAGAAGCTAGAAGGTGCACTCTCACAGCATCTCTAGTGGATGTGGTCCCACCGACTTGGAATCGTTCACGGCTGGCAGTTGAGTCCGATGTATGAGGTGGGGCACTGCTCCAGAACCCAATTCAGACTACTCTCCCCCCACTTTTTGTCTCCACCAGGCCGAAGGCATGGGGAGAGAGTATGTTTTGCACTGTGTCCGTCCATCCGTCCGTACGTCCGAGTTAGACTTTAATATATTAGCGCCCCTCACTTCACACAGGTGTGATTTTTGGATATTACTCCTCCAGATTCTGTCCAAAAATCCCGCACATCGTTACACAGTATAGTCATGTGTTCAAGACGGATCTGTTCGATATTTCAAATTCCATCCGAATTGGCTAACATTGGCTTTCAAAGTTTGCAGGATTGGCCCATTTGAACAAAAACCCTCAAAGCATGAACACAGCGTGCAATTTACGTGGAATCTTTCACGGTCTTTCCTACTGGGCTGAGGAATATATCCCACCCTTTTCACATTGGCCTGTTATAGTGCCACCAACAGGTGGATTTTTGCAAAACATATTTTTGGAACAAAATGCCTCAAATCATTCAATTGCCATGCGTAAGAAGAAATGGCACCCTTTTCACATTGGCCTATTATAGCACCACCAGAAGGCCGCAACCTGACCTGGCCTGGTGGAGACCTGTGCCCCCCGAGAGGGCACAGGTCTCACAGAGTTAAAGACGTGCAAGTGTCCGTTAGGAGTTTGAGAATCAATGGTTTAGAGTCTAAACCATTGTTTCACTGGTCTAAACTTTAGACTAAAGTTTGTGTTAGCTGGGGCTACTGCCCCTCAAAAATATAATGATAACAAAAGTGAAAACAGTAAAGCAGGGATATACTGCTAAACATGACTACATCAATGCAAACACAAGTGAAACTACAAAATGAAACAATTAATGCTCTTTGTGAGGCCATGGTCCAGATGTAAAGATGAAATGCACCTATGGCCAGGGCAGGTCTTTTATATAGTCTGTGGGGAGACAGTGGCCAGGTGTCTCGCCTTCCCCTGATCACCTCCGACTCCACCCTCCAACCAGCACTGTCTGCAACACAGAACAGCCCCAGGAGTCACAATATTCAACAGGATTTAAACAAAGAATTCTATATAGTTTCAACGGCAGTATAATTGTATTATGCATTGTTATTATTATTTTGAGATAAAATATGTAATAATCTACAGACACCATGACTGATAATGTCTTTACAGTTGTGGGGAGTTATATATCGGCTGATCAGGGCATTTCCTTCAGTGGGAGGAAGCTCATTGTAGAGGTCACATGCTGAGTGCTCGTCACTCCACCAATCACCTCGGGGAAGGTCTGAGACAAGAGCCAATCACCACCCTAGCAGGGTGTCACCTGATAAGGGCGAGTGTAGCACAGAAATTACTGGTCAATGCGGGATAATTCTCACAGGAGAAGCTAGAAGGTGCACCTTCACAGCATCTCTAGTGGATGTGGTCCCACCGACTTGGAATCGTTCACGGCTGGCTGTTGAGTCCGATGTATGAGGTGGGGTACTGCTCCAGAACCCAATTCAGACTACTCTCCCCCCACTTTTTGTCTCCACCAGGCCGAAGGCATGGGGAGAGAGTATGTTTTGCACTGTGTCCGTCCATCCGTCCGTACGTCCGAGTTAGACTTTAATATATTAGCGCCCCTCACTTCACACAGGTGTGATTTTTGGATATTACTCCTCCAGATTCTGTCCAAAAATCCCGCACATCGTTACACAGTATAGTCATGTGTTCAAGACGGATCTGTCCGATATTTCAAATTCCATCCGAATTGGCTAACATTGGCTTTCAAAGTTTGCAGGATTGGCCCATTTGAACAAAAACCCTCAAAGCATGAACACAGCGTGCAATTTACGAGGAATCTTTCACGGTCTTTCCTACTGGGCTGAGGAATATATCCCACCCTTTTCACATTGGCCTGTTATAGTGCCACCAACAGGTGGATTTTTGCAAAACACATTTTTGGAACAAAATGCCTCAAATCATTCAATTGCCATGCGTAAGAAGAAATTGCACCCTTTTCACATTGGCCTATTATAGTGAAGTATATGAACTAGTTTAACATTATATAAGCTATATTAATGTGAATTGTGGTTCCAAATTACACCACAATAGCACCACCAGAAGGCCGCAACCTGACCTGGCCTGGTGGAGACCTGTGCCCCCCGAGAGGGCACAGGTCTCACAGAGTTAAAGACGTGCAAGTGTCCATTAGGAGTTTGAGAAACAATGGTTTAGAGTCTAAACCATTGTTTCACTGGTCTAAAATTTAGACCACAGTTTGTGTTAGCTGGGGCTACTGCCCCTCAAAAATATAATAATGATAACAAAAGTGCAAACAGTAAAGCAGGGATATACTGCTAAACATGACTACATCAATGCAAACACAAGTGAAACTACAAAATGAAACAATTAATGCTCTTTGTGAGGCCATGGTCCAGATGTAAAGATGAAATGCACCTATGGCCAGGGCAGGTCTTTTATATAGTCTGTGGGGAGACAGTGGCCAGGTGTCTCGCCTTCCCCTGATCACCTCCGACTCCACCCTCCAACCAGCACTGTCTGCAACACAGAACAGCCACAGGGGGCCGTCACAATATTCAACAGGATTTAAACAAAGAATTCTATGTAGTTTCAGTGGCAGTAGAATTGTATTATGCATTGTTATTATTATTTTGAGATAAAATATGTAATAATCTACAGACACCATGACTGATAATGTCTTTACAGTTGTGGGGAGTTATATATCGGCTGATCAGGGCATTTCCTTCAGTGGGAGGAAGCTCATTGTAGAGGTCACATGCTGAGTGCTCGTCACTCCACCAATCACCTCGGGGAAGGTCTGAGACAAGAGCCAATCACCACCCTAGCAGGGTGTCACCTGATAAGGGCGAGTGTAAGCACAGAAATGACTGGTCAATGTGGGATAATTCTCACAGGAGAAGCTAGAAGGTGCACTCTCACAGCATCTCTAGTGGATGTGGTCCCACCGACTTGGAATCGTTCACGGCTGGCAGTTGAGTCCGATGTATGAGGTGGGGCACTGCTCCAGAACCCAATTCAGACTACTCTCCCCCCACTTTTTGTCTCCACCAGGCCGAAGGCATGGGGAGAGAGTATGTTTTGCACTGTGTCCGTCCATCCGTCCGTACGTCCGAGTTAGACTTTAATATATTAGCGCCCCTCACTTCACACAGGTGTGATTTTTGGATATTACTCCTCCAGATTCTGTCCAAAAATCCCGCACATCGTTACACAGTATAGTCATGTGTTCAAGACGGATCTGTTCGATATTTCAAATTCCATCCGAATTGGCTAACATTGGCTTTCAAAGTTTGCAGGATTGGCCCATTTGAACAAAAACCCTCAAAGCATGAACACAGCGTGCAATTTACGTGGAATCTTTCACGGTCTTTCCTACTGGGCTGAGGAATATATCCCACCCTTTTCACATTGGCCTGTTATAGTGCCACCAACAGGTGGATTTTTGCAAAACATATTTTTGGAACAAAATGCCTCAAATCATTCAATTGCCATGCGTAAGAAGAAATGGCACCCTTTTCACATTGGCCTATTATAGCACCACCAGAAGGCCGCAACCTGACCTGGCCTGGTGGAGACCTGTGCCCCCCGAGAGGGCACAGGTCTCACAGAGTTAAAGACGTGCAAGTGTCCGTTAGGAGTTTGAGAATCAATGGTTTAGAGTCTAAACCATTGTTTCACTGGTCTAAACTTTAGACTAAAGTTTGTGTTAGCTGGGGCTACTGCCCCTCAAAAATATAATGATAACAAAAGTGAAAACAGTAAAGCAGGGATATACTGCTAAACATGACTACATCAATGCAAACACAAGTGAAACTACAAAATGAAACAATTAATGCTCTTTGTGAGGCCATGGTCCAGATGTAAAGATGAAATGCACCTATGGCCAGGGCAGGTCTTTTATATAGTCTGTGGGGAGACAGTGGCCAGGTGTCTCGCCTTCCCCTGATCACCTCCGACTCCACCCTCCAACCAGCACTGTCTGCAACACAGAACAGCCCCAGGGGGCCGTCACAATATTCAACAGGATTTAAACAAAGAATTCTATATAGTTTCAGCGGCAGTAGAATTGTATTATGCATTGTTATTATTATTTTGAGATAAAATATGTAATAATCTACAGACACCATGACTGATAATGTCTTTACAGTTGTGGGGAGTTATATATCGGCTGATCAGGGCATTTCCTTCAGTGGGAGGAAGCTCATTGTAGAGGTCACATGCTGAGTGCTCGTCACTCCACCAATCACCTCGGGGAAGGTCTGAGACAAGAGCCAATCACCACCCTAGCAGGGTGTCACCTGATAAGGGCGAGTGTAAGCACAGAAATGACTGGTCAATGTGGGATAATTCTCACAGGAGAAGCTAGAAGGTGCACCATCACAGCATCTCTAGTGGATGTGGTCCCACCGACTTGGAATCGTTCACGGCTGGCAGTTGAGTCTGATGTATGAGGTGGGGCACTGCTCCAGAACCCAATTCAGACTACTCTCCCCCTACTTTTTGTCTCCACCAGGCCGAAGGCACGGGGAGAGAGTATGTTTTGCACTGTGTCCGTCCATCCGTCCGTACGTCCGAGTTAGACTTTAATATATTAGCGCCCCTCACTTCACACAGGTGTGATTTTTGGATATTACTCCTCCAGATTCTGTCCAAAAATCCTGCACATCGTTACACAGTATAGTCATGTGTTCAAGACGGATCTGTTCGATATTTCAAATTCCATCCGAATTGGCTAACATTGGCTTTCAAAGTTTGCAGGATTGGCCCATTTGAACAAAAACCCTCAAATCATGAACGCAGCGTGCAATTTAGGTGGAATCTTTCACAGACTTTCCTACTGGGCTGAGGAATATATCCCACCCTTTTCCCATTGGCCTAGCGCTGTTATGGCGCCACCAACAGGTGGATTTTTGCAAAACACATTTTTGGAACAAAATGCCTCAAATCATTCAATTGCCATTCGTAAGAAGAAATGGCACCATTTTCACATTGGTCTATTATAGCGCCACCAGGAGGCCACAACCTGACCTGGCCTGGTGGAGACCTGTGCCCCGAGAGGGCACAGGTCTCACAGAGTTAAAGACGTGTAAGTGTCCGTTAGGAGTCTAAACCATTGTTTCACTGGTCTAAACTTTAGACCAAAGTTTGTGTTAGCTGCATGGGGCTACTGCCCCTCAAAATATAATAATGATAACAAAAGTGAAAACAGTAAAGCAGGGATATACTGCTAAACATGAGTACATCAATGCAAACACAAGGGAAACTACCAAATGAAACAATTAATGCTCTCTGTGAGGCCATGCCCCAGGCAGCAACATGGTCCAGATGTAAAGATGAAATGCACCTACAGTGGTGAGCAGTTGAGACTGGCAGTGATACCACTTGAGTGCCTCCATGGTGCCTATGTGGTGCCACACCCCCTTTGGTGGTACCACGATAGCCTGGCTAATAAGCCAGACTAATATCACACAACACTGTCGCGGTATATTAGTCTGGGCTGGCTCCACTTGGATTTCATTTCCCGGGGGGCGGGTTCAAACATTTTCTCTTTGACGCAATTGGTCAGAGCTACTGTCAGTCAAAGGTCTCAAGCATTGAACGTCACTGTACCAAAGCCCGCCCATATTGCATACCGTGTCCCGATTGGCCCAACCTGTTCTCGGTTGTAGGAAAGAGGCGTGCTACTGAGCCTCGCCAGACCCTAATCCGCTGGCAGGCAATTTTTTTTTTGCCAACGGCTGATTCGGTCTGGTTTATTAACCAGGCTAGTACCACGATTCACACTTAATTTAAAGGTGTAGTGTGGCAAATCAGCCACAGTGTGGCACATGTGAGTCCATGATTTTTTTTTTACTAGATTCATTGGTGAATGCATTTCAACAACAAGTGATTTTTACTTGTATTTTTATGTTTTATAAACATAGAAAACAAAGCAGAATCCATAGGATGAATTCAAAGCAATTGTTTCTTTAAACAAAACTGTGTTTATCACATTTAACGGCATTAGACAAATGAAAACTTGTATTATTTGTGGAATCTAACTCAGGTCTCTTAATGAGTAGATACAATAATTAAATCAAGTCATTTTGAGGCAGAGACAAGCTTGTAAAATGTAAAGCAATGTGATGTTCTTATGCCTAAATATATTAAAATCTAAGTTTCCTTAACCCCTAAAATATATCTTTATACTAGGGCGGTCAATCAATTTAAAATATTTAATCGTGATTAATCGCATGATTGTCCATTGTTAATCGCAAATTAATCACATCTTTTTATCCATTCTAAATATACCTTAATTCAGTGGTTTTCAACCTTTTTCATATCAATATTTATTCTGCATTTGAGCCACGGGCCACCATTTGATGAGATTTAGCCTTGGCAGACCCAAACTAAAGAATTACAATTTACAATTTACAATTTAGGCATTTAGCAGACGCTCTTAATCCAGAGCTATTTACATTAAGCGAGAACAAAAAAAGCATGGGAATACATCACATATATAAGAAGAATATGTCCACATTTGCATGCTGTATTGATGTTAGTAAATTAACTTAAGTAATGCAGATGTTTAACAATAATTGAACTGTTGAGAGTGTAAAATGGAACCATGGTATAATTTTACACGCTCAAGATTTAAAAAATCTACAAGGATCCATTTGGTTACCAACTCTCCATCATTTAGCTGGGGATCAGCTAGAACGTATGTATAGTTTACATAGATACTCCACTGTTACGTTCTTAGCTTACGCATGTTTCATGATAACTACTTTTGATGTATGCCATGCTTTTTGTTTTTGTTATTGCTTAATGTAAATCGCTCTGGATTAAGAGCGTCTGCTAAATGCCTAAATTGTAAATTGTAACCCCCTCAATGACCTGCACTGGTTCAGAACCACTGCCAAGAACATTTTCATGTTTTTAATATCTTTGTAAAATCTGTAACATTGTTACATGTCAGTTGTGTATAAACTACTTCAGACATAATGCAAAGTTTTAATGCTGGAATCTAATCATCAACTGCTTTCCTGAATGTTTGAACCCAATAAAACTCAAAACTAAAAGTAGCTGGCTAACCATTGTGAGGCTAAGTTGACAAACAAAGGCATGCTAGGTGTTCATTAATTTGCATGTCATTGTGTAAATTTACTTTCCTCCAGTTAGTGTGTGCAAGCATGCTCATTTGACTCTGTGACGCACATGATAAAACTGTGCAGAAACAAGCCATTGTGATTTTTTGGGTTTAATCCTTTTGGTAAATGTTGCATTTATATAGCTGCACTTACACTTTTATCCAAAGCGCTCTACTACTACTCTTCTATTCAACTGTACTTTCTGTGCTTTTTTGTACTCGTCCCAAGAAGGGGTCATCCCTATGTTCCCCAGGTTCTATGTTCCCCAGGTTAGGTTTCTGGTTTAAGGACTTCAGTGTTTTGTATATACAATTGTATGTATAAGTACAGAACAAAGAATGTTTGAGTCTGAGCAATTATGTTTTAGTTTATTTTATGCCAGTGTTAATTTTTAGTTGGCTAAGACTAGATAGTTTAAGTAGCCTAGGCAGGCCTAAAGTTCAATGGATTGTTCAAAGACTGAGCTTAAATCAGAATTTGCTACTAAAAGTAAGACTACGTTGCTAAAATACTTTTAGTCTTACTATAATTACTAGGTTAGGTTTCTGGTTTAGGTTTAGGTTTATTCTAAGTGGGGAACAAAGAACCTTTTTTGCATGGTGGGGAACATAGAACTTGGGGAACATAGGTACGCTCCCAACAAGAATTGAACTGGCACAATACATCTTGTAATTTTTTCCTGTTGGAAACCTCTGCTCTTGCTCTGTAAGAAGGTGCAAACTCACTAGGCTCTCCAGCCTCATGTGTCTCTTTAGACATGCTAATAAACTGGTCAGGCTACTACTTTGCCTCAACCCCCGAATCCAACTAACACCTGCACACTTTGAAAGGCTGTAATGGCAAGGGTTGACAACAGAGTACAGCATCTTGCAATGGGTCTGGTCCACAAGATTCGCTACACCACCAAGATACCCATGTACCTGTCTACATTTTTCCTTAATGTCAACGAATTTCACACCCACAACACCAGAGGGAGTTCAACAAACCATGTTCAAGCCAGATTCGGCACAAAAAAGGGATTAATTTATTTTTGCTCCTATATGCCACCAAAATGGCATGAGAAAAACCGCTCTCAAAGACCCCCCTTCAAATCTGAACCCCCCACCCCCTTTCCCCATTACTGTATATGTTTCCTTTCCTTTTATACCTCTTTACATGGTTTCCTGTTTTTTAAGACTAGAAGTGTATATTTGTACGTCTCTAAATGTTCTGAAATTGAAAATGGTGGACCCTGTTGTGAACAAGGAAAAAAATACAAGATATATTGTACCAGTTAAATTCCTTTCCAGAATGGAATTTCAAGTACTGTACTTGGAATGGAATTTCCAGAACAATGGAGGGGAGTAAGCCATGCATAATTTTCATTTGACCAACACAAACTGGTTCTAACTGGTTCTAAATGTTCTCCTTTGACAAACAATGTTCTAATATGAGAAATAAGGTAAAATAAACATGAAATATGAAATAAACGCGGGGCGAGATATCCGTGAGTTGGGGCGAGATATCCACGCTGTAAAATAAACACGGGGCGAGATAACTGTGCGTTGGGGAGAGATATCCGTGAGTTGGGGCGAGCTGTCCACGCTTTGGGGGCGGGCTCTCCACGGCTCGGGCGAGCCGTCTTCACTTTTCGAAATTCTGTGGCGGGCCGTCACTTTTCGCCGGGGCGAGTTGGAAAAGGGGCGAGATGACCTGGAACACTTCATTTTACTCAAGGAGTTTCAACTTTATTGAATTTTAATATTAACATAATAGTTCAAAACATTCGCACACCTACATATCAAACATGTAAAAAAAAGAAAAACACATTTTAAATTTTAACATGAAGCTTTAGTTGCATAAAAACATTTGCACACCTAGAACAGACTGTTGAAAAAGCAGTGAGCAACATAAAACATTATAAAAAATAATAACACGGTCAACTTGGGTCAAGAGAAGGGTTTTTCTTGTTACCCGCCTTATTGTGTTTTAAACCTGCAACTTTTCTTGCAGGTTTTTCTTTCATTGATAACATGTAAATCATACAGTTACAGTACACGGATTACAGCGTTCAACACTGCTGCAAGTCAACAGTGAACTTTACAGTTCATTAAGAGGCATTCAGGTCCATTGCTGTGCTTTAGAAAACATGGCTGCCGATTGGTGGGTGGGACAGGGACTGCATTTGAGATGTTCACATACTTTTACGTAAAGACTCATGGTGGGGCTATATCTTGTACCACCCCTTAACCCTTATCCCTAAACTTATTTGCCATTTTAAAAAACCTTTTAAAATAGTTCAAATAGCTGATCTACAAGCTCACAACGTGTAGATGTAGATTGGCTAGTTGAACTATTTTAAAATGATTTTCAAAATAGTAAATAGGTGGCGCAAGACTAGGGCCCAGTCTCAAAGGGATAGCATCAAAACAAAAGTCTGGTTTTGTTTAGATTTCAGGCCCTATCAATTCATAGACATGACATGAAAAATAACAACAAAATTCAATATCATCAGAAACAATAATACAAAATAAAACATATATGTACAGAGTGGAGTGTTTAAGGGAGAAGTGATCCTTTCCTCTCCCTCCGGCCTGCTGAAAGGTGGATTTTTAGGCCTGTTTTAAAAGATGCAGGTGAGCTGCATAATTATTTTGAGGGAGGGGGTCAATTTCTTCCCTACTTGGTCTGTGTCTCATAGGAGGGCTGTGGGCAGTTCAGAAACCAGTCTGTGTCTCATAGGAGGGCTGTGGGCAGTTCAGAAACCAGTCTGTGTCTCATAGGAGGGCTGTGGGCAGTTCAGAAACCAGTCTGTGGCAGTTCAAAAACCAGTCTGTGTCTCATAGGAGGGCTGTGGGCAGTTCAGAAACCAGTCTGTGTCTC
Source organism: Electrona antarctica (assembly GCF_951216825.1). NCBI lineage: Eukaryota > Metazoa > Chordata > Actinopteri > Myctophiformes > Myctophidae > Electrona > Electrona antarctica. The sequence continues at coordinate 46,949,258 of NC_136807.1, forward strand.
ATAGGAGGGCTGTGGGCAGTTCAGAAACCAGTCTGTGTCTCATAGGAGGGATGTGGGGAGTTCAGAAACCAGTCTGTGTCTCATAGGAGGGCTGTGGGCAGTTCAGAAACCAGTCTGTGTCTCATAGGAGGGCTGTGGGCAGTTCAGAAACCCGTCCACCAGTGACATAATTGATGGGAATCCAAGCTAATAGAAACTGCAGGCTTTCTATTCCCTAAAAGTTACCATGATATAATGGAAGCCATCGTTCTCACAATGACAAAAATATATATATATATTTATAAATATATATTTATAATCTAAAAAAATTCCATCATGGAAGATGGGTGAATCTAAAAATGAAATCTATGAAAATCTGCTGGGGGGGGGGGGGGGGGGGGGGGGGGGGGGGGGTACACTCCTCGTACACCCACATCATCATACTGGTGGTATTCTGTCTCCTCATAGGGTGCAGCTTCGGCACCTCCTCGTACACCCACATCATCATACTGGTGGTATTCTGTCTCCTCACTGGGTGCAGCTTCGGCACCTCCTCGTACACCCACATCATCATATTGGTGGTATTCTGTCTCTTCAGTACCTCCTCCTACACCCACATCATCATACAGGTATTGTGTCTCCTCACTGGGTGCAGCTTCAGCACCTCCTTGTGGATCTGGCTCTTCATACTGGCGGTATTCTGTCTCTTCACTCAGTCCGGCTTCAACGTCGGAACGAGCAAATTCGTTATAATAAACTATCTCTACGCTCTCCCGTCTTACATTATAATAAACCACGCCAATGTCCTGCGCTCCCGCACGCCGCCTTCTGATGACCTGGAGAAACACAGCAGTGCCTGGCTTTAATAAACCGGCTCTCTTAATTAAAAACGTCTGACATTTACATTGCAGTGTTATGTTGAATAAAGAAGTATAATTACCTTCCAGAGACGATAGAGGACAGTAATTATCAGGATCGAGAGCAGCAGCACCATGACTGTACATGTGAGAACGTTAGATGTCAGATGAGAAGCTGTGAGGGAAATATGTTGAATATGTTAGAACATCAAACATCATGCAAAAGAACAGCGTAAAGATTGCTTGCTTGAGTTTCAAATTGTGACTTGAAAAGACCACATTTCGTGTTACCTGTGACAGTGATAGAGAGGACCTCGCTCTTAGAGGAGAAGTTGTGAGAGAAAACGTGGATGTGATAAACACAGATGTAACTTCCCTGGTGGGTGTGGTTTGCTGCAGGAAACAGGAATGTGGCAGAGTGATTGACAGCTGTCTGGGTATGGTTCTGAGTTCCGCTGCATCCAGAGATGTTGTGTGTTGCATTCAGTGACGCTGTGTGTTGTGTTGCATCCAGAGATGTTGTTTGTTGTGTTGTGTCCAGTGATGCTGTGTGTTGTGTTATGTCTAGTGGTGTTGTGTGTTGTGTTGTATCTAGTGGCGTTGTGTGTTGTGTTGTATCCAGAGATGTCTGTTGTGTTGAATACAGTGGTGTTGTATCTAGTGGTGTTGTGTGTCGTGTTGTATCCAGTGGCGTTGTGTGTTGTGTTGTATCCAGTGATGTTGTGTTGGATGCAGTGATGTTGTGTGTTGTGTTGGATACAGAGTGATTGACAGCTGACTGGGTGTAGTTGCGTGTGGTGTTGGATCCAGTGAAGGTGAGGTAGAAGAAGCCTCCTGGGTACTGTGGCAGGATGGATCATCTGATACTGAAACTGAAACCCTCAATCACCTGCTGCTGGCTTTCAGAAATGGAGTGTACTAAGGTTCGCACTGATGTTGTGTGTTGTGCTGTATCCAGTGATGTGTGTTGTGTCGTATCCAGTGATGTGTGTTGTGTTGTATCCAGTGGTGTTGTGTGTTGTGTTGTATCCAGTGGTGTTGTGTCTTGTGTTGTATCCAGTGATGTGTGTTGTGTCGTATCCAGTGATGTGTGTTGTGTCGTAGCCAGAGATGTGTGTTGTGTCGTAGCCAGATATGTGTGTTGTGTCGTATCCAGTGATGTGTGTTGTGTTGTATCCAGTGATGTGTGTTGTGTTGTATCCAGTGGTGTGTGTTGTGTTGTATCCAGTGGTGTTGTGTCTTGTGTTGTATCCAGTGATGTTGTGTTGGTGGAGCAGCTGATCACATGCAGCTCCTGCTGCTGGCTTTCAGAAATGGAGCGTACAAAGGTGATGATAGGCTTAAACAGCAGATCTGGAACAAGACAGAGGCGATTGGCTGAAATTGGTAATACAGTAGATTTGACTGTATGACCAGTTTAATTATAAGATATTGTACTGACAGATAGATGAGACAATGTGTCATTGTTGAAGTCATTGTTTTACCTGAACAGATAATCTCCAGTCTGGCAGTGGAATTGCCAGACTTCTTTGTTCCACACTCCCTCAGTGAAGACTCAGACCCAACACAGGAAGCTGAAATCCACCATACAGGTTCATGTGTAGAAGCAGAAGTCCTTTCTCTTGATACAGCAGAGCCACACTCCAGCTGTCGACACACTACAGATGATGACTTCAGGTTCCAGTCAGACCGACCATCCACTGGTCTCCACTCTCCCTGGTGTTTCATCTCCAGTATTCCAATACACTTACTGGTTCCCCTCACCAACCTGACATTGTCAGACTCTGTACAGAGACCAGAGAGTAAACAGTAAAGATTCATATTTATTTATTCATGAAATAATAATCCAAAGTTCCAAACCAAATGTTTAGCCTGTCTTTTACCTGAGCAGGTGAGTCCAACAGACTTGTAAGGTGAGCTTGTGTTTCTAGTGGAGTCTGAAGTTCCACAGTCCAGGAGAACAGACTCGTTGCCTTTACACTGGAACTCTTTGGTCCACATTGAAACATTGGCTTCTCCATAGAGCGCCCCCTGGAGGACTGAAGGAGGCCCACATCCTAGCTCTCTACAGACCACCTCTGCATCCTGCTGGTCAAAGTCACCTTCACACACTGAGACCCAAGACTCATTAGACTTCACCTCCACTCTGCCTGAACACACACTAGGACCATTCACCAACCTCACAGACTCTGGAGACAGAGAGAGAGAGAGAGAGAGAGAGAGATTTCAAGTCACTGACGATAAAGGCATAATAAAACAAGAAAAATGAAAGCAATAACAAGCCCAGAGACATTATGTGCAAGATGAATGTTACATACTGTAGCATAGTAGTATAGTAAGGCCTAATGCCCCATCAGACATTACTGTCGTTGAAGTAGTAGTTTGTTACCTGAACAGTTCACCTCCAGTACGTACAAGGAGGTGGAAGACATCTTATTTCCACAGTCACTCAGAGAAGACTCAGACCCAACAGAGTGAGGTGTTATCCTCCATGCAGGTTGATGTGTAACACCAGAACTCCTCTCTGTTGAAACGGCAGAGCCACAGCCAAGGTGTCGACACACTACAGATGAGGACTGCAGGTTCCAGTCAGACCAACCGTCCACTGGTCTCCACTCTCTCTGGTGTTTCATCTCCAGTATACCAGCACAGTTACTGGTTCCTCTCACCAACCTGACATCATCAGACTCTGTAGAGACAAGAGAGTAAACGCAATAAATAATAATAATAATAATAATAAAACTTTATTTGTATAGCACCTTTCATGACATGAAATGCAGCTCAAAGTGCTTTACACAAAAAATAAAATAAAAGCAGGGCATAAACAATACAGTGAGGACATGAATAACATTTTTTTTAAAAGACAGATAAATCAATTAAAAGCAAGGGTGTAAAAGTGGGTCTTGAGCTGAGCTTTAAAAATGTCTACAGAGGCTGCCTGTCGAAGGTACAGTGGGAGTTTGTTCCACGCCGTCGGCCCGTAGAAGCAAAAAGCTGCTTCCCCGTATTTTTTAGTTGCCATTTTTTTAGGCAAAGCGAGCAGGCCAGCAGTGGAAGACCTTAGGGGGCGGTTTGGGACATATTTCGGCAGGCAGTCATGTAGGTAGGAAGGTGCGAGACCATTGAGAGCTTTATAAACAAGTAAAAGAATTTTAAAATCAATCCTAAAAACAACCGGAAGCCAGTGCAATGAGGCCAAGACTGGAGTAATATGTTCTCTCATCTTAGTTCTAGTTAAGACTCTGGCTGCTGCATTTTGGACAAGTTGTAATCTGTCAGTTGATTTCTTAGGCAATCCAGAAAAAAGTGCATTGCAGTAATCAAGCCGAGAAAAAACAAAGGCGTGGATTAGCGTTTTTGCATCGTCCAGTGACAAATAGGCTCTGATTCGTGCAATATTTCTAAGATGAAAAAAGGCAATCTTGGTAACATGATTAATGTGTGAATTAAAATTCAGTTCAGAATCAATAGTGATCCCCAAGTTCTTTACTGTACTGTTACCTTCTACAGTCAGGTTGCCAAGTCTGCTTTTTATCGATTCTTTCTGCTCACTAGAACCGATTATGAGAACTTCTGTCTTATCCTCATTTAGCTTGAGAAAGTTCTCACTCATCCAGCATTTAATGCTAGACAGACAGGTCAACAGCGGGTCTAAGGCACAGAGATCATCTGGATCTACAGAAAGATAAAGTTGGGTATCATCAGCATAGAAATGAAAATTGACTCCGTGATTGATGAGCACAGAATCAACAGTTGAACAGTTCCGGAGAGCTGACTCAGTGCCTTCACACTGGAACTCTTTGGCCCACATTGGAGCCTTGACTTCTCCATAGAGCGCCCCCTTGAGGGCCGAAGAAGCTCCGCAACCAAGCTCCCTACAGACCACCTCTGCATCCTGCTGGTCAAAGTCACCTTCACACACTGAGGCCCACGGCTCATAAACAAACAAACAAATACAAAAATAAAATAAATAAATAAATCACAACCATGTGAAGTGAGGGGCACTCTTATCTTCATACATCATCTCATTCTGGCCATTCACAATTTCTATCTTAACTTTTCTGTCCTCAAGTCCTTTTTATCTCAAGTCCTCAAGGCTAATCCTCAAGGCTAATCACTTGTGGCGTCCTCACTTCACACGAAAGGGCGCTCTTATCATCATGCACCATCACACATCACATTCTGTGCTTAGCCAATCAAATCATCACAAATGTAATTCTGGCCAATCACTTTTGGCGTCTTCACTTTTCTGCCCTCACTTGTATCTTCAATATGTACTTTGCTCAGCCAATCAAATCATCACTATGGGGTGATCAGCCAATCATCAGCCAATGTTTGTGTTCACACAGATCCACAAAGCTGGGCATCAAAAATAAAATCACACCCCAGTGTGAAGTGAGCGGTGCCGTTGTTGAGTTAATCTGCTGCACCCACTATCAAGTGAAGGGGGGGGTGGGATTAACATGCAAGGGGAAAAAACATGTTATTACTCTCATTATAAAATGATTATCCAAATTAAAAGGTGTCTTTTACCTGAGCAGGTTAGTTCAACAGACTTGTCCGATGAGCAGGTGTTTCTGGATGAGTTTGAGGCTCCACAGTTCCGGAGAGCTGACTCAGTGCCTTCACACTGGAACTCTTTGGCCCACATTGGAGCCTTGACTTCTCCATAGAGCGCCCCCTTGAGGGCCGAAGAAGCTCCGCAACCAAGCTCCCTACAGACCACCTCTGCATCCTGCTGGTCAAAGTCACCTTCACACACTGAGGCCCACGGCTCATTAGACTTCACCTCCACTCTGCCTGAACACACCCTAGGACCATCCACCAACCTCACAGACTCTGGAGAGAGAGAGAGAGAGAGAGAGAGAGAGAGAGAGAGAGAGAGAGAGAGAGAGATAGATTATACAATGATGTTAGTGATCTACAAGAGAATGTATGAATGCATTATGGATGCAAATTGAATCTAATCACATCAGAGGAAAGTCAACGTTGTTTTACTGAAACCCTAAACAAACAGTGTTCTTTCATTCTAAAATAAAGTAATTCATATGGAAATATATAATCAATAAATCAAAACACAAATAACTAATCATCATCATCATGAGATCTTCCCCAGTAGCTCATGAGACTAAAGGCCTTTTCTAGTCACTTACGCACACACGCACGCAAGCGCACATACATACACGCACAGATGAAATGAGACTGTAAGGACTGCTGTCAGTGGCCGCGGTTACATGCAGGCTGATCATTCCGAATAAATACTTCCGAATAAAATACATCCGAAGTAATGTTTTTTGCTGCGTGTTTACATGGGAAAGGGTCATTCCGAATGAGCGTTTACAAGGAGATGTGATATAAGACATGATACATGTTAATTCACGTGATGGACACGTGTTGGACACATAAAATATAGGCAGTTCATTCATTATGTGAAAGACGATACTTTGAAATCCCATCATTTCATTCTGCAGTAGCTTTGAGGCTGCTGGTTGGATAGGGGCGGGCGTATATGTTTACCGTCTTTTATTCCCCACCCGCTGCGGCTCCCCTTCTCCGCTGGGAAGGTGATCATCATCGTTTTTATTTGTACTTTATTATCTACACTACAGCACGGCCAGGGCACGCACACTGATTATTATTGTATCAATGCACGTACATTGTGTAAGTAAGCGCTGATCTACAGGCTGACAACGTGTCCCAATTAAACTGCAAAGCCGTTATGTTTCATGACGTTTTGGTTGCAACTTGGAATAGGCAAGTTATAGCCTATAAAAGTTTAAAGGGATAGGATGGACATTATAGCGATAATAGCGTATTCTTGGGACTGTGTGTGTGTGTGTGTGTGTGTGTGTGTGTGTGTGAGATTACTGAACAGCGGACTGACGGAATTTCGTCCTCTCTCTCCTCCGTCTTTCTGTGAGTCCCCCGATGCACTTAGCCTACAGTAGCATGAAGCATCCAGATACATATAGGCTGGCTATATAACCTATAGGCCTATCAAACATGTTTGAAAATTATCAGAGTGATCATCAACTCGGGACGGTTGGATCTTTGAACACTCACAGATCAGGGGGATCATCATCACCACTGCTGCTGCAGCCTGCTCCACGTTTTTTTTTTGTGTATTTCGGATCTGCAAAATGCACGAAATAACGCGCTCTATGTGCAAACTCCTCGGCGCGCCTTGGATATGAGCGCCTTGGAGTTGGAGCGCCTTGGAAATGAGCATGCTCAGAAAGACCAGAATGAATTTACATCCGAAGCAGTGTATACATGAGTCCAACTTTCGGCCAATCGCATTCAACATCGGAATAATCCGGCCAGTGACATCGGAATGGTTTTTAAATCGCATCGAGCATTTTCATTCGGATTTACGTTTTTGTAGGTGTTTACATGACAACGTTTAATAGGATTTAACTTCTATTCGGAATTAAGAGGGGTTGAAAAACCTCATGTAAACGTAGTGATTGTGTTACCTGAACAGTTCACAGTGGGTTTGCCTGTAATCAAACCTTTCCGTGTGACATGATTCTCCATTATGACACAGACGCTCAGTGAAGACTCAGACCCAACACAGTAAGGTGTAATCCTCCATACCGGTTGTTGTGTGAAACCAGAAGTCCTTTCTGTTGAAACGGCAGAGCCGCAGTCCAATTGTCTGCACACTACAGATGAGGACTGCAGGTTCCAGTGAAACCCACCGTCCACTGATCTCCACTCTCCCTGGTGTTTTATTTCCAGTATACCAGAACAGGTACTGGTTCCTCCCACCAACCTGACATCATCAACCACTGTAAAGAGACAGGTGAGTAAACATTTAAAGTTTTAAACAGTATCACTTTATAATAAACATGAAAGATCACACTTGTGTGAAGTGAGGGGGGCTCTTATCATACATCATCACATTCCGGCCAAGCACAATTGGCGTCCTCACTTTTCTGTCCTCACTTTTAGCCTCAATTATGTGGCACAGCACTATACTAGCCTATACTACTATCCTATAGCTAGCACCCCTCAAAAATGATTGCAGGGTGTAGCTTGTCTTTACCTGAGCAGGTGAGTCCAACGGTCTTGTCAGGCAAACAGGTGTTTCTGAAAGAGTTTGAGGCTCTACAGTCCAGGAGAGCAGACTCAGTGCCTTCACACTGGAACTCTTTGGTCCATATTGGAGTGTTCACTTCTCCATAGAGCGCCCCCTTGAGGGCCGAAGCAGCTCCGCAACCAAGCTCCCTACAGACCACCTCTGCATCCTGCTGGTCAAAGTCACCTTCACACACTGAGGCCCATGACTCATTAGACTTCACCTCCACTCTGCCTGAACACACACTAGGACCATCCACCAACCTCACAGACTCTGGAGAGAGAGAGAGAGAGAGATAGAGGGAGAGAGGGGGGGGGGGGGGGTAGTTATGTTAAACAAACATTATGTTGTAATTGATGTTGTAAGATGATAAGAGCACCCCTTACTTCACACAGGTGTGACCTTTTTAAATCACACTTGTGTGAAGTGATGGGGCGCTTCGCATCCTGAAACAAACATTGTACAAACAGTCCATTTGGCTGCCACATGACATCATGAGTGGTTTTATTTTTGTGTTTACATCACTAGACAAGTTTTTTAAATGTTTAGTTTTATATTGCATTCAACTTCGTCTCTGTGCTGTACGGCCGACGGACACTTATAGGTCTCTGTTGCTAGGTAACTGATGTAAAGGCAGTGAACCGGAAGCGAAACAGTCTCGCTCCGCCTGCTTTAACACATCCCTTGTCAGGTATTCATTAATTCTTCCCTAACTGCCAGCGTTTTTCAGTGAAACCCTTATTTTGAAGGTTCTGCTGGAACTAACGTATACAAGTACAAGCAGTGAAATGTATCCTAGTAGCTTTTAGGCACTACAGGGTTCCCTCTACACTTGTTTCTACTTGTGTGATTTGTTGACTACAATTCATGCTTACTTAGTGTATTCCGATCACACATGTAAATTGCTCTGTATTATTTAATTGTGGACTTCACATGAAGAGGAAAGGCATATTTTAAATAGCATGTTGATGATAACACAACTTTTACATTGTTGATGCATATACTGTTTACTGCTTTTACCTGAACAGTTGAGCTTCAGTGTAAGAGTGGAATTATACGACTTTACTGGTCCACACTCCATCAGTGAAGACTCAGAGCCAACACAGGAAGATGGAATCACCCATCCTGGTTGACGTGTAGAACTAGAAGCAAATTCTGTTGAAAGAGCAGATCCACAATCCAACTGTCTACACACTACAGATGATGACATCCTGTTCCAGTCAAACCAAGCCAACACCGGTCTCCACTCTCCCTGGTGTTTCATCTCCAGTATACCAGTACAGCTACTGGTTCCTCCCACCAACCTGACATCTTCGGACTCTGCACAGAGTAATAAGCAGTAAAAACGGATTACATTCATTACAATACCTTGGACAATACAATATAAAAATCAGTTTAAATTGTGTTCACCTGTTGAGTTGTGAGTTGGTTTTAGTTGGAGAGCTGAGGGGGAAAATAATGAATGAATTAGTTTCACTCTAACGATACACTGGAAATGAAGTCTGGAAATCTCTGTTGGAAGTGTTATTGAAGATGGATGGATATAACATGTCTGTCTGTCAGTACAGGTATGTACTGTGAGGGCATTAGCAGCAGTTAAATGAACAGGTGTGTTCAGTATAGTCATTAGCAGGGCAGCAGTAAAATAAACAGGTGTGTTCAGTATAGTCATTAGCAGGACAGCAGTAAAATAAACAGGTGTGTTCAGTATAGTCATTAGCAGGACAGCACTGGCCCAGGAGGCAAAGCAGCTGCTTTGGAATAGGAAGGTTCCCGGTTCGATCCCGGGCTCTCCCTGTGTTATTGTCCAAGTGTCCTTGAGCAAGACACTGAACACAAAAATAGCGGATCTACAAGCCCACAACGCGTCGCAGCGCGACGCATTGTTAGCTTGTAGATCGGCTATTTTCAGCATGCAACTAATTTCAAAATGACTTATAGTGGATCTCTTGTCCACTAGTCCCTTCCTAGCATTTTAGTCTAGTTTTTATTTGTTGACGAAATTGTCAATATATTTAGTCATCGTAGCTTAGTTTTCATTTAGTTTCCATGTAGTTTTCGTCAGTGGAAAAAGCTAGTCGACGAACATTTTTAGTTTTAGTATTAGTCAACGAAATCAACACTGCCTGGGAGACACGATGAATGTCATCTAAAATGATCAGTGATGATAATATGTGTGTCATTTTCAGGGCCCTGTCGTCAGGAACTGCAGACCTATCGTTACCATGGACACAGCATGAGTGATCCTGCAGGTGTCAGGTAAATAAATAAAAGCTACACCCACTTATGCTACTTTTTAAATGTATTCTTTAATTTCATTAGGATGTGTAAGAAAGAGGAGGACGATCACACTGAAACATTCACTGTGTTGACGCCCAGTGCTCTTGATATCTCACTGTAGTCTTCTTTGATTGATTGAATACTTTATTCATTGCTTATTTCTTTACTGCGTCGGAATAGCGCAATACCGCCCGAACTGCTCCCAAGTTGCATGGTTTCCTCTGCTATCAGTGTGTGGATGGGTGAATGTGTAACGCACATTGTTAAGCACTTTCAATAAAGGCGCTATATAAATGCACCATTCACCATCATAAAAGTTCACCTTAAGAGTCAATATAAAATTATTTATGTTGTGATTATTGTTATTTGTACTTTAGCTTTAGTAAGCTTTAGCTTACTATAGCTTTAATAATACTGCATTATAAGCAGATTATAATGCATTCATACTGTGTTATTATTATTGTGATAAAGCATTTATCAGTGTTTTTAGAATACATAAACAGTGATAATAAAGCATGACTACTGAGGTAATGGTTCAGTCTCTACTCACGGCAGTCAGCGTGTTCGTCCTCACAGTCACATCTCCACGACAATGGAATGCACGTGTCTTTCTGACAAACAAACTGAAGGGGGAGACAGAGGTTCAGGTCCATAATAATCAGTAATGTATCAAAGACATGTAACCCATTTAGGACTGAGGACCAGATTGGCTATTTCCCCTACCATAAGCCCTCAATGGGGGTTGGGGTTTTGTGCTAATTCGCTTATTTCCATCGAAATAAGTAGTCAAGTTGATTTTTGAGCGATGGAAATGATGGAAATAAGCGAATTAGCAAAACACCCCATAGCCCCATTCAATTCAATGCAATTCAACCCATAGCCCCATTCAATTCAATGCAATTCAATGCAATTCATTGAGGGCATATTCATTAGTGGAAATAGCCAATAATGCGCTTTTGCACAAAATAACACCTGGACCTCTTTGGTGGGGACGTAACAACTACAAATAAAGGTATAAGAAAGCCTTCCAGCATGCGGAATTCTCCTTTAATGGATAAAGTCATACAGAGTAACACAAGTGAAGCTGAGGTGAATCACCTGGCTGGCAGTGCAGTTGGACATGCACTGCTTGTCGTCATCTGACAAGTAGGAGTCGGTGGGACAGGAACAGTTGTAGCCTCCTCCAGGTGAGAGCAGACACAGGTGACTGCAGCCTCCATTGTTGGTCTGACATGGATGACCAGACACTGCAGGGTGGAGAAAACATGCAACACACCTATATGTTAAAACAGTGCTTTATAAAACCTGTTGTAAGAGACACACCGATGTGTGTAAGTAAAGCAATCATTAAGGAACACCTGTATTCAACACCAGGTTGTTTAACACTTTTCAAAACATATCAATTAATTCAACAATACAGAAGAAATAAAAGTCATGAAACATAATGAAGAGTAATAATGAGAGTGTTACAGCAGGTGGTACAGACCCTCAGGTTGTCTAGAGGGGTGGTAGATGTGGATTTCATATGGATCGTTCAGCTCGCTGATGATTGTGGTCCTGTTGATACCATGAGTCTTGTTGGCTCTGTAGATGGAGCTCCAGTCTATCCAGTAGATGTGATCCTCAAACACAGTAATAGTCCAGAATCTCCAGATGTTGTCCTGACTCACAACTACAGACACACAGAACCCCAAATAAAAAGAGTCAGACTGTAATAAATGCATGCATGAATAAAGTACTACAAATACTGCTTTAACATACATTAGAGTATAACAAAGTGAACAATGTGTGTGTGTGTGTGTGTGTGTGTGTGTGTGTGTGTGTGTGTGTGTGTGTGTGTGTGTGTGTGTGTGTGTGTGTGTGTGTGTGTGTGTGTGTGTGTGTGTGTGTGTGTGTGTGTGTGTGTGTGTGTGTGTGTGTGTGTGTGTGTGTGTGTGTGTGCGCGCGTGTGTGCGTGTGTGTGTGTTGTGCACCTGTCTGTCTGTTGGTTCCATCCAGGTTGGCAAAATCAATGTATTTCCTATTGTTGGTCCAGTATATGTGATCATTGATGTAGTCTAACGTCAGGCCTATGGGACTGGAGATCTTCTCCTTCACGATGACTGTCCTGTTGGTGCCGTCCATCCCCATCCTCCCTATGTGGGGGTTGTTGTCACTTATGTCTGACCAGTACAAGTATCTGTCAGGGAGACACTGTGTCAGGGTCAGGTGTGTGTGTGTGTGTGTGTGTGTGTGTGTGTGTGTGTGTGTGTGTGTGTGTGTGTGTGTGTGTGTGTGTGTGTGTTTAAATGTATCTGTATTAATTTAACTTTCTTTTTGAAAGTATATACTATTAAATAGTATATGTCTTTGCATATTTATTGTCATAATCTGTCCTGTGCAATTTTTGATTACGAAGCCTTCAAGGCAATCTGAAATTACATTTGATTCATATGTTTTAATGTTCAATGCCAAAAACACAATTAAATCGTTAATAGCAATTATTTGTGTGACAATTAATCATCAACTTAAAAGTGTAAACGTGACAGCCCTATTCACAGGATGGTTGATAAATTCAGTGTGTGGTTCATGATGTCACCACAGTGTTCTTACCCGTAGCGTACATCCACAGCTATGGCCCCTGGCATGGCCAGGTCAGTGTTGAGCAGGACTGTTGGGTACGACCCGTTTAGTTTGGACACCCCTATGGTGTTATGAACAGGGTCAGTCCAGTATAGGTTTCCTCCTATCCAATCAACAGCCAGACCCCGTGGTGTGATGGTCGACGTGTTGTGAATGACCTGTCAATGAACCATATATGCACTCTGAATATATACTCACCACGCCTTCATTCTTACATTATGATAGTTAGAGCAACTTGTCAAAGTGTGGGCTGCATGGGGTACGTGTGTGTGTGTGTGTGTGTGTGTGTGTGTGTGTGTGTGTGTGTGTGTGTGTGTGTGTGTGTGTGTGTGTGTGTGTGTGTGTGTGTGTGTGTGTGTGTGTGTGTGTGTGTGTGTAAAACTAAGACTGAATGCATTAACAATCTGTACATTTAGTTGACTAAAATCTTTATTCAACAAAAACTAGACAAACAATAACACATTTCAGATGACTAAAATATGACTTAAACTAAATTAAGTTTTATCAAAAAGTTGCATCTGTGTCGCCAAATATATCATTATTTTAAACCAGTTGTTGAAAAATAGTGCAGATCTACAAGCTCGTAGCGTGGCACTCTTGTACGAGCTTGCTATTTTTTTTTTAATTGTGAAAATGTGGCACAAATCTTTGAATATACAGTATATGCTTTCACAGCAAACGTTTTCAACTCAAATATTTGCTTCTGGGGGTGTCCCTGGAACAACATATTTTCTGATGGTGGGTCCGCGGCCAAATACAGATAATTCTGTGGGTCCTTGACTTGAAAACATTTTGAGAACCACTGCAAAATAGGTTTTTCAGCATGATTTAGAAGTCATTTGTAGAAACTTGTAGAAAGGTCTTATTTAATTAATTAATGTCAAATGTTAATGATTAATGTAAAATTCTGCAATTTTTGATTTTAGTTTAGTCATAGTCTTTGAAATTGTGATTATGACTAAACAAAAATCAAAATTTGCTGTCAAAATCAACACTAGTGTGTGTGTGTGTGTGTGTGCGTGTGTGCGTGTGTGCGTGCGTGCGTGCGTGCGTGCGTGCGTGTGTGCGTGCGTGTGTGTGTGTGTTTGCGTGCATGTGTGTGTGCGTGTGCGTGTGCGTGTGTACACTGTCACTAACTCAGTGGTTCTCAAACTGTTCAGTTGGAATTATATTTGATATGGAGACCCCAAAAATGAATCATATTTGAACTGGAGACCCCCAAAATGAATCATATTTGAACTGGAGACCCCCAAAATTAATCATATTTGAACTGGAGACCCCCAAAATGAATCATATTTGAACTGGAGACCCCCAAAATGAATCATATTTGAACTGGAGACATCCCACCCTGAGAAGCACTTGGAATTGTAGCAGTTGAGTTCTCAGTTCCACACAGCTTAGAGATTTTCAATTATCAGTGTTGGCCAATATATATTACTAATTACATATTACTGCTTTAAAAAGCATTAATGTTATATTACGTATTACTTGGAATCAAGAGTAATATATTACATATTATATTACATATTAACCCCCGACCTCCTGCAAAGAAAATGTACAACAAAACAATCTGTTTAGCCAGCTCCTTTAAAACTGAATCAAACTGAGTCAAACTGAATAATATAAAACAAAGATTGTCTTTCATCTTTTTCTGCTGCATATTCCACATTGTGTACAGTAGATAAAATACAGCAGTTCAATCTCTCTTGACCTTTTAAACTAAATGTTTTCAAAAGGCAGCCAACAACACTGTTTACTCTGAGTAATATGTAATGTGCAATTTTTTTTACACATTACATGTTTTTGGTTAAATAATTCCTTACAGTACTCATTGCTGGGTTAAATAATAATATTACAGTAATATAAAACAAGTAACTTGTTACTGTCCAACTGGCTATTATAAGTACTCTGAGTACTATAAATACAACAATACAATACATACAAAGTATCCTTCATTCATCCTCATAGTTGTCGTTGTCACACTGACCTGGACGTCACTCCCGTTGATGTTCATGACACTGATCATGCTGCACCAGGGGGTCCGTTGTGTCACCTCTATCCAGTAGATCTGCTGCTGCTGATAGTCAAAGTCCAGAGACACTGCAGTCTTCAAGTCCTGTCACACCACAGCAGTTGTGTTAGTCTCAGACTGGAATACATTCCAGCATGTCAAAAGCAGTGTGTGTAGAATATTGTATAGGATTACATGTGTTGTTAATTATGTCCAATGGTTTTCACCTGTTTGAGCTCTGTGGAGCTGGAGCCGTTCAAGCTGATCCTCATCAGGTTGTCTCTGTTGGCTAAGATGAGGAAGGGCTCCACCTCTGGATAACAAAGTGAGACATTACACTTGAGTTGGTCTACTTTTAGAAATACACAAACCCTAAAGCAAGACAAACAGACAGACAGACAGACAGACAGACAGACAGACAGACAGACAGACACGCACGTACGCAGCCATGCACAGTCCCACACCCAACCAAACACACACACGCGCGTGTGCGCGCACACGCGCACACACACACACACACACACACACACACACACACACACACACACACACACACACACACACACACACACACACACACACACACACACACACACACACACACACACACACACACTCTTACCTGTGGTGTCATGTGATGGTGTAGCATGGAGAGCTGTGGAGAAACATAACAAACTAAATTAGCTTCAGTGTAACAACAGCTGGTTGGTTGTACGGTATTTGTGGTTTATCTGTTGAAATACACGTGAAAGATGTCCTTTGGTTCTCCTCTTCGCTGCTATTAATTTATTTGCCCCACCAGGATGGGAATGAGTAACTACGATTTCTATCGGAGCTCACATGAAATGAAAATGGCTGGCAAGCAATAGTTTGTTGTAAATTAACAGGTTGGCTCGCATTTTGTGATTTGGTCACACGTACAGAGCTTCAGAGCACAAACCAGGAAGAGCAACTTCCTGAAAGAGAATTAGTGCCTGTTTACTCTGCCACATGGATATGCTGTGGCACTATGTGTGTGCGTGCATGTGCGTGTGCGTGTGCATGTGTTTGTGTTTGTGTGTGTGTGTGTAAGACTCAACTTTACTCTGCCAGTCCACATGGATGTGTTAGGGCCGATTCATACTCCTATTTTACCGCTGTAGTGCCGAAATGATTTCGGCTCGTCAGACACTACAGAGCTCTACAGAGCCGAACCGACTTTTATTCGGCTCTAAAATAGGAGTATTGTCAATGTACAGTAGGCTACAAGTACAGTACAGTACAGTACAGTACAGTACAGTACAGTACAGTACAGTACAGTACAGTACAGTACAGTACAGTACAGTACAGTACAGTACAGTACAGTGAAAGGTATTTTCGCATCTCACAAACAGTGTCAGAAAAAAAATTATACAATTAGTACAGGTCACAGTGCAGTCCGTAGAAATACAGAGTCCAGGGGTCAGCAAGTACGTTTGACCAGTAGACAATCATTAGTATTGTTTCTAATGCATTAGAAGGCGGACCAGAACATAATAAAAGTCTATTAAACAAATATATATCACACTGTTCACATTATGAACAATGAATTCATGGACTGACCAGGAGGAGCTGAACTCATTCTAATATGAATATGAATATGAATATGAATCTTAATATTAATAATAACAATAATGATAATAATAACCCACAATCACACACGCAAGCACGTGCGCGCACACACGTACGCACGCACGCACACACACACACACGCACGCCCACACACGTGTGCCACACATACACACGCGCGCGCACGCTGCACAGTGCACACACACACACACAGGCCTGAGCTGTAGGCTGCATGTGAATAGTGTTGTGGCACAGACTTTTTCAGACCAACATGAAAGGTAGAGCATAAAGTGATCATAATATCACAGAGAGCCAAGGTATGACGAACAAAAACATTGTAGTACAATAAATAAATAAATACAAATTGTATAGATCAAATATAGTAGATACATAGAACATTGATATGATGTTTTGTTTTGTTTTCTTTGTTTAGTTTTTTTGTTTTGTTTTTTTGTTTTTGTTCTTTTCTGTTCTGTCTTTGTTCCTGTTGACTGTTTCGTCCTGTCTTTCTTTGTTTTGTTTTTTTCTTCTTTTGTTGTGTTTTTTTTGTTTGCTTTGTTGTATTATTTCACCTATGAAAAGAAGGGTAGGCACAATAAGCTTAGGCTTCAGCCTACACCTTTTTGGTCAATGTTTATTTTGCAAAAAACAAAGCAGGCACTGTATGAATCTGTTTTTAATGACCAAAATAAATAAACTGAACTGAACTGAGAACTGTATCATCTTCTGTAGGCTACTCATCACAGCTCAGAGGTACAACGGGTCACAGAAGGACTCCATTTCATAGATTCACTGCAATGAGCGAGTTGGTACAGCTGGAGAGACAACATGGAGACTCCAGGTAGTGAATAACCATTCTGTAGCAATGAGTACCATCAGAATATAGAGCTATTTAACACTTATTTTAACCAGAGAAAAATCACATACACTACCTTAAGTGTAATATATGCTTTGTTGTTCAATGGGTGTCGCAGGCTGATAATAGCAGACCTACAAGCTCACAACGCGTCATGGATGCAACGTGTGTGTGGCATCCATACTCACTGAGTGAGCTTATATGACTCTTTTTGATACCTAGACAGTCATGGTGGCTAGACTAACTGTTCAGGAGAGCAGAAAAACTGCTTATTATGCAAAATGAGTTATTAGCACAGGCAGACTCTTCACATACTAGAGCATGTCTGAAATGAATGTCAGAGCTTAAATCGACATGTAAATATTAAATAAGTGCTTAAACATGTAGCTAGGTGTAATGTTAGAGACCACAGAAGTGACCTTTCAAGCCTGTTTTCTGCAAAACATTACTCTATAAACCATATCTCCAAAACTGGTGGGCCAAACTGAACAGCAATATAATATGTCAATTTGAAGCTATATGATTCCCTGCCTTCACATGACATGAAAAAAAATAAAAAATAAAAATCAATGACAGCCTCGGTCAGAAGCGATCACATATACGGTATTCTCAGAACCCAACAATGTCTCTATCTCTATTGATTCAATAAATAAATGGATGGAGATGTTCAACAGATGAGCGATCACAGCCACACCCAGCCATTATAGTTGGAACCACAATGGGCCCTTACGGATCAGTAGCTCTGAGAGTGTACAAATGGAACCCAACCGGTCCATTTGGTTGCATGTGTATACGCTCTCAGAGTTATGGGCCGGGGTCCCTGAAATAAAAAACCTTTGAGAGGCATGTGGCGCTGTAATCTCAATTCACGCACTGAGACCTATATAGTTTCAACCATGAGCATCACAACAAAACAAACAATTTCCATGGTGTTCATGATGATGACAATATGAACCGTACATACGTAGCTCTCACAGTGAGCATAATTCAATACACTATTGCATGTATGGCGTACACACACACCTGTCTGCCATGCCGGGCATGATGGTTCAATGTAACTATATTAACCCTAATAAATTAAATAATGACTACATTATATAAATTCATGTTTTATATATGTGTAAACACATGCATTAATACAATAATGTCAATTAATTAATAGCACTAATAGCACACAATATTTGTAGCTTGCCCTATAGCACCTTTCATGATATGAAATGCAGCTCAAAGCACACGCACGCACACACACACCCACACGCACACGGGCACGCACACGCACGCACGCACACGCACACACACACAGGCCTGAGCTGCAGGCTGCATGCGTATAGTGCGTCATTTTGCCAAATGAATGGAGCTGACCAACATCATAAAGTGATCAGCATTGATCATAATATCACAGAGAGCCAAGGTATCATCTTCTTCATCATCACAGCTCAAAGGTTACAACAGGTCACGGAAGGACACACAGATTCATTGAGTTGTTACAATCATCAAAACGGGCCATTGAACTTTGCACACAGCAACACAAGACGTGACTGCTGGTACGCACGCACGCACGCACGCACGCACGCACGCACGCACGCTACACACACACACACATTGTAATGTTGAACAGAGTAAAGAGGAACCGCTGCATGGCTCCGTGACTGAAAACAGGTGCTCATTGGAGAGGGTTCAACAGTATACTGTAGGTATAACACATTCAAAGTGTTGCTTCAGATTTCTGGACTTAAAGCTGTAGGAAATACTTGCCTCACTAATATAGTGGTTGCAAAGGTATGAATTGATTCCCTGAGCTGAGTCCCGTGGCCGGAGTTCTGCTCTGGTTTTGGTGAATATTAAAGGATAATTTCATACTAGAAGGCTTTCTTACCTTTATATGCCCTAATTGAATTGAATTGAATTGAATTGAATTGAATTGAATTGAATTGAATTGAATTGAATTGAATTGAATTGAATTGAATTGAATTGAATTGAATTGAATTGGGGTGTTGTGCTAATTCGCTTATTTCCATCGCTCAAAAATCATTTTTTTAAATATATCCTCTCTTCGTAAATAGTATCCCAAGCGGCACACTACTTATTTTGATGGAAATTAATGCGAATTAGCACAAAAACCCAACGCCCCGTTGAGGGGAAATAGCCAATAATGTACACATTTTGCACAAAATAACACCTGGACCTCTTTGGTGGGGACGTAACAACTACAAATAAAGGTAAGAAAGCCTTCTAGCATGGTATTCTCCTATAAGTAGTTCCAGTCAGCTGGCGGTCACGCATCAAAAATAAATTAATCCACAAAACTAGCGTCATTTGTATTGTTGATCTATTTCTACCATATAGCGCCAATTTAGTTCAACATTGACCTCTCTGTCACATACATGGAACTATGGTTTTGTGCTGCTGCTGGCGTGGTGATAATGGACACAAAACATATTTCCACGTGACAGAGGATTCCAAGTTGAATGAAATGTGCACTATATGGTAGAAATTGATCAACAATACAAATTATGCTAGTTTTGTGGATTCATTTATTTTTAATGCGAGGCGCCCAAACCACAAACAAATGACCAGAACTACTTAATATTCACCAAAACCAGGCCAGACTTCCCACCACAGGACTCAGGCAATCAATGAATACCTTTGCAAACCACTACATTAATGGCATGTATTTCCTATACAGCTTTACGTCCAAAAATCTGAACTAACCCTTTAAGCTCCTTCCCCTGCACACTGTCATCCAAGTATGAGAAAACAGGTGAACTTAAAGGACCACTTCACCACTTTTCAACCTATCTTCATATAATAGGTCTTCACTAATAATCATGATAAAATGGCACAATTTTTTCCACTCAGGGAGGCAATAGGAGGCAATTCAGAAACCCGTCCACCAGTGACATCATCGTTAGGCAGATTTTTTTAAAACAATATTTCTTTACATAAATGTTCAGATTTGTATTATCATGAGAACGATGGCTTCCATTTTCGCATTGCAACTTTTCAGGACTAGAAAGCCTGCAGTTTCTATTTGGATTCCCCATTGATGATGTCACTGGTGGACGGGTTTCGGAACTGCCCACAGCCCTCCTATGAGACACAGACCGAGTAGGAAAAAATGGTGCCATTTTATCATAATTATTAGTGAAGACCTATATTATATGAAGATAGGTTGAAAAGTGGTGAAGTGGTCCTTTAAGAAACATTTCAACTAAGGTTGAGTATTTAAAATAATTTATTTGATTCATGGCTTTTAACTTGGCAAAGTTAAAAAAAAAAAAAAACAAGAAAAAACAAACAAGGCTCAAGAGCCTTCATCAGGTTCCAATGCTTCCCCATAATAAATAAGGTCAATACAAAATGTGTTGGTCATTTTTGTTGCGTTGCCAAGCTAAACGCCATGACTCAAATAAAGGATTTTAGGAGCGGAGTGCCTTGGAATGTTTTCTCATACTTGGAAGTCAGCCTAGTATACTACTACAAGGGAAGGAACTCATGTCTTTACAGTACACATGTTAATTCTTTAACCCACAAATGAATATTAATTTACAGGGAAACAAATGTATAACAATGTATATACATTATAGAACCTTCTCCTCCACACAGACAAACTGCCTATAACATCTTAGACAGAGCAATAGTTGTTATAGGCCTTTCTCTTGTAGTCAGACCACTTGTGGTCAGTTTAGGGAACCTCCGTTGAGACTGAGAGGCCAGCTTATATTTTCAGAACCCAACACAACAGCTGTCGTACGATGGAGTATATATAAATCACCTGTTTGTGTCTCAACCCCACTGCCACCCACAGAAAACTAATCAGCAGCTTGCACCAACCCACCCACCCTCCCCCTCCCTCTGCCCACTATACCTCCCCCTCCACCCGCTCCACCACAAGCCAAATTAGACCAAATGGAGCACTAAAAAGGAGACAATTTTGGTGCGTTTTGAAGCAAAATAATTGGGGGTGCAAACTCTGCAAAGCTCACGACCTATAACTTCAATTATATCACAAATGATACCAGCACAAATTATGAAATTTACGGCACAATTCAGCACAAATGCAGCACTGAAGAATGATACCATTTTTTTTTTCGTCATATGGAAAATCACGGGGTGCCAACTTCACGGACCTCCACAAGCCTCAGAGCCATGTGTGTGTGTGTGTGTGTGTGTGCGTGTGTGACGTGAGCCGTATACACACCACTATGGAGAAATGGATGGATTCAATAAATAAGATGTTCAATATGGTATATGTAACAATATCCTACTATAAATGCACCACGTCTCTGTACGTGTGCACGTACAGTACATTACGTGACTGTGTGTGTGCACGTGTGTACATGTGTGTACGTCTCTAATCCACGTAACGCGAGGACCGTTTGCCCCACCGACTTCAAATTTGACACACGTTCCACACCCCCACAGGGGGCCACTTCCTCCGTGGGATACACTGTTGTCCAGAAACGCCACAAAAGGCTCTGGTCGGCAGTGTTGATTTCGTCGACTAAAGCCAAGACGAAAAATGTTCGTCGGCAACCCTTTTTTCACTGACGAAAACTAAATGAAAACTAAGCTATGATGACTAAAACTGAGACTAAATATACTGACAATTTCGTTGACAAATAAAAACTAGACTAAAATGTTAGGAAGGGACTATAGTGGAGATCCAGTATAAGTCATTTTACACTTGGTTGCATGCTGAAAATAGCAGATCTATACAAGCTCACAACACGTCGCAGCGTGACGCGTTGTGAGTCATTACGACGGCATCAATGCCCGCCAAAATACATTTTAGTCGACTAAATCAACTGTAGATTTAGTCGACTAAAATATTATGATATTTAGTCGACTAAAGCTAGACTAACACTAAAACATTCCAGGTGACTAAAATGTGACTAAACTAAATGAAAGCTATTGAAGAGACTATGACTATAAAACTAAAATCTAAATTTGCTGCCAAAAAACACACTGCTGGTCGGGCTCTGCCAGTGGACCTAATGAGCCTAAGTCCCCTCAGCTGTAGAACTCCCAGCCTCTGCCTCAGCCAATTGATTGCCCACACATGTCATTTGGTTACTTAACCAGTCCACTTTTCACAGTCAGTTTGCCTCTACACAAACTTCATAACACTTGAAGAGATAGTTCAGATTTTGTTTAACTTAAGCTGTATGAAATACTTGCCATTAATATAGTGGTTACAACTGTATTAATTGATTGCCCGAGTCCCGTGGTGGGAGTTCTGCTCTGGTTTTGGTCAATATTAAGTAGTTCCGGTCATTTTGTGGGGGGCACTGCATGGGGCCACGCAGTAAAAGTATATTAATTCACAAAACTAGCATCAATTGTATTGTTGACCTATTTCTAAAATATTAGCGCAACTTTCGTTCAACTTTGACCCCTCTTTCACATGGAACTATTTTTTTGGGCGTATATGGACACAAAAAACATAGTTCCGTGTGATAGAGGGGCCAAAAATTAGCGAAAGTTGCACTAATATGTTAGAACAATGCAAATGAGTTTTGTGGATTAATTTACATTTAATGCGTGGCCCCCTGTGCCCCCCACAAAATTACTGGAACTACTTAATATTTCACCAAAACCAGAGAAGAACTCCCACCATGGGACCCGGGCAATCAATTAATACAGTTGCAACCACTATATTAATGGCAAGTATTTCATTAAAAAAATCAGAAGTATCCCGTTAAGCAAATCTGGAAATCAAATCAATAGAGCACCAAAACAAAACTCCGGATCTACCAAAGCTGCGTATACACTATCAACACTACTACTGTATACGGTCCAGAATGCTGGAAATTAACCACAGAAAACAACATCCATAAATTATGCACTTTCCACACATCATGCCTGTGCAAAATCCTGCGTATATTCTGTCCCAAGACCATCTCAAACAATAACCTCCTCAACATCATCACCCAACAAGACAACATGCACAGTATAATCAATAAACAGGTGGACCTGGATTGGCCATACATGTGCTCAGAATGAAGAAAGAGTATTGGTGTACCATGTGCTCTATGCCTGGCATTGAGTCCCCGGTTCAATTCCCCAGCCTGGAGAACCTTTGCTGCATGTCACTCTGACTCTGTTTCCTGTCTCTCTGCATCAGTGGTTCCACAAACATTTTAGCTCGTGACCCAAAAGAGAAATTTGGCGTTTGCCCGGGACCCGAACTAGTGAAAATAGCAGATCTACAAGCTCACAACTCATCGCTTCTCGCCACGTTGTGAGCTTGTAGATCGGCTATTGTCACTACTTTTGAAAAACATCTTTGAATTTGTTTTTCATTCATGGAAATGTGTGAATTGTGGGGGATTCTTTTGTGGGAAAGTTGTTTTGGAATAATAATTAAAAAAAATGAAATTTAGGAAACAAAACATTATATTTACTCGGGTCTGCGACCCATAAATGGGCCCAGACTGAGTGCTCTCTCTACACTGTGGACTATCAATACAAGCAGAAAAACCTCCAAAATAGGATACGGCACAACATCACGCCATGTCTCACACACACACACACACACACACACACACACACACACACACACACACACACACACACACACACACACACACACACACACACACACACACACACACACACACACACACACACACACACACACACACACACACACACACACACACACACACACACACACACACACACACACACACAGTGCATGTAAAGCAAACAGCAGTACTAAATGTGTTAAAGCGTCATGGTTCTCTTATAGCCGTACTAATAGGTCATGGTTCTCATAGCTGTACTAATAGTAATACATCATGGATTTCAGTGTCATTTCACATCCACATCAAGCAACAAGTGCCATTCTAACAGAGTGTTTACCTGAGCTCCAAAGCAGGAGGAACACTATCACTGTCTCATCCATGTCTGGATTCTCTCACACTGGATTCTCAACTGGAACTTCACCGATCTGCACCGACTGGTCCTGGCTGGGATTCTGGTCAACACTCTCTGAACTTCACCGATCTGCACCGACTGGTCCTCGCTGGGATTCTGGTCAACACTCTCTGAACTTCACCGATCTGCACCGACTGGTCCTGGCTGGGATTCTGGTCAACACTCTCTGAACTTCACCGATCTGCACCGACTGGTCCTGGCTGGGATTCTGGTCAACACTCTCTGAACTTCACCGATCTGCACCGACTGGTCCTGGCTGGGATTCTGGTCAACACTCTCTGAACTTCACCGATCTGCACCGACTGGTCCTGGCTGGGATTCTGGTCAACACTCTCTGAACTTCACCGATCTGCACCGACTGGTCCTGGCTGGGATTCTGGTCAACACTCTCTGTCGTCTGTGTGTTTTATTAGTGACACATGTCAGCTCGTCATATCTCTTCATCAGCATGTGGTGTAAATTCACACCTCTTTTGTTTACTGCTGAAGCTCCTCCTGCCCTACATAGTGAGTGTGAACTCTGCATGCTTCACATACATTAGAATAGGCCTACATTCATTTAAACAATATACAGAAACACAAACTGCACAATATAACTCAGACATATACAAGAAAGAAAGTCAAGGATATTCTGCTAATGCATGTCTGAACAGTATGCCCACGGACGCTGTCAGGAGACCTGTGGCAGGGATTCCACAGTCTGGGAGCTACAGCTTGAAAGGCTCTGTCACCTCTGGTTATATAATTGGTGCGAGGGATGACTAATGGACCATATGCAGACCACGGCCATCTTACCATTATAAGTTAATGGCAAGGTGCTCACAAGGTGCAACTTCCCATTGACTGCCCATTCATCCAAACAGAAAAGTCCTATCTGATTGTATTACACAACGTCAAACGCACCAACATTGCAGCTGTACGAAAAGCTTGAATTATTCTCTTTCTATCCTCAAAGTGTTTGTTTCATAAAAATCCACTGTAGACGATGTTACAGATGTTATGAGTTACTTAATTTCTGTCCTTGCAGGTGATTCTTTTTCTAAGTGTTGCAGTTTGGAAGTGCTCGTTAGATATCACTCAACTGCGTACCACCTGTCAATTTGCACATAACGCAGGAGGCAGCAGGACATTGCTTTACTGAAAACGAGTGCTTCCAAACTCTGATGGCAAGATGACCGCGGCCTGCAAATGGTCAATAGACCCTGGTGAGCTGACCTAAGGGTCCTGCCAGGCACATAGGCCTACTGCTTTAGCAGCTAGGTCAGTCATAATATGCTGGTGCTTGACCATGCAGAGCTCTATAAGTGAGCACTAGGACTTATAAATTATCCCTGAAAGCGACAGGGAGCCAATGAAAGGAGGCTCCCTAGCTAAACTGGGGTAATGTGACACCTTCGGCTGGGCCTGGTTAATAGCCCGGGAGTAGCATTTGGGATAAATTGGAGGCGGTCTAAGGATGCTTTACTGAGGCAGGTGAAAAGTGCATCACAGTTGTCCAGATGAGAGGATACAAAAGCATGAATTATGATTTATAATTTGTTGTGTGAGACAATAGACCTGAGCTTAGGAATGTTCCTGAGTTGGAAAAAGCATGTGCGGGTTCCTGAGGTTGGAGCTGTTCTAGAATCTTTTATGTGCACTTGTCATGCACTTAAGACATACAGTACATGATCAGGTCTCTGGCTCATGATACCACAAAACTAACTTTTGCCTTACTTGAAACCTGGTATTTTACTTCACTAATTGTTTTCGACCAGGTCAGTCTCCTACGAATGTCCTCATTTAGCCATGGAGAAGTATTTAAAGTGCGAACAGTGCGGGATGATAGAGGAGCAATTACATCTAAAATGGCTGAACAGGAGATTAAAAGAGTGAAGTGAACTATATCAATGTCGGATTGTTGGCATTTGTGAGCAGAGGCTGCACCTGCACCAATGAACTGCTATCAAAAGTAGGGGGGAATCTTTCTGCCGAGGGGCCATTTAGCATGAGCTTCATGCTAAATGGCACCCGTTTTAACTATCTGTCTGTGTCCCTTTTGTGCCCATACTGTATATGGAGATCTCTGTAGTATGCAATACCCATTGTCATAGCACCCATTTTAACTATCTGTCTGTGTCCCTTTTGTTGGGTTGAAAATGGCCTGTACAGTATGGCCACCATTGACATCCAATTATAAGGCAATATTTTCTAAATTTCCTTTTGCTTTAAGTAGCATGTGACATGTCAAACTAGGGGGTTTTCATGATGCTGAATCCATTCCAAGCATTAGTTTTGCACAAAAACACTCATTGGGCTAAATGTGGCCATAGCAACTTGCCCAAATGTGCTGACATCATCACATTTGGGCAAGTTGCTATGGCCAAATTTAGCCCAAAAAGCAATACCATAAGATATGCCTCATTATATAGGCAAAATCTGTGAAGAATTTGGGAATTGTTAACACAATTCCAATAATGCCAATTCTCCTGCACCAAAGACGTAACACACCAAAAGGCAGACACAAGCCAGCCAGCTACTGATGGCCTTGCACAGCACCATATTAATCCACCAGCAGCCAGGTGTCTGCACGGCTGTACTGAATGAGGGTGATTAGGGGGGCGTCGTGTCACATAACTATGGATACACAGGGGGGAAAATAAGCTCAATCCACTAATATACAATAACTATCATCAATAAAGGCAGAGAAGCCCAACAGATATCTGAAAAGTTTTGCATTTGTTCACCAGATTATAAGTAGCAACATGGTGACATAATATACGGCATCTACAGTTAATTGACGTATAGAAAACACAACATTATGTTTGTACAGAGATCGGCAGAGAAGCAGGTGTTCTTAGCAAGGCTCAGGCTTGTGGTCGGCTTGAAGGTTTCTCTGTCTGTGACCACATCCTCTGCTCTAGTGCTGCTGTCGTCTATGTGTTGATTAGTGACATGTCAGCTCTTCATATCTCTAAGTTCATCATCATGTGGTTTGGATGTATTCACACCTTTCTTGTTGACAAGAAGCTAAAGTTCCTCGTGAGTGTTAGTTCCTCGCACGCACGCACGCACGCACGCACACACACACACACACACACACACACACACACACACACACACACACACACACACACACACACACACACACACACACACACACACACACACACACACACACACACACACACACACACACACACACACACACACACACACACACTATTTAATACTCATTTTGTATTTATTTTCACATAATATGATATGATAATGTGTGTGTGTGTGTGTGTGTGTGTGTGTGTGTGTGTGTGTGTGTGTGTGTGTGTGTGTGTGTGTGTGTGTGTGTGTGTGTGTGTGTGTGGGCGTGCGGGCTTGTGCGTACGTACGTGCGTGTGTGTGCGTGTGTGTCTAATTGTCCAATTACATCTAAAATGGCTGAACAATGCAGATTAAAAGAGTGAAGTGAACTATATCAATGTCGGCATTTGTGACTATAGAGGCAGCACCTGCACCAATAAACTGCTATCAAAAGCAATGGAGAACCTTTCTGCCGAGAGGCCATTTAGCATGCGTGAGCACTTAATTTGTTCACCAGCCATACAATCAGTATTAAAAGCTATTGCTGTACCTGCCCATCGGCCTACTACTGGGAATGTTGTCATAGCACCCGTTTTAACTGTCTGTCTGTCTGTGTCCCACATGGAGATCACTGTATTTGTCTGTCTGCCTGTGCCTGAAGAGTGCAAACTGACTGTGAAAAGTGGACTGGTTAAGTAATCAATTGGCAGGTGTGGGGTTAATTGGCTGGCAATTGCACAGGTGAGGGGAGTTGGGCTCATTAGGTCCACTGGCAGATCCTTTTGTGGTGGTTCTGGATAACGCTGCATGCCACCGACTCAAGGCCGGGCACTGCACTCCCTGTGGGGGTGTGGAACGCGTGTGTCAAATTTTAAGTCAGTGGGGCAAACGGATCTCGAGTTACGTGCACTACAACCGTACACACGCGCACACACACACACACACACACACACACACACACACACACACACACACACACACACACACACACACACACACACACACACACACACACACACACACACACACACACACACACACACACACACACACACACACACACACACAATGATTTTCAACTACTTAGTTTGCACAATAACAAAACAGACACCCAAAACAACCTCATCAAAGAAAGAAATATAGGACAAAAACTGCAGGGGCACTGATATCTTTGTAATAAAACAAAGATAATATTTAAAACAAACATACAGGCCTGTACACCATCACCAACATATATACCTATATTTGACCTAATAGTCCATACAAAGAATTCTCATCAAAATATATTAAAGCAATATTAAAACAATACATGGCAAATGGAGGTACTCTTCTTTAATGTTAAAACATCAATCATAAGAAAATAAACAAAACACAACACAAAACATTTTAAACATCAGGGGGGGGGGGGGGGGGGGATATAAAAAGCAATACCATAAGATATGCCTCATTATATAGGCAAAATCTGTGAAAAATTTGGGAATTGTTAACACAATTACAATAATGCCAATTCTCCTGCACCAAAACCTAACCTAACCAAACACACCAGAAGGCAGACACAAGCCAGCCAGCTACTGATGGCCTTGCACAGCACCATATTAATCCGCCAGCAGTCAGGTGTCTGCACGGCTGTACTGAATGAGGGTGATTAGGGGGGCGTCGTGTCACATAACTAGGGATACACAGGGGGGGAAATAAGCTCAATCCACTAATATACAATAACTATCATCAATAAAGGCAGAGAAGCCCAACAGATATCTGAAAAGTTTTGCATTTGTTCACCAGATTATAAGTAGCAACATGGTGACATAATATACGGCATCTACAGTTAATTGACGTAGAAAACACAACATTATGTTTGTACAGAGATCGGCAGAGAAGCAGGTGTTCTTAGCAAGGCTCAGGCTTGTTCCGCGAATTCACGCGTGTCATTTCTGGTCAACATGATGTACATCCTGCTCTGTCTGTGACCACATCCTCTGCTCTAGTGCTGCTGTCGTCTATGTGTTGATTAGTGACATGTCAGCTCTTCATATCTCTAAGTTCATCATCATGTGGTTTGGATGTATTCACACCTTTCTTGTTGACAAGAAGCTAAAGTTCCTCGTGAGTGTTAACTCTGACGGTCTGCAAGCAAGTGCACACACACGCACGCACCGTGCACGTCGCACGCACACACACGCACACACACACACCCACAGATGGACACACGCACGCACGCACGCACGCACGCACGCACGCACGCACGCACGCACGCACGCACACACGCACACACGCACACACACACACGCACACATCATATTATGTGAAAATAAATACAAAACTAGAAAAAGTGCCCTTCTGGGCACAGGTCTCCACCAGGAGGATAGGAGTGTGTGTGTGTGTGTGTGTGTGTGTGTGTGTGTGTGTGTGTGTGTGTGTGTGTGTGTGTGTGTGTGTGTGTGTGTGTGTGTGTGTGTGTGTGTGTCGTGACTTGGCCTGTTGTAGCGCCACCATGAGGCTGATTTGAAAACTGTCAAGTGGCATTTCTTCCTCAGCCTAGTGGGAATAGGCATGCACAGTTTCACCGCAATCGGACGCTGCGTTGAGGAGTTGTGGCGATTTGTACAAAACGGGTACAAAACGGGCTACTCCTGAAAACTTTAGAAGCCAATCGTAGCCAATCAGGATGGATAATTATGAGGAATCAAACAAATCACATGATCACATGACTATGGAGAGCATGTGTACCGATTTGCGTGAAATTTGGATAAAATCTGAAGGAGTAATATTAGAAAATGTGTTTTACATATGTCTGCCTCCTGGTGGCGCTATAAAGAGCAGATGTGAAAAATTCCAGGCAAAGGTTTTTCCTTGGCCTCTAGGGAGTGTGCATACAAGGTTTTACACAGATCAGTGCAGTTATAGGTAAAAACACAAATCGGTCAGTTATAGCGCCACCATGAGGCTGAGTTGAAAATATTCAAGTGGCATTTCTTCCTCTGCCTAGTGGTAATGTGCATGCAAAATTTCACGGAAATCACACGATGTGTTCATGATTTGCAGCATTTTGTTTGAAACGGAGCACTCCTGCGAACTTTGGAAGCCAATCTTAGCCAATCAGGATGGAGTCTGAAAAATGTGAAAGAGCCGTTTCGTTGAATGGCTCTAGAGAGACTGTGTACCAATTTGCGTGATGTTTGGACAAAATCTGTAGGTGTACTGTCAAAACATTTGTTTTGCACAAAGCGGCCTCCTGGTGGCGCTATAACAGGCCAATGTGAAAACTTTGGGGCAGAGGTTCAGCTCTGGCATTCAGGGAGTGTGTGTGCAGAGTATGGCTACGATCAAGCCAACGGTGCCAGAGATTAGCTGTTCACAGACGGACGGACGGACGGACACACACACGGACACACGGACACACGGACGGACGGAGTGCAAAACATACTCTCTCCCCATGCCTTCGGCCTGGTGGAGACAATAAGTATTAAATGTGTGTGTGTGTGTGTGTGTGTGTGTGTGTGTGTGTGCACACGTTTTAACTATCTGTCTGTGTCCCTTTTGTGCCCATACTGTATATGGAGATCTCTGTAGTATGCAATACCCATTGTCATAGCACCCATTTTAACTGTCTGTCTGTGTCCCACATGGAGATCTCTGTATTTGTCTGTCTGCCTGTGCCTGAAGAGTGCAAACTGACTGTGAAAGGTGGACTGGTTAAGTAATCAATTGGCAGGTGTGGGGTTGCCATGGCAATCAATTGGCTGAGGCAGAGGCTGGAAATTGCACAGGTGAGGGGAGTTGGGCTCATTAGGTCCACTGGCAGAGCCTTTTGTGGTGGTTCTGGATAACGCTGCATGCCACCGACTCAAGGCCGGGCACTGCACTCCGTGTGAGGGTGTGGAACGCGTGTGTCAAATTTGAAGTCGTACACATGTCGTACACACACACACACACACACACACACACACACACACACACACACACACACGTGTGTCCGGCCACAAAACGGCCTGGCCAATCAGCAGCAGCTATCCCGCCTCTAGCTGCTGCTGATTGGCCAGGCCGTTTTGTGGCCGGGCATCAAGTCTGCCTGAGAGTTCCCAGATGGGAGCAGGAGGGGGGAACCAAGTGTACTCTCTGCTGCCCCATCTGGCGGAGTCAGGTTAGATTAGGGGGGCGTCGCGTCACATAACTAGGGATACGCAGGGAGGGGAAATAAGCTCATTCCACTACATATGCATTCACTAATTCCGCATATTATATTCTTGACATATAGAAAACAACATTGTGCGTGTTCAGCGAATGTTTATGCAGAGATCTGCGGAGATGGTCGTTGCAGAGAGGCAGGTGCTTTTTGCAAGATTCAGGCTTGTGGTCCGGTTGAAGTTGTCACACCGATGTACAGCCTGCTCTGTGGTGACCACCACCACCACCTGAACCCCCCCTCCCACACACACACACACACACACACACACACACACACACACACACACACACACACACACACACACACACACACACACACACACACACACACACACACACACACACACACACACACACACACACACACACACACACACACTTTTATCTACCACCAAAATGCACAACCCCCATCATATTTAGTCAACTGTCATTTCTGGAGAGGAGTGAGTGAGTGAGTGAGTGAGTGAATGAATGAATGAATGAATGAATGAATTACACTACAGTAAGGGTATGTTCACACTACCTATCTTTTATGAATAAAACAAAAAATATCTATTGTTTTTATTTTATTTCTTTTTTCTGTTTGGCCATCATGCGATTCGCCAAATATAAAAATCATCGTATTAAACTAGTAGGTGCAGCATGTGAATGTAATCAACATTGAGCAGCTGTATGGCATATTCATCACCTCAAATGTAGTGATCTTTTATAGACAAGCTGCCAGAAATGAGCACCGGATCTCTGTGTTAATTGTTTGTCCCCCCCCAGCCTGTCAGTCAGCTGCTTTGCCTAGCACTGGCAGTGCCTACCGGCCACGGCTGCTGCTGTGGTGATGTCTCAGTGACTGATAGCAGTGCACAGCCAGACCATCAGCTCAGAGGAGTAGCTCTGTATATTTGTGTACATTCCACAGGCCACATCTATCAGAAGTCAATTTATCATACTATCATACTATTTGCTATTCTTTTATAAGCACTCAGTTTGACCAGAAAAATGTTTAAAAAAAAAGAAAAATAATGTTTTGCCTGTTTCTTCAAAGGACCGTAGTGTGTACACTACCTAAGGCCTGATGGCAGACTGTTTGTGTCAGGCTGTCATTATGTAACTGTAGACGTCCTTTAGGCACTGACTGGTTGTTGAAGACCCTGCACGTCCTCTTTGCACCGTAGATGAAAAGCTCTTTTAGCCCTGTTGACTCTCAACCCTTTTCATTGCAAGGACCTCCGGTTTGATATTCGGCTATGAACCCCCACTTACTAAACGCCAAAATATCACAGCATTGGAGCACAAAGCTCTAGAAGAACTTAGTAAAAATGATAAAATCATTATTAAGTCTGCTGATAAGGTCCATTGTTGTCCAATATACCAAAGATTATATTGATTTTTGAAAGAACTTATGTGGATGACTGCTCTGGCTAAACCGTTTACCACTGATCACAGTGGTATACAGGGCTTCAACCCTGTATGAATTCCCTGGTGATGTTTGAGGCGTCTATTTCTTCTGTAGATATGTTTGGGTTGGGCAGGATCATCTGGGATGGAGAATAAGGAGAGAAACATCATAAAATGTTTTAAAATAACATGCAAGCTGCATGTGTTGTATTATCAACTGACAATGTTCAAATTGTAGTCATGACAGCAGCAACTGCCAGGCAGAGATTGGCCATTGGAACAGTCCTGGCCTGCCTGATGACTTCAGCTGTCTCTGTCTGTCTGTCTGTCTAACAACTCATAAACCAACTAAGTGGCACTCCAAAATAAAAAAAAGATGCACGACTGGCTCAGATGCAATTTCTCATGTTTATTTAAGAACACTGATACGTTTCGGCAGAGCCTTCTTCAGAGCAGACTACAAAGTGATACTGGGGATGTGGGTTCCTCTTTTAAAACCAACATTTTGATCATCCCCACCTGTGTAGAGGGGAGGTCCTTACTTATTATCAATGATCAATTTTAATCAATCAATTGTAATCAATTACAAAGCATCACAGTTAGAAGTTCACAATATAATCAGTACAAACATCACAGATCATGTAAAAGTCAGACATTTTCTTTTTTATACATTGCATATTAAATACAATATAGGCCTATACAAATATAAATGTCTAGGGGCACAGAAAACCACATCAGGGACTAAGAACACACAGAAACCTTAAATACATTAGGCAGATTAAATATCAGGAACTCCAAGAACAACAAAACATATTACAAAAAGGGTTTGTAGGAAAAGTCATCTGTGGTTGCATAGTGCTGAGCTAATAAATCCAGAACATTTCTCTCTGAGATAACAACTTGGGAAGTTTACCCCCCTCTGGTGGTGGTAACTTGTTCAACCCCTAGAAAGCGCAGAGATGAGGGTGAACCATGACTAGCCTCAAGATATTGTTCAGCCATGGGCATTATTCAATGTTGCCTGTACGTATAGCAGTTTTGTGTTCAGATAATCTTGTTGTTTAGGCATCTTTTTGTTTGGCCAATGTAAGCTTTTTACCACAAGGACAGCTTAGCATGTAAACCACATTTGTGAAATTACAGTTTGATGAGTCTCTTTTGTGTATTTTACCTGTCAAAGGATGTGAGAAGAATTTGCAATTGGTGGTATTGTTGCATTGTGCACATCGTCCACATCTTTAGTTGCCCCTGAGGAACAGCCTAGGTGGAACGTCAGGGCCAGATGATGATGAGTGAACCAATTTGTCTCTATATGCTGCATTCACATGGAATCAGGCAAGCGGTAGACCGTCTACCACTTAAAAATGTAATCTTTTTACCGTTCCGTGCCGCCCAGCAGGTTTTGCCGTTTGCCGTCTACCGTAGACGGCAAAACGTCAAAACCTGCTGGATGGCACGGAACGGTAAAAAGATTAAATATTTTAACATTGACGCCGTCTGCCGTTACCGTCGCCGGTTCTGGCTGCCATGCTGTCCTGCTCCCGTCCACTAAAATGAAGTCCGGATTGCCGTCTACCGCTTGCCTGATGGGGGCTACACGGGGGCTACACTGGCATGTCCGAAGGGGTTAATATGCATTAATTAATAATGCATTAATCATAAATCTAATTCATTGTGCATATTCACATTCATAAACACTGTAGAAAGTGATGATGCATTTAGACCAAGTATTTTGCATTAAAAACTATAGAACTATATTTTTGGGTGGATTTTCAGTGTTTCGGGCATCAAGGGGTTAATAACAAAATATACTCAAGGGATATCACTGGGCAACCTCTTGAATTCATAAGAGGTGACCCCAAACTACAAGAATCAGTTGAGAAAAAAACTGAACAACCCAGTTTTTTAATCCTGGGCTTCCTACACTTCCTCTGCCAACCTGGGGGGGCAGTGGACTGACCTCATGCCTCCTTCTATGCATGAGGAGTCCAAGCTGCTTCTTTTCACCTGACAGGGGGGAATTTCCCTGGCCGGATGTAGCATGTGGAAGGAACACGTTATTCCGACGGTAACAAGACAACTCACCCTTTTTGCCCCTCCAAGTGAGTTGTCCGGACGTCTCACCCCGAACGTCCGGACAACTCACCAGGGGTGAGATGTCTTCACTTTCGGGGGTGAGATGACTTCACTTTCGGCCACTTTCGGGGTGAGTTGTCTTCACTTTCGGGATGAGTTGTCTGACTGAATATGTAGCCTTTGAGCTCTTTTATATACTTTACTGAATATTGCACAATAATACTTTACTGAATATAACACAAGAGTCAAATGTAGCCTACGGTCAAATGTAATGTAGTTTATTTAAATATAGAAACATTGTAAACAAAGCAGTGCAATGCACAGCCATGCACAGCCAATGAATTTCCTTCTCAGTTTGGCCAATCAGGTTATCATGCTTTTGACTTAAATCTTAACTGCCAGCAGTGCCAGCCAGCCGGATGAAAATCAGTTGACTCAGACTGACTTGAATGAAGCCACGGTAAGCTAAGCTTCTAGCCTAGATCATGTATTTCTAAATTGTTAGTAGGATACAATATTGTGCTTGTTTTGTTTGTTTGTTTTTCCAAAGTAACTGATTATATAACTTGCATTTATCAATTACATGTCTGAGTTGTCTGATTATTCGTTTTTTTGAAGAAAAAAAAAAAGCTCTGTACATGTATTAAGTTTATTTAAGCCCTTCTAGAAATCAGCTATGCTTCTTCTCTTCAACAGTTTGTCATTTTGCATTTATGACGGGTTCCAGAGGTTTTAACACAGGGATGTCAAACTCAAATACACAGTGGGCCAAAATAAAGAAATTGGTCGAGGGCCGGACTGTGTTTCAACACACGGGCACCGCGGTCATGAGGACGTCCCATGCAAACAGCAAAAAAAGTAAATGCATTTAAAACTGAAAATGAATTATTATTAAGCTCAGTTTCCTGTTCTATGATCCTCACCAAGCACTGCTTTCATAGTATGTGATATGTGCCAATGCACTCGCAGTGCATTGTGGGACTTGTAGTATTATGGTGGTCCGTGCAATATACCAGAGGTCCAGTTCTAATACTAATTAAATATCATCCCGCAGGCCAAAGATAATTCACTCACGGGCCTGATTTGGCCCCCGGGCCTTGAGTTTGACATATATGTTTTAACAGGTAAGTTAGCAGACAAGGAAAACAAACACACACACACACACATGTGTTGTGAGTTAAGAGACAATTGGATGCCAGGAAATGCTACTTCTAACTCCTCTTCTAACTTCTCCTCAACAGTATCAACTCTCTCCCCGACATAGATGGTGTCATATTATAACAGGTAAGAAAATATATAGACTTTTGTTTCTTTTTTCCCCCCATAAGTGTCCTGTGTATTTAATTCATAAAGGAAATGCGTTTCCTGAAATCAAACGAATATGCTTCTATCTTCTGCTCAACAGCATAGGAGCAGGTCGTCATGCATTGCTTCGGCTGACATAAACATTATAACAGGTAAGAAAATATATATAGACTTTTGTTTTTTCCCCATTAATGCTCTAGCTGTGTATTCAATTCATCAAGGCATTCCGGTGATAAGCGTAGACTTAGTATTGAGCGGTTTTGAATAGACATTGAATTGTGTTTGTTTGTTTAGATAAACTAAATAAATCCTAATTGTGTTTCCTTTTTTTGTTTTTTTTTCCTTTCAGGACTTTCTGAGTCTTTGAAAAGAAGCCATCGTCTGGACCGTCTGGGGGCCACCCTGGACCACCCCCCCCCCCCCCCCCCCCCCGACACACACACACACACACACACACACACACACACACACACACACACACACACACACACACACACACACACACACACACACACACACACACACACACACACACACACACACACACACATACTCACACACAAAATGGTGCATTTATATAGTGCAGAGATTGTGCATTACATTCACATTACATTCTTGTAGATCAGCTTTTTTTTTTTTACCATTTATGTACAACTTATAAAGTTGCTTTTTTGTATTTTTAAAACATTTTAAAGTGCTTGTACAAGCTCAGGTTATAAATAAGTTTTCACCCAAGGGCTGTTCATTTATATTGTTTATTTTGTATTCAGTGTTTTCTGCTTTAGTTCTACACTGAATCCCACTGAATCCCACTTAATCCCCCCCCCCCCATATACACACACTTCATGTAGAAAATGGGCAGATGTCATGAAATGAAGTTTATTTGTAACGAGTACTGGAAAACGCAAACAAGATTGACAAAAAGGGTTGTTATACAACAGGCTCCAAGTAGTGTCATTCAAGGAGAGCTTGATTATCTGCAAAGCAAAATATCACGCTTAAACAGTCTTTGTGATATCTACAGAGGACTGGATATCCCAGACCAGGGGGAGTTGGAGAGTTAGAAAGGAACTAGTCTACTATAAAAGTAACATTTCAATAAAATGCATTAGAAACTACTTTCAGAACATTATTATATTATTTTAGGGTGTGGAAGAGAGTTAAATATACACTAACTGGAAGAAAGTACAATTGCATTGGATTTCACACAATGAAATGCAAATTAATTAACACCTAGCTTGCCCATGGGCCTTTGTGTGTCAAATTAGCCCATCACATTTGGCAGCTACTTTTAAACACATCTTACATTTGAGTATTTTACCTGGGGTACAGGCATTTGACTGTACACATACCTGACTAAATGTGTTAAATAAAACATACCCTTCAGTACTATTTGAATCCGGCCTCTGTATCATATGGTATGGCATGGGTTCAGGGTCAATGCGGAGGTATGGGTTTTTTCCCCATTCATGTACATCAGGGGTGCCCAAAAGGTAGATCGCGATCTACCAGTAGATCACAAAGGCTGTGCAGGTAGATCACATGACATATGCCCCTAAAGAGTATTTCATTTAAATATATTGAAGAAAAAAAACGATAAAAAAAACAAAAACATTTCTCCCTCTCTATTTCCCATTCCAAGTTTCTATAGGTGTAAGTATGTAGGACTAGTAGCATGCCAAAGTCTGTGCTATTGCCATTGAGAATGCATTGGGCGTTTAAGTTAAATAACTCAGAAACTACAAATCATTTCAAAGTAAAAATTTCCAGCATTTGTCTTCACAGTAAGCTGAATTATAAAATGTGTGAATGGAGTTTCTAGGTGAAAGTGATTTTTTACGTGACATAGAGCTGCCATTGAGCCCCATTATAAATTTCTCAAATTTGAAAGCACTATATTTCTAAAACTATGAAACATTTCAAAGATTTATTTTCAGGAAAACATGTCCACCGTAACTAGATGAACCTAAATAGGTTTGAATGGGGTTTCTAGGTGTAAGTACTAGTAGCATGCCAAAGTTTGTGCTATTGCCATTGAGAATGCATTGGGTGTTTAAGTTAAATACGGGGAGGAAATATGACAGCAAACTGCCTGTCATATTTTCTATTCCAAAGCCCCCCCAGGTACATTATATATTTAAACTATTTTCAGCAATGGTACACTTATTTTTTCAGT
The DNA here is from genome assembly GCF_951216825.1 of Electrona antarctica. Taxonomy (NCBI): domain Eukaryota; kingdom Metazoa; phylum Chordata; class Actinopteri; order Myctophiformes; family Myctophidae; genus Electrona; species Electrona antarctica. The sequence continues at coordinate 46,987,663 of NC_136807.1, forward strand.
GGGTAGATCTTGTTGAGCTGGTCATTTTGAAAGTAGATCTCACGTCATAAATGTGTGGGCACCCCTGATGTACATGCTCGCACATAAAACGAAAATTGTACAACCTCCTCAAACCCGTCGAGACTAACCTTCCGCACCATGGGTGACCCGACCGGGCCTTCTGCTCGCTCGCCCCCGAACTGTGGAACGCCCTCCCCGCCCACCTGAGAGCACCACCCGTGTCGGTTGACACTTTCACGAGAGGACTAAAGACTTTCCTTTTTAACAAAGCTTTTTTATAGCCTTGCCCTTATGTTTTAGTTAAATGTATTCCCGTTTTTTTTAATGTTTTTAATGGTGTGATGTTTCTACTGTAGCACTTTGAGATTCTTACAAATGTAAAGTGTGTTATAAATAAAATCCATTATTATTATTATCATCCCATTCTGGGCGGGAACCCCTTTTGGAGTTTTTAGCATAATGCTAGCATTGTTATACTTTAGCAGAAAAATAGCAGATCTACAAGCTCATAGCGCAGTGCCGCAGAGCTTGTAGATCTGCTATTATTGAAAAATCGTGAACATGTGTAGCAAATCTTTGACTATATATTCTTTCAGAGAGAACGTTTTTAACTCATATCTTTACGTCTGGGGTGTCCCTGGGGAACAACATATTTTCAGATGGGGTCCAAATGCATATAATTATATGGGTTCTTGACATGAAATTGTTTGAGGAGCACCACTGACATAGAAACATAGGTTTTTCAGAAAACTGTCATGATTTTAGAAGACTTTTTTTTTTAGAATCGTCCTCAGGTCATTATTATTGTAAGATAAAATAACTATCAATATGTTCCTCTGTGTCTCCACCCTTCACCTCCACTTTCCTCTGTCCATTCGTCCAGGAACATGATCTGTGAACGCTGTGAAGGCCTGAAGGAGTAAGAAACAGGCGGGCAGATGCTTCAATGGCGTGGACAGAGGCAGGATTAAATCCAAAGCCAAGTCCAGCTGCAGAACTGAGCTCTTCATACTACCCAAAAAGCCTTACGGTGCTTTTCCTTCCCGCTTGGTCCTTCTTCTTCCTCCTCGTGCTTTTGTCCAGCTCCCCCCATCCAAGCATGGCCGGACCTCCCAAGCCGGCGCGAGTCCCTCTGCTCTCCGGCCAGCCTTTCATCGTCTTCTGGGGCGTCCCCGACTCTTCCTGCGTCGGACGACCGGACCCCAGGACCTTCGGGATGGAACGGGAGGGCCGGGTGGCCGTCTTCTACGAGGACACGCTGGGCAACTACCCGTATTTTGTCGACCGGGACACGGCGGTCAACAGGGGTCTCCCGCAGCACACGAGACTGGACAACCACCTCCAGAAGACCGGGGAGGACATAGTGGCGGCCTTGCCTGCCCCGAGGTACCTGGGGCTGGCGGTGCTGCGCTGGGCGGAGTGGGCTCCCCAGTGGGCGAGGAACAGAGAGAAGAAAGCCTGTACTCGGAGGCCTCCCGGGCCATGCTGAAGGCCTTCTTCCCTGACTGGACACCCGAAGAAGTGGAGAAATGGTCACAGGTATGGAGGGGTATAGAATTAGGGAACAGAGGGGTTGAGTAATGAGGTGGAGAAATAAAGGCGGTGAAAGGGGAGAGTGGAGCAGTGTTGTTTTCGTCGACTAAAACTAAGACGAAAAATGTTCGTCGACAACCTTTTTCACTGACGAAAACTAAATGGAAACTAAATTAAAACTAAGCTACGATGACTAAAACTAAGACTAAATGTATTAAAACATTCCAGGTGACTAAAATGTGACTAAAACTAAATGTAAACTATTCAAAAGACTATGACTAAAACTAAAATAGAAATTTGCTGCCATAAACAACACTGCATGGAGTGGAGGGGTATAGTTGGAGGAAAGGGTATAACAATGAAATGAAAAGGCAACTGGGAGGAGATGGGGAGGGAACGAGGAAGACCGGAGAAATGGAAAGGAGGTATAGAGAAATGTATACGCAGAGAGGAGGAGGAATGAAACAGGAGAATAAATAATAATAATTATGATATAACACAATCCTAAAACACTCACATGGACAGACATACACTCATACACATTCATTGTTGCGTTTCATTTTTATCTAAGGGACTGCAATGGAAATAAGCCGTTGGCTTTCTTGCATTTATCCTTTTGATAGTGATGTATAACTATGTGCATTTTTCTGTACATGTAAACATTGTCAATAAACATATCAATCAATAAAAAAAACGTTACGAAGAGCCAAAGGAGGAAAGGGTATAAGTGGAGTAGAGGAATGAATGGCAGGAATAGAGCAGTGGTTCCACAAAGTGGGGTCCGGGGACCCCCAGGGGTCCTTGAGGGAGTTCCAGCCAGGGGGACAGCAGCTAAATGATAGTTTCGAACCAAATGGACCACTTATGGGTCTGTAACTCTTAGAGAGTGTACAAATGGAACCAAACGGACCCGTTAGGGTTAATTTAACTCTGAATTAACATTGATTTTACAATATAAATTGGGGTCCCAGAGATAGAAATGCCATTAAAAGGGGGTCTGTGGACTAATATGCATGTCAAACTGGGGGTCCTTGATATTAAAACGGGTTGAGAATCACTGCTACAGTAGAGCCGTAAAAATCTTCTCTTTTTTAGATATGCCAGGTTTTTTTTTAGATATGCCAGGGTTTTTTTTTTAGATATGCCAGGGTTTTTTTTTTAGGTATGCCAGGTTTTTTTTTTAGGTATGCCAGGGGTTTTCAGGTATGCCAGGGGTTTTTAGGTATGCCAGGGGTTTTCAGGTATGCCAGGGGTTTTTAGGTATGCCAGGGGTTTTTAGGTATGCCAGGGGTTTTCAGGTATGCCAGGGGTTTTCAGGTATGCCAGGGGTTTTTAGGTATGCCAGGGGTTTTTAGGTATGCCAGGGGTTTTTAGGTATGCCAGGGGTTTTCAGGTATGCCAGGGGTTTTTAGGTATGCCAGGGGTTTTTAGGTATGCCAGGGGTTTTTAGGTATGCCAGGGGTTTTCAGGTATGCCAGGGGTTTTCAGGTATGCCAGGGGTTTTCAGGTATGCCAGGGGTTTTTAGGTATGCCAGGGGTTTTCAGGTATGCCAGGGGTTTTTAGGTATGCCAGGGGTTTTCAGGTATGCCAGGGGTTTTTAGGTATGCCAGGGGTTTTCAGGTATGCCAGGGGTTTTTAGGTATGCCAGGGGTTTTCAGGTATGCCAAGGGTTTTTAGGTATGCCAGGGGTTTTTAGGTATGCCAGGGGTCCCTGGCATACCTTTTCAAATGGGGGTCCGTGGTCCATGGGCTAATAAGCATCAATTTGACATGAAAAAGTTTGGGAACCACTGGAATAGAGGACGAGAGGGAACAGGGACCCCCTTTTTGAAACTAGCTCCTCGCCACTCGCCCTACACACTTCCACTTGGTTTGAGCATAGATATATTAATAATAGAGACGGCACCGGAATTCCCCTCCCATCCACTTGCATTGCATTGCGTCTCTATTATTTATATATCTATGCTCAAACCGAGTGAAAGTGTGTAGGGTGAGTGGTGAGGAGCTAGTTTCAAAAATGGCCGGAGGGAGATCTTTGTCTGATGTTGATGATGTCATCCCAGGTGGACTTTGAGGCGGCGGCCAGGTCCATCCTGACGGAGACCCTGCGGGAGGTGAGGCGGTTGCGGCCCAAGGCACTGTGGGGCGTCTCCCCGTATCCCAGCTGTTACAGCACTGACTCATCAGCCAATTACACCCGCTGCCCCGCCACGGAGGTGGCCCTTAACGACCAGCTGCTGTGGCTATGGAAGCGCTCCTCTGCCCTCTACCCCCTCCTCACACTGGAGAAGCTGCAGGTATCTGAATATGTGGGAAATGTTGAGTTCTTTAATTAATCCATTTTGGGCGGGGAACCCTGTTTGGTGTTTTAAGCATTATGTTGTGCTTTGGCTATTGAAAAATAGCAGATCTACAAGCTACGAGCTTGTAGGTCTGCTATTTTTGAAAAATCGTGAAAATGTGCCTCAAGTCTTTGAATATATATTCTTTCAGAGTTTCAGTTTTTAACTCAAATCTTTGTCCCATGGAACAACATATTTTCAGATGGGGGTCGGCGGCATATTACATATAATGTTTGGGGTCCTTGACATGAAATATTGAGCACCACTTTAAAATTCGACGTCCGGCCTAAATGGGTTAAAAAACAGTGATAGATAGAACAGGTCTAAAAGGGCCTTTCACCCTGAATGGCAACGGCACCACTGCATTCTGAAATTATTACTATTATTTTTCAATGGCTCTGTTAAAGGAGAATTCCATGCTAGAAGGCTTTCTTACCTTTATTTGTAGTTGTTACCTCCCCACCAAAGAGATCCAGGTGTTTTGTGCAAAAGTGCATTATTGGCTATTTCCCCTAATATAAGCCCTCAATGGATTGCATTGAATTGCATTGAATCGAATGGGGCATTGGGGTGTTGTGCTAATTCGCTTATTTTTGAGTGGTGTAAACCACTCCTACAACTGGCTTTTGTGTGCATAAAAAAATGACCATGGTTGCTATGTTCAAAATAATTTCTGACGTAATTAAATCACACCCGGGTGAACTGGATGACCGTAGCAACCGTGGTCATTTTCTCTGCACAAAAAGAGCCAGTTGTGAAATCACATCCGGGTGTGATTTCATTACGTCAGATCAGAGCTGATCAGGCTATATAATACCTTACCTTATATAATACCTCACATCAGACATTACGTCAGACCACAGCTGATCATGCTATATAAAACCTTACACCACTCAGTTCACACGGGTGTGATTTTTTGTATATAGCCTCTCTTCATAATGTAAATAGAATCCAAGTGGCACACTTTACTACTTATTTCGATGGAAATAAGCAAATTAGCACAAAAACCCAACCTCCATTGAGGGCTTATATTAGGGGAAATAGCCAATTATGCACTTTTGCACAAAATAACACCTGGAGCCCTATTAAGCAAGACGAAAAACCCATGCGGTAATACAGATTTCGCCCTCGCTCTGCGCCTTTTCGTATTATGGAAGCCGTGGTGAGCGCTCACTCATATGGAATACCACGTTCCTGCATAATTTAGCATTGGGGGAGTGTCCATATGTTAATTATTTTCGCTTTGCGCTAATTTGCTATTAAGCCCCTTGACCTAAAAACACTCAGCGCATACCGATTCCGCCTGGGTCTGACCACGTCTTAAAAGCAAAAAGCACTGTTTCATTTTACACTTGAGCGGCTCTGGAGTGCTGCTGGAGTGTTGCCATGTCTGTTTATTATAAGCGGCTTCTTTTTCTGCAAAGATGCTTGTAAATATTGGTAGTTGTGGTTGCTTTTCTTGTTTCTAAAGTGCTTATTTGGGCTTTTCTCCTAATGTTGTTTAAACCAGTGATCCTCACACAGCGACATTCCCATGTCAAGGACCCCCAGATTAATGCATTTGCCCAACTAAGCCAGTGACCCCCATGACAGATTTGTGTTTTTAAATGTTTCAATAACATTTTTCAAAAATATTCCACAATTGTCACTTTTTTCAAAGATTACTTTTGAAAATAGCAGATCTACCAGCTCACAATGCATCACATTCATTCATTAAAACAATGAACTCTGACTGCAGGGGGATATATATTTATAATGATCATTCTAACAATGTGCAAGAAAATATGTAAAAAGAAGGAAGAACTTTATATTTGTGGACAATCAAAATATGCTGGAAATTTTAATGTGGTGTCATTAAAAGGAATCTTGATATGGCAGACTCACTATCTAGAAAATAAAAACATGGCACTTCATTTAAAATAGGTTGTAGACCCCTGTTATATGCGATTCTTTTGGGAGTATGTTTATAGACCTATTTACTTGTTTCTATGACACATGGCAACAGCGAGTTTTCTGGCTTTCTCGTTGAGATTATAAAGGGTCATATATCGCTCATTTCTCAACCTTTTTTAGAAATTAAAACATCTCCATACTCATTGGGAGGTTTGCTTTCATACGCTGTATCACACCCGACTCAATTAATTCTTCTTCAATAATATGCTACGAGCGAAGACCATAACATTGGGGCCGCAGCAATACGCATGGCGCACGTATGGCATTTCAACTCATTCCTTCGTCGTGACTCGAATGAAATAAAATAAAATAAACGTTATTTTACTGGTGTTTTTCAATAGAAACAAATAAAGAGCGTGTGTGCAACAGTCAGTGCATATACGTGCTTGCACTATAGGCTATATTTCCTCCTTGTCGGGATGGTGAGCTGAGCTCTTCACAGCCCGTTTGTCTTTCATATTATTCTTATAATATTTGATATTATAAACACTCATGGTTCTCTCATTTCTCAACCGTTTTTTAAAATGTAAAAATCCCCATATTCCTTAGGAATCTTGCTTTCATTCGCTGTATGGTACATGGTTCTATTTTTATCGAATTAAACAATATCAAACGAACTTGTATGTTCGGGGGTTAGACGATTCTGGGAACATTACGCATGGATTGCCAATTTGCCAGCCAATGCTGCGTATCTACTCGCAGTTCCATTCCGATCTGAAAGGTATAGGTAGGTGCCATTTCAAAGTCTTAGTTATTCATTTATGAATCAAATGAACTAGAATAAAGATTTTTACAGCTGTTTTTCATGCTTAGAACAGAAACAAATTAAGTGACGATGTGCGTATATCTCCCTCCCTTAGCATATGGCTGCGCCGCTGTAATGACTTTCCAATGAAAACTGCAAGTTACTTAACAAAATAGAGACATAGGCCTACAAGCTATGCACATCATGGCTGTGACAGCTTGTGGATCTGTTCTTTGGAGGCATAAAGGTGACAGCATGCAGTGCAATATGAATAATTAACCCAAATGTGACAAAGTCATGTCATGTCTATGGTGCCAGTCTGCAGAAATGTAATACCACTTGCCGAAAAGGGCGCATCATCAGCTGGTGTCGTAAAGAGAATAGTACGGACATGTTCATTGGGTAAGCCTCAAAACTCCCTTAAACACTCCCATGACTAATTCAAGGCCGTTTTGCTCACACCACGGGGTGTCGAAAGCGCTTCTTACCTGGCCCATAATTGTAATATGACATTGCACCCGCCCCCACGTCTTAAAAACTGTAAAATTAGATGTAATTAGATTCCACTTGCTTAATAGGGCCCTGAGGGCCCTATTATGCATGTCTTAAGTACCAGGTCTTATTACTTAACTTAAGACCTGGAGGCGTGGTCAATGCCATTTGGCTATTCTGAGTGGCCAAACAGCATTGACCACGCCTCCAGGTCTTAAGTTAAGTCATAAGACCTGGTACTTAAGACACGCATAATAGGGCCCTGAGGGCCCTATTAAGCAAGACGAAAAACCCATGCGGTAATACAGATTTCGCCCTCGCTCTGCGCCTTTTCGTATTATGGAAGCCGTGGTGAGCGCTCACTCATATGGAATACCACGTTCCTGCATAATTTAGCATTGGGGGAGTGTCCATATGTTAATTATTTTCGCTTTGCGCTAATTTGCTATTAAGCCCCTTGACCTAAAAACACTCAGCGCATACCGATTCCGCCTGGGTCTGACCACGTCTTAAAAGCAAAAAGCACTGTTTGATTTTACACTTGAGTGGCTCTGGAGTGCTGCTGGAGTGTTGCCATGTCTGTTTGCTGTTTTATTATAAGCGGCTTCTTTTTCTGCAAAGTTGCTTGTAAATATTGGTAGTTGTGGTTGCTTTTCTTGTTTCTAAAGTGCTTATTTGGGCTTTTCTCCTAATGTTGTTTAAACCAGTGATCCTCACACAGCGACATTCCCATGTCAAGGACCCCCAGATGAATGCATTTGCCCAACTAAGCCAGTGACCCCCATGACAGATTTGTGTTTTTAAATGTTTCAATAACATTTTTCAAAAATATTCCACAATTGTCACTTTTTTCAAAGATTACTTTTGAAAATAGCAGATCTACCAGCTCACAATGCATCACATTCATTCATTAAAACTATGAACTCTGACTGCAGGGGGATATATATTTATAATGATCATTATAACAATGTGCAAGAAAATATGTAAAAAGAAGGAAGAACTTTATTCATTATTTATTTGTGGACAATCAAAATATGCTGGAAATTTGAATGTGGTGTCATTAAAATTAATCTTGATATGGCAGACTCACTATCTAGAAAATAAAAACATGGCACTTCATTTAAAATAGGTTGCAGACCCCTGTTATATGCGATTCTTTAGGGAGTATGTTTATAGACCTATTTACTTGTTTCTATGAGACATGGCAACAGCAGGAGACGAGCTTTCTGTTCAAACGTTCAAACGTTGAGATTGTAAAGGGTCATATATCGCTCATTTCTCAACCTTTTAAAAAAATTAAAACATCTCCATAATCACTGGGAAGTTAGCTTTCACACGCTGTATCACACCCGACTCAATTCTTCTTCAATAAAATGCTACGAGCGAAGACCATAACATTGGGGCCGCAGCAATACGCATGGCGCACGTATGGCATTTAAACTCATTCCTTCGTCGTGACCCGAATGAAATAAAATAAAATAAACGTTATTTTACTGGTGTTTTTCAATAGAAACAAATAAAGAGCGTGTGTGCAACAGTCAGTGCATATACGTGCATGCACTATAGGCTATATTTCCTCCTTGTCGGGATGGTGAGCTGAGCTCTTCACAGCCCGTTTGTCTTTCATATTATTCTTATAATATTTGATATTATAAACACTCATGGTTCTCTCATTTCTCAACCGTTTTTTAAAATGTAAAAATCCCCATATTCCTTAGGAATCTTGCTTTCATTCGCTGTATGGTACATGGTTCTATTTATATCGAATTAAACAATATCAAACGAACTTGTATGTTCGGGGGTTAGACGATTCTGGGAACATTACGCATGGATTGCCAATTTGCCAGCCAATGCTGCGTATCTACTCGCAGTTCCATTCCGATCTGAAAGGTATAGGTAGGTGCCATTTCAAAGGCTTAGTTATTCATTTATGAATCAAATGAACTAGAATCAAGATTTTTACAGCTGTTTTTCATGCTTAGAACAGAAACAAATTAAGTGATGATGTGCGTATATCTCCCTCCCTTAGCATATGGCTGCGCCGCTGTAATGACTTTCCAATGAAAACTGCAAGTTACTTAACAAAATAGAGACATAGGCCTACAAGCTATGCACATCATGGCTGTGACAGCTTGTGGATCTGTTCTTTTGAGGCATAAAGGTGACAGCATGCAGTGCAATATGAATAATTAACCCAAATGTGACAAAGTCATGTCATGTCTATGGTGCCAGTCTGCAGAAATGTAATACCACTTGCCGAAAAGGGCGCATTCCATGAGTACATCAGCTGGTGTCGTAAAGAGAATAGTACGGACATGTTCATTGGGTAAGCCTCAAAACTCCCTGAAACACTCCCATGACTAATTCAAGGCCGTTTTGCTCACACCACGGGGTGTCGAAAGCGCTTCTCACCTGCGCCCATAATTGTAATATGACATTGCACCCGCCCCCACGTCTTAAAAACTGTAAAATTATATGTAATTAGATTCCACTTGCTTAATAGGGCCCCGACTCTGTTGTGTGCATGCGTGTGTGTGTGTGTGTGCGCGTGTGTGCGTGTTTTCTGCAGGCTGACCTTGTAAACACCATAGGAGAGAGCGCTGCCATGGGAGCAGCAGGAGTCGTCATCTGGGAGAAGGACGAAACAAAGACCGAGGTAAACAATGCTAGTGTGATGACAGCGTGATGTCTCAGTCTCGACTCTCAGCCCCACGGAGACACACTTATCTCCCTTTCCGTTTCCCTTTGATCCGTTCCATTTCCCTCCGTATACGTGCATGGCGCTCCTCTTATGAATTATTTATGGTATTCATTTTTACACATGTCGTGCATACTGCTAAAATTGTTACCCGCCGTAGTTCAGTGCTTTTTTTATTTTTTATTCCAATTTCACGGTCGACGGTTGACAGGCATTTTTTTTGCAAATGAACCGAGGGAATGTTCTCATATAAATAATGCACCTGTTTATCGCTAGTCACAATTTCACCTCTCTGTGTGTGTGTGTGTGTGCGTTTGTGTGTGTGTGTGTGTGTGTGTGTGTGTGTGTGTGTGTGTCACTGTCCATTCAACAGAGAGAGTGTTCGGACCTGGCCCAGTTTGTCCGCCAGGTCCTGGGGCCATACTCCCTCAACGTCACCACCGCAGCCCGTCTCTGCTCCAGCTCACTGTGCGAGGGCCGCGGCCGATGTGTCCGACTGAACCCCGACAGCTCCGCCTACCTCCACCTGGATTCTGTAAGCCAGTGTTTTTTTGTGGCTTTCGCCTTTATTTTATAAAAGGGACAGACAGTAGGCTGACAGGAAATGGGGAGAGAGATGGGGGGAAGACGTGCAGTAAAGGCCGTCGGGATCGGGAGTCAAACCCGCGGCACACTGGTTTGCCAGCCAAGGTGCCTGGACCGCTGAGCCCAGGCCAGTGGAACCATTTTCATATCTATCAAGGCCCATTATTTATTCGGGATTTGATCCACGGGGACCACCATTTGATGACATTTAGCCTCTCGGACCCAAAAAGAACGAATATTTCGTCGTATAATATAATATTTTGTCCACTAATCCATGCTGTATTGATGTTGGTACCATTAGGAGAGATAACAGGCAAACGTTGATGGAAATAACAATTATTCTACATTCTCGAATTGTGTAGACTTCTTGTAAACTAATGCAGATGTTTAACAATAATGTAACTCTCGAGAGCGTAAAATGAAAATGATTTAACGCTCTCAGGGTCCATTTACGCTCCAGGGTCCATTTGGTTATAACTCTCCATCATTTAGCTGGGGACCACCTGGAACCCTCTCAAGGACCACTGGTGGTCCCCGGACCACTGGTTGAAAACTACTGCTGTAAGCCATCCCCAGAGTAATTATATTATTTTATAAAAGTGTATAAAAAATAACACAATTGTGTAAAAAATCTATGTAAAAATAAGATTTATGTATAAGTAACTGACGAAAAAAGAGTTGAGCCAGAAGGCAAAGCTCTCTGTCTACCGAGCAATCTTCGTTCCTACTCTCACCTATGGTCATGAAGTGTGGGTCATGACCGAAAGAATAAGGTCGCGAATACAAGCGGCCAAAATGAGTTTTCTTCGACGGGTGGCTGGCATCTCCCTCAGAGATAGGGTGAGAAGTTCAGTCACGCGAGAGAGACTCGGAGTAGAGTCGCTGCTTCTTCGCCTGGAAAGGAGCCAGCTTAGGTGGTTTGGGCATCTGGTTAGGATGCCTCTCGGGCATCTCCCTAGGGAGCTCCTCGGTGCACGTCCCACTGGGAGGAGACCCCGGGGCAGACCAAGGAGCAGTTGGAGGAAACACATCGACTCACTGGCCTTGGACACCCCATTCGACTGGTATCACCCCATATAATCGGCGAAATCATCCGTTATCAGCACGTTTGAATGGGGCCAGAATGTCCATACTGGCATCCTCACTGTTCAGTATGTCATTATCTGCGATTGTAGCATTGTCATTATCACTGATGTCCTGACGGAGGCGCGCCGAGCGAGTCGCCGTGCCGAGCGTTGCGAAGGCCACCAGACCCGACTCAGCGCCGTTCGAGTTACGTCCTGATAGACAGAGAATAGTATATATTAGTAGCTCCTAGTTCCATCATGCACCAAAATGAAACGTCCACCAGGGGGAAACCTTGACCAGGCTATGTGGTGAGGATGCCAGTATGGACATTCTGGCCCCATTCAAACGTGCTGATAACAGATGATTTCGCCGATTATATGGGGTGATACCAGTGGAATCGGCTGCCTTGGAACGCCTCGGGATCCCCCAGGAGGAAGTCACTATAATGTTGCTCTGGAGAGGGAAGTCTGGAGCTCTCTGGTGGAGCAAAATGACCAGTTCAAACAAGATCTACCCACCCAAAAAACGATGATCCCATTGCTGAAATGTGTTTAAAAATGTACCTGAGGGGGCTTTGGAATAGTGGTGTGGAATGGGAAATGGAGGGAAACATGGAATTGGTAGGGTAATTTTTGTATAACTTTGTAATGCTACTGATGTTTGTGCACAACAATCTTGAACACAAAGTATTTCATTATGGGTGTGAGTTGACAGGCCCTTCTAGATGTCAGTCAAGTCACCTTAATTCAAGTTGCTGATATATTTCAATATATCTTCAGGACCATGTCATGTGGTCTACCTGCACAGCCTTTGTGATCTACTGGTAGATCACAATCTACCTTTTGGGCACCCCTGCTATAGACCAAAGGAAACATGCCTGGCATGGCAAGCTCCAGGCTCCTGGCAGCGGTGGCCGAACGGATAGCGGCGCGGTCTTGATACCGGAAGGTTCCTAGTTCGAATCAGCCGTCCGACACGGTTAAAAATTACCACCGCTGAAGTGCCCTTGAACAAGGCATTGAACCACTACGATGAAATGTGTTCTATGAGCAGGGCCTGGCTGGAAACAAGTTCTTGAGCTTAGCCCAGATACCCTGGGTAAATATAGATTTCATTTCATTTCATTTCATTTCATTTCATTTCCTCAACGGATGTACCTTTTGGAATATTGAACAGTATTCTGTATCCCAGATACCGTCCTATATATGGCCTGTAAAGAACTAACATTAATATTAATGGGAAGGGAGGTATGGCTAAAATGGCAAGCTTGTGACCTTCATTAGAAGCACCAAAGCACCATTTGAAATGTGATGATCCTTCCTGGATGTTCCGTTGCTGTACTGTACAGTGTGGCATGGCGGCATGTGTATACTGTAGACCCCTTTACATTTGAGCTTAACCCATTTTGACCCGAGATCAGATTGTAAAAATGTCTTCTACATCCTGACAGTTTTCAGAAAAAGCTATGTTTCTATGTCAGTGGTTCTTCGATTTTTCAAAAATAGCAGACCTACAAGCTCGTAGCGCGCCACTCGGTGGCACGCTATGAGCTTGTAGATCTGCTATTTTTCAATAGCTAAAGCATAGCATAATGCTAACACCAAAATGGGGTTCCCGTCCAAAATGGCTTAAGGCCGAGTTAAAGGGGAAGAGACATGCCTGCAGCATCATAAGCCCCATAAGCCCAGTGCTTTTCCCAAGGACCATATGCTAGAAACATCTCGTCATTAACCCAATCCTCGAATGCTATCTGTTGCTGCTGCTGCTTGCTATATAATACGCTGGAGAAGGAAGGTGCATCTGGCATGGCAACACTCAAGGCCTTATCTATAGGAGACATTTATTATTGAGACGCTACTGTATGTATACCGTATGGTACAAACACTCGTGTTCCAACCCTGTATTGTACTATTCCTTATGCGGCTGCTTAGTTATGCCTGATCCAATCTGGTCCAATCCGAGCTAAAGGAGGAAGAGAGGCGTGGCCATGTGTCGTGGCAAAATTTCATTTTCCGTTCCATTGAAGTACCTTTTGGCTGCGGTACAAGATCTTAACCCATTTAGGCCTGACATCGAAATTAAAAAAAATGTTTCTGTATCAGTGGTGCTCAATATTTCATGTCAAGGACCCTAAAAAATATATGTAATGTGCCTCCACCCCCCCATCTGAAAATATGTTGTTCCAGGGACCTCCCCAGAAGCAAAGATTTGAGTTAAAATGTTCACTCTGTAATAATATATATTCAAAGATTTGAGGCACATTTTCACGATTTTTTTAAATAGCAAACCTACAAGAGCTTGTAGATCTGCTATTTTTCAATAGCTAAAGCTATTGAAATATAATAACATAATAATGCTTTAAAACACCAAAAGGGGTTCCCGCCCAAAATGGGTTAATGCCCTGATCCTATTAACGTCCTCTTAACATTTGAAACGACATAAAAGCGGGTGTTGCCGTAATAGTCAAATGAGATATTCCAAGCATGGTGACAAATTATCATCAATCTCAGTTCTCCCCCAATAGTTATATTCTGCTACTGGTTATTGTAATACTGGGACCAAACACAGCAAAAAGAAACACAAGAATAAAGATGGAAACCTATTCAACCTCTGCCTGGCTGCGCCTTTACTACACTGTGGACAATTCAACGCTGGCGTGTAACTGGTGTTCGATAAACTATCACAGTGAGATTTATTTTGTGTTACTTATTACAAATGCAGTACTGTACAGTATGCACAAATCCTCAAGGAAGTTTGGATTTCTGTTCAACGAAAAGTTTTGTTCAAAATTGCTTTTGAATGTTTCTTTTCATTTCCAGTGATACTTCAAAAAATATATATCTTACTATAAACATGACATTTATGCCTGTCTGTGTATGTCTGTAGTTCACTTATCTTATGTCTGTCTGTATGTCTGTAGTTCACTTATCTTATGTCTGTCTGTATGTCTGTAGTTCACTTATCTTATGTCTGTCTGTATGTCTGTAGTTCACTTATCTTATGTCTGTATGTATATCTGTAGTTCACTTATCTTATGTCTGTCTGTGTATGTCTGTAGTTCACTTATCTTATGTCTGTCTGTCTGTCTGTGTATGTCTGTAGTTCACTTATCTTATGTCTGTCTGTCTGTATGTCTGTAGTTCACTTATCTTATGTCTGTCTGTATGTCTGTAGTTCACTTATCCTCAGCGGTTACTATGACCACTAGAGGGTGCTCCGATCGCTCGGCCACCGATCCGTGATCGATGGAGTTTCACTCCAAATGACTCGATCGGAGATCGGCAATTTACCCAATCTGGAGAAACACACCTTTTATACCTGTGGTTCCCAAAGTGGGGTCCGGGGACCCCCAGGGGGTCCTTGAGGGAGTTCCAGGGGGTCCCCAGCTAAATGATAGTTTGGAACCAAATGGACCCTTGTGGGTCTGTAACTCTGAGAGTGTACAAATGGAACCAAATGGACTCTAACGGGTCCATTTGGTTCCATTTTGTACACTCTCAGAGTTAAATTAACATTGATTTTACAATATAAATTGGGGTCCCAGAGATAGAAATGCCATTAAATGGGGGGTCCGTAGACTAATGCATGTCAAACTGGGGGGTCCTTGACATTAAACAGGTTGAGAATCACTGCTAGAGCGGTAAAAATCTCTTATGGGGGTCGCTGGCATGTATTAATGGGGGTCTGCGGGCTAATAAATGTCAATTTGGGGGTCCTAGACATGAAAAGGTTTGGGAACGACTGTTTTATACCATTTAACACGCAGCCCGCCAGAACCGTAGTAACCGTAGGATTAAATTAATCGTCTAGCCCGCCAGAACCGTAGTAACCGTAGGATTAAATTAATCGTCTAGCCTGCCAGAACCGTAGCCTACGTTTTCCAGGGTTTATAATATTCTTTAATCCATGTTTTGATCCGGTCGTATCGTTAGCTGCCGCTCGTTAGCATAACAGTCAAAGAGGGACAGTGGCTGCGGCCATTTTGAAGATGCACGCGCATCCACTTGCACTCTATGTGCTGCTTTCAAAGCCCTGTATCTCCAAATCGGCGCAATGATTGTCGTTTCTGGTGAGGTTTTTCAACGGCCGACAGCAGGCGCTGTGATACTCGCCGTCGGGTTTTTTCCACCACCGACCGAGAGAACAACAACCGGTCAAGACACCACACGCAGCATTTTGTCATTGTAACATCCGGTTACGGATATTTGGCTCTTCAAAGTAAGTGTTATGCACGATAAAACCTTGGCAATGCGCGATAGATTATATAGCATATCGTTTTGCATCTTTGTGACAGGCCTAAACATTCTAACCTTCTTCCCACACACACACACACACACACACACACACACACACACACACACACACACACACACACACAGGGATCGGAGCACCTCTACTGATAACGGCTACATTTCCAACTTGTATCGTTCCTGATGCTTGCAACGGCCACCAGTCGTCTAATACTGCAAAAAAAAGAAGAAAAGAAAACCTCTTCTTCTGCAGCTCATGTAAATGTATTTATTTATTCTTTAAAATATACACTCAAGACAGAGGATAGCTAAATCATTTGTTTAGTTACAGGAAGATCATATTTACACAGGTGCATTAACAGAATATTAATCATATTTATATATATATATACGAGAAAAACACAGTTTCCTCTCGTCTTCCCATGCTTTGTTCCGAGCCAATATGTTGCTCTCAAAACGCCCAAAATCTGTGCCGAGACACCGCTGTTCAGAGTAATTTTGTATGATGTGTGGAGGCAATATTTTAATTGTTATATGTTTTAACCTGGGACAGTAAGCAGATTCCTCGACACCAAGGTGTCCCCGTGGGCTAATTAAAACATACAGTTGCTCTTAGAGATGCTCCGATAATCGGTGATCGGTCATATCGACCTTTCCATATTCACTCTGATCGGTAATCTGCATTTACCCTATCAGGAGAAACTGATCTTTTACACCATTTAAGTGGTATAAATGTCAATCAGATATATAGTTTAACCCATTATAGTAAACAATTAAGTGCTGTACAGGTCAGTCATATTGCTGCTCACAGGTAGGCCCAATTATAAACAATACATAAATAAGATGGGTGTCATATTGTTGACTGATGGGGTCTATAAAAGTGGGCAGGCTTTCTGCCCACTTTAGATTAACCTAAAAAGGGCCCATAGAATCAAATTCTATGAAGAGGCATCATCACAATGTACCGTAATACAGTAGGCTATGCCTTAATTTGGCTGATAAAACCTAATACTTTAAGAGCTGATATCTCCTCAGTTAAGCACATTATGCGGAGTGTTTGGTTGCTCTGGATGCAGAACTAGTGTGTGCACTGTCACTCAACGTGCATGCGTCATGTAGGTTGGCTCTCTGTGGCGCCTATACATTGCAATGCATGTGTGTGCGTGTGTGTGTGTGTGTGCGTGCGTGCGTGCGTACGTGCGAGTTTCTGTGAGTGCGTGCGTGTTTTTGCGAGTGTGTGTGTGTGGGGGCTAGGGGGAGGGACTTTGACCAACACTTTATCTCTTCCCCTTATGTTAAAATGTGGTTTGTCTTTTTATTTTTTTTAAATGTAGGCTACATGTTGTCACATCACTATAGGCTACATCAAAATGTTGATTCACGAGACACACTATTATGTGCTTGATGTGTCAAGTCACCCCTATTTGTTTAATCTATTCAGATGTATTCATAGAGGACAGCATTTATTGTATGTATTCATTTATAATAACATGTGACTTTTAATCATCATCAATCATTCAAATTGATTGAAAAAAGTTTTATTTTTACTACTAATATACTTCATGTGCTCTGGACTCACATTAGGTCAAACATTTTAATGACCCAACACAGGTTGTGATGGTGAAGGTATATACATTTCGTGTAATTTGCTGAAAAGTGTGTTTGTATATTGCATAATAGTTTTCAAACGTCCTTATTTTGTCTACTGTGGTCACTGTGCTCTGCATGGCCAATATGTCATCACACGTGTGTGTGTGTGTGTGTGTGTGTGTGTGTGTGTGTGTGTGTGTGTGTGTGTGTGTGTGTGTGTGTGTGTGTGTGTGTGTGTGCGTGCGTGCGTGCGTGCGTGCGTGCGTGCGTGCGTGCGTGCGTGCGAATTTAGGTTTTGTACATCCTTAACGCTGAAGCATTGTGCCAAACCAGCCACAGGCTGACATGGTCACATTTTGCTAAGCCAGTATAATTATGGTTATATAGTTCATGCAATGATTTTGATATGACAATGACACATACAGGAGCGGCAAATACAACATAGTTATTATCTGTAATCAACAGCAGTTACTTTTCAAGATGTCTACAGATATTTATGCCGAGCCAGACATGACAAAGAAGGTGAGAAAGAGAGATAGAGACAGAGGACAGAGAGGGGACCCTGCTGAGGACAGTGTAGAGATGGTGGTGGACATCTACCAGAGTGTGGACGACTTCGTCCCTGGACCACAGGGGGACATGATGGTGAGGGACAACACAGCAGGAAGACAGACTCAGGGTGAGTTTGATCAAGTAGTTGATCAAGTAGTTGATTTCAATGTTTGAAATGTAAAAAAAATAAAGGGAATCTCCGCACACTCAGATCTGTGCACAATAAATGTATTTATTTAGCAAGCTTTCGGTCTACTGACCTTCTTCAGGCGCCTGAAGAAGGTCAGTAGACCGAAAGCTTGCTAAATAAATACATTTATTGTGCACAGATCTGAGTGTGCGGAGCTTCCCTTTATTTTTTTTATATTTTTCATGTTCCCTTTGTGGCTCCAGCACCTCACTTAAGTTTTTTCAGCCGATGAGCGGTGGTTCTTTTTACATTTTTCTGAAATGTTTGAAATGTAAAAAAAATAAAGGGAAGCTCCGCACACTCAGATCTGTGCACAATAAATGTATTTATTTAGCAAGCTTTCGGTCTACTGGTGCCTGAAGAAGGTCAGTAGACCGAAAGCTTGCTAAATAAATACATTGATTGTGCGCAGATCTGAGTGTGCGGAGCTTCCCTTTATTTTTCTCAGGTTCCCTTTGTGGCTCCAGCACCTCTCTTAAGTTTTTTCAGCCGATGAGCGGTGTTTCTTTTTACATTTTTCTGAAATGTTTAAAATGTAAAAAAAATAAAAATAAATACATGTAGCAACTGTCTGTCCTTCAATAAAAGATTATTCAGAATTTGATTCAGAATTTCTTACAACACAAAACGTAACAAGTGCATATCCTTCACTATAATGATGATTTAGACCAGGGGTTCTCAACGTTTTTGTCTGGGGACCCCCGCAAATGCTTTGTATAATAATTTGGCGACCCCCCCCTAGGGGTCGCGACCCACGGGTTGAGAACCCCTGATTTAGACAGCTGTTCAGTTATAGTGTAGCAGAGCTTTCAGACTCTAATTCGCTCTCTCTCCCTCCCTCCCTCCCTCCCTCCCTCCCTCCCTCCCTCTCTCTCTCTCTCTCTGTCTCTGTCGCTGCACACCTAGCTGTACTTTCTGTTTCAGGACAGCGCTCTAAAACAGGGAGAAGGCCTCTCATGGTGGTTGCTGGGTGTCTGCTGGGGATGCTGTGTCTTATACTCCTGGGTGTGAACATAGCCCAGGCTGTACACTGTGAGTATTGCATGGTACTAAACGACCACATCACTCACTCAGGGAGTTTGTTGCCTGACATTTTTGTAGATGCGACAAGTATTAAGGCCACCACAGTATTAACTTTTGTTTTTCTTTTTAATTTGAGTGTCTTTTTGTGTGTATTATTGGATGCATCTGAAAAGCATGATGAATAAACTGGTGTTGACAATTTAATGCACGTAAATAATAACAACATTGAGTTTTTTCTTCTTCTCAAATCAAAATTTCCACACAGATGCTTAACCTCAGTGAACAGTGTAGCAACAACTGTCTTTATCGTCCATTTCTGTCCTTGCAGATCGTTCAGCCAGTAACAACATGACCAACGACACCCTGGTGCATCATTATAACACGCTTAAGTCCAACAACGATACCCTGACCCTGGAGAATAGCCGTCTAAAGTTCCTCAACAGCAACCTGACACAGGAGAACAAACTGCTAAAGTCTGACAATGACAACCTGAAGCAGAAGAACCAGCTTCCAAGTGAAGTAATCCAGCAGCCAGCAGGTGAGAGAAGATACAAAATACATTGTATACATAGTATCAATGTAAAAACTAGTCAAAACTAACTACAATATTTGCCTCTGAGAAGTAGTGGAGTAGAAGTAGGCCTATCACAATATTGAAATATTGTTATATGAAGTAAAAATACCAGAAACGTGTAATTGAGTAAATGTATGGAGTAGAAAACACCATTGATAAAGTATATGAATAGTTCTACCCTCCACTCCACTATACATCTCTGACTACTATTATTATTACAACTATGTGTTTAGAATTGATTGTCAGTACATTGAAAATCCATCAGTAAATCTCCTGTTTGATGTTTGTAGACAAGTCGTGTCCCAGTGGATGGACGAAGTTTGGATGCAGCTGTTACTACAGAACTACTAGAGGGAAAACATGGCAGGAAGGTAGAGACGAATGTCTGCGTCAAGGAGCTGATCTGGTGGTCATTAACAGTAGTGAAGAACAGGTTAGTGTGTGTGTGTGTGTGTGTGTGTGTGTGTGTGTGTGTGTGTGTGTGTGTGTGTGTGTGTGTGTGTGTGTGTGTGTGTGTGTGTGTGTGTGTGTGTGTGTGTGTGTGTGTGTGTGTGTTTGTGTGTGTGTGTGTGTGTGTGTGTGCGTGCGTGCGCTCGTGCGCCCATATGTGCGTCAATGATTATAGTGAAGAAGTGTATTGAATAGAATTAATGATGATTCAAACATGTACAAATAATCAGGTATTCATCAGAGGATTGAGGTGCAGCAGGACTGGGGGGTATTATAGATCATGGATTGGTCTGACCTGGACTGAGGGCAGCTGGACGTGGGTGGATGGAACACCACTGACAACAGAGTGAGACATTTGACATGTTTTCATTGTAATCAAAGTCTATCAAAGTCACTTTATTCTAGTGACTGAGTGGATGTGGTTAAATAAATACATTGTTTATTGTGCAGGTACTGGCAGAGTGGATGGCCTCCTAATGATGAAGACAGTTACTGTGCAGTCTACAATCACTATAATGACCCTGGAACATGGTTTAATGGGGGATGTTCAGATACAAGGCCCTCAATCTGTGAGACTAAGTGATGTTTGTGTTCACTTCATTGATGAAACTGCAGTTCAGTGTTCTTCTGCTACAGCAGTAATTAGTAGTGGAACATTTTTAAAACAAAAAAAAAACATCTTGAAGTACTACATGTTGTACCTATAACCACTTTAACACAAACCACCAACTATGATGCTTTAGCATGTTATTCATTTGGCTTTCACAACTTGAACCCTAGTGACCCTATTCTGGGGATGAACATTATGCGAAAATAGTAGATCTACAAGCCCACATCGCGTCACAACACGATGCATTGTGAGCTTGTAGACCAGCTATTTTCACAGTGAAGATAGTGCAGAAGTTCTCAAAGTGTGGTGGGAGGCCCCATATAGGAGTCATTGGTGTGGTTCCAGTGGTGCAGTTCCAAAGTAATTATAATTTAGACTTTTAAAAAAACTTGGGGGTCTCTGACATAAAGACCTTTAGATGGGGGTCTGCGGCCAAAGATTATATGCTAAAAAAAAAATCAAAATGACCCAATAAGGTGAAGATACATTATGTCATTCTATTTTGTTATATATGCCATTTGTTTTTGCTTGTTTGCTCATATCATATCTTTTTGATCTTCTTATATTCGTATTGTTAGTCTTTAACCACGTGAATCCATAGCATTATTATTCTCATAATAGGTCAAAGTCATAATATGTGAACGTTCTGAGAAAATAGTCAGACATTCTTCAAAAATAGCAAATCTACAAGTTCACAACGCGTCACAAGGTGATGAGCTTCTAGAGCTGCTATTTTTGATGAAGCTGATTTTGGTCTAGCCGAGAGAAAGTAGTGGTGCAATATTATATAGCTGTATTTTAACCCTGTTTGGTCTAGCCGCTGTAGAGAGAAAGTAGTGGTGCAATATTATATAGCTGTATTTTAACCCTGTTTGGTCTAGCCGCTGTAGAGAGAAAGTACTGGTGCAATATTATATAGCTGTATTTTAACCCTGTTTGGTCTAGCCGCTGTAGAGAGATAGTAGTGCAATATTATATAGCTGTATTTTAACCCTGTTTGGTCTAGCCGCTGTAGAGAGATAGTAGTGGTGCAATATTATATAGCTGTATTTTAACCCTGTTTGGTCTAGCCGCTGTAGAGAGAAAGTAGTGGTGCAATATTATATAGCTGTATTTTAACCCTGTTTTTCTATGAAAGCTTTTAATAAAACTTCACTTGACAAGAGCATTATTCAACTCTTTATTTAATAATTCTACTGATTAAACTACGTATGTGGAATTGGTGACACAAAGAAATGAGACAAAATTGGAACTGCAAAAGCTGTTACGCTCTCCTGATTGGTTGACAAATGGCAACTCACCCGAACATGTATTTTCTGTTTATTTAAGAGGTGGAGGGACGGGGAGACTTTTACTGAAGAAAAACTGTATAATGTATAGTGAAAAAACTACAGTATAGTGAGTGACTAAGTGAT
Organism: Electrona antarctica; assembly: GCF_951216825.1. Taxonomy (NCBI): domain Eukaryota; kingdom Metazoa; phylum Chordata; class Actinopteri; order Myctophiformes; family Myctophidae; genus Electrona; species Electrona antarctica. The sequence continues at coordinate 47,009,734 of NC_136807.1, forward strand.
GATTAGCCTACTATCAGAGATATAGATAAAACCCTGGTGATTTTTGGCTTATAGGTTAATAAGCCAAAAAAAGCCTAACAGATTCTAGCATGTTCACACTTCACACACTAAGTGTGACGTGCATGTGTTCGCCATTTTAAAACCAGATTTCACACCCCTATATGTCTCAGAAACACTGAGGAAGCTTGTTTCCTTCGACTTCTGTACGTTATTTAAAGTGGTATACATGCATTTGTGAGTGACTTAATTTGATATTGTTGGGTCCTTTTTTGTTCATGTTCCGATCATGCTCTGAAGACTTTTGAGTTGAGAACACCAGAAGAACACTACAATTAATTATATATTAAATGACAGAAAAGGGAAGACGTTTTTTTTATGAGTGCAGGGCACAGAGCAACTGTGGTTCACAAAGATATAAATGAGAAATTGTAATATTTAGGCGGGTTGATTGTGTATATATATATATAGGCAGGAACAGGGGGGGGGATGGTGTTTCTCCCCACAAAGCCAATTGACTGACTTCTATGTAAACCAGAATTCATTAGCCCCTGCTCTAAATAGCCAGCAGCTTCCATTTTTCTAAATTAACTCAAACAGTGCTCATAAAATTAAGCATGGCAGTGTCTATTATGTATACATTATGTCTGGTATTAAAAGGCTGAACTGGGAGGACATGCGTGTCCAGTATATGCTTTTTCAAGAACTCCATTAGAGGCTCTAAGGCCGACTCTGGTTCAGATACTGTCATCATGTGCATAAATATGTCAGTTTTCTTTAGACAAAACATCTCATATGAAATGTTTTACAGCATATTGTTGTTTTCCCCGTGTTATATTCAGTTCAGGACAGTATATACTGTAGCACATTTGGCTGATTTAAAAACCTATTAAAGGAACCCAACGTGTTTTAGCGTGATGACAGTGAGACATGAGAGTGAAGTGCAGCAAGTGCTCGCCACATCCTCAACCCTTCTCTCTGCAGCAAGCGAGAGGGGAACTCAGGTGACGTAAGAATGGACTTCCCGTCTCTCACACCCAGACCACAGCGCGTCTCTGTAACAATGACAAGCTGCTGCTATATGTGTCAGGAGGAGGAAACACAACAAACTGGCCTCATTTAGACATGAAAAAGGTCCGTTTCTGAGGCCTTGTACACACATAGACCCGAGTTAAAAACATTCACTTTGAAAGAATATATATTCAAAGATTTGCGCCACATTATGATTTTTCAAAAATAGCAGATCTACAAGCTCGTAGCGCGCCACTCGGTGGCGCGCTACGAGCTTGTAGATCTGCTATTTTTCAATAGCTAAATTATAACATAATGTTTAAAACACCAAAAGGGGTTCCCGCCCAAAATGGGATAATATCATTTTGCATTTTTGTGACAGGCCTAAACATTCTCCCCTTCCCCCCCACACACACACACACAGGAACAGTTTTGACGTAGGTTTTGACATATAATAATTTTGGAAATATTAAAATTTGCAACATTTCACAAGATCAGTATCGGTATCGGTACCCATCGGTATCGGGCCGATCATGAGAAAAACAATCGGCGATCGGTCCCAAAAAACCTGATCGGAGCATCCCTAGTTGCTCTCGTCACATTGGGAACATAAGAGTAGCGTAACGACATGTAATTATACATAATAGCAGTGGCGTGCACAGACATTTAGAGGGGCAGGTGCTCAAGTGAAAAAAGGGCACCTTGTGCTAGCCTGGCTAATAAACCAGACTAATATCACACAACACTGTCGCGGTATATCAGTCTGGGCTGGCTCCACTTGGATTTCATTTCCCGGGGGGCGGGTTCAAACATTTTCTCTTTGACGCAATTGGTCAGAGCTACTGTCAGTCAAAAGTCTCAAGCATTGAACGTCACTGTACCAAAGCCCGCCCATATTGCATACCGTGTCCCGATTGGTCCGACCTGTTCTCGATTGTAGGAAAGAGGCGTGCTACTGAGCCTCGCCAGACCGAAATCCGCTGGTAGGCAACTTTTTTTTGCCAACGGCTGATTCGGTCTGGTTTATTAACCAGGCTAACCTTGTGCAGCACGTGGAACCGGCCGGTTGCCTTAATAGTGTGAGATTTATAGATTTTGGGGCATAAATAATATATTAGAAGAATTGATCAATGTCACCATGGTTCACATACTGTACACTGTACAAAAAAAACGTGTCTAGTGTCTATCTGTGCACGCCACTGATAGAACCCATTTTGAAACCTGATTCAAGAGGCATACAGTAGATATGCATAACAATGGCTCCCTGAAACCCATGATAAGATAGACCTTTGTTACTAAATCCAAGGATAAAGTGTTTTGTGAAAGACACACAATAATTCAAATGCAACCCCAAAAATTGTTTGCACACCAATAAAAGCAAATAGCCGTTTGTATAATTAATTAGTAAATGACAAACAGAAAAGACGTTGCGGGAGAACACGTCGACGGTTTAGGGCATTTCAAACATAGCTTTGACAAGCTTTATAGCTCACTTCTATGAACAACAAGGAAAGCATGGGCTTTTCACATAAGCAGCTAAAAGCAAACATCACCATTGCAATCAAAGTTAATGCCCTGCAGGCTCTGACAACAACTGTACGGGGCTGTGGATTAGCTGCACACCCAGAAACACCAAAAAGTTGAAAGAATATATATTCAAAGATCTGTGCCGCATTTTTACGATTTTTCAAAAATATCAGACCTACAAACTCGTAGCACGCCACTTGGTGGCGCGCTATGAGCTTGTAGATCTGCTATTTTTCAATAGCTAAAGTATAACATAATGCTTAGTTAAAACACCAAAAGGGGTTCCCGCCCAGAATGGGTTTTAAACAGCCTGAGTTTGGTCGGCACTTACAAAAGGGATATTTATTTCACTTTCAAAAAAATGTTTGGGTATTTTCATCGTCTACACTCTGGCTTTTGGGAACACCCGAGACAAGTCGCTTGATTCGGTGTTTAGATATTTGATATTTTATTTTAGCTTCCTATACGAACCCATTGCAACTTCAAACTTAAAAATGAAATGAAACAAAGGTTATCGGAACAACACAGCGCCTCACGAGGGGACGACAATGTCCGTCACCAGAACCAAGGATGAGTGTTTTCTAACCCATTTAAACCTGAGCCCGATTCTAAAAATATCTTCTAAATCCTAACGGTTTTAAGAAAAACCTATGTTTCTGTCAGTGGTGCTCAGCCTTTTTCATGTCAACGACCCCCAGAATTATCTGTATTTGGCCACAGACCACCATCTGAAAATATGTAGTTCCAGGGACCTCTCCCAGAAGCACAAACTTCCTCTTCAAAATAAGAGCCACATGTAATGATTAGTCAACACTAGTTTTATTTCTAAGTCTAGTGATGTGATTAACATCACATTTGAGTCCCTTTTGAATGCCTGTCAGATTTCTCTACATAACTGTCTCAGCTGTTGGTGCGTCAATGAGCCTTGCATGCCTTTGATCTACGCGTAGAAAACGTTTTGACGACGTATGCGCACTGGCACATCGGTTGTGTGCCCCCCTGATTATTAATAACATGTAAACACAACATGAACATAGTACTCTTATTATGCATGTATTTATTGGGATTAGACCTTCATCAGGACAGACAATGAATGAATGATGAAGGTCTAATTAATCGACCGAAACGATGAAAGTGTCTGACAGTGTGCGGGACCTTTTTTGTTTTTCAAAGATACCCTTTTTAATATATGCTCTATTGCCCTACACACCTGTCACTAGCCTACTGAGGTGTGCATCTGCCTTTTGCTTATGTTACTGCTTAACATAAGTATTTTCTGTGGCAGTGTCGGGTCTGTCTGCAAATGTTGTCTTCTTCTAAATATCAGTTGTGGCATAGTCAGTGTTTCTATAGACCATATTCACACAGTGGCCATTTTGCATTGAAAAAGCAGGGTAGGCAATGGGGCGGCATTTCACTAAATTAATAGCAAGATGTGAATAATGGGTCTATATTGAGGTAAATCGTGAACAATGTTGCTCAGCGTTTCCAGTGGCTGCCTTAACCCATTTTGGGCGGGAACCCCTTTTGGTGTTTTAAACATTGTTATAATTTAGCTATTGAAAAATAGCAAATCTACAAGCTCATAGCGAGCTTGTAGGTCTGCTATTTTTGAAAAATCGTGAAAATATTTATTTTTTACATTTCGAGGTCAGGCCTATCCTGATTTATACTATAGGGTCACTTGCCACGAATAGACAGCCACTTTTCACTAGGGTCTGTGATGCAGAGGCGTATCTACAATAAGGCGAGGAAAGGTGTCTGCCTGTCCAAATCCATTTTCTGCCTGTGCCAAAATCCATACACTGAGGACAAAAACAAGACCTGAGAACTATTAGACAGCGGATTGGCCGTTGCGCGTATATAGAGCGTGACCCTCAATCACCCATTGGAATGTAAATGCAAGCCTTTCAGCCTTTGTATCCTACTGTCTGGCAGGTATAGCTCTTTGAAAACCTTTAGTGCTACCGATTGTGCGCAGGGGGGGGAGACGACAATTAACACATCTTGCCTGCCCAAAATGTAATTCTTGGAAACGCCACTGCTGTGATGGGTCTTGTGAAGGGGCGACGGTATAGGTTGACAGGAAATGGAGAGAGAGAGAGAGAGAGAGAGAGAGGAGAGATGGGGACTGGGAGGGAGTGACACGAGACTCGAACCTGCAACGTTGCCGTCAGGCTACATACTGTAGAAAGGTGCCTGGACCGCTACGCCAGCCGTCCGGGCTGTGATGGGTCTTTGTTAACACATTCTAGGCGGTTGGGAACCCCTTTTGGTGTTTTAAGCATTTATGTTATACTTTAGCCATTGAAAAATAGCAAATCTACAAGCTTGTAGATCTGCTTTTTTTTTTTTATCGTGAAAATGTAGCGCAAATCTTTGATATATATATTCTTTTTAACTCAAATCTTTGCTTCTGGGGGGGGGGGGGGGGGGGGGGGGGGTCCCTGGAACAACATATTTTCAGATAGAGGTCGGCGGCCAAATACATATAATTCTGGGGCTCCTTGACATGATAAAGGTTGAGAACCACTGACATAGAAACACAGGTTTCTTTTCAGAAAACTGTCAGGATTTAGAAGACATTAAAGAATCTGATCTCAGGTCTAAATGGGTTAAATGGCACTTTAACAAGTCCTGTGTGTGTGTGTGTGTGTGTGTGTGTGTGTGTGTGTGTGTGCGCGTGCGCGCGCGCGTCTGTGTGGTTCAACTGTCAGTGGAGAGTTGACACGTAACATTGTGTTGTAACATTTTTGTTTTGAAATATGCTGATTTGAATCTGCTCTATGACAAGCGGAAAGAATTTGCCTCCATGGATACTTGTATGCAGGACAAATGCACGAAGGCATTTTAAATGTCCACCGTGTTGATGCTGAATTAGTTCCTGATGATTTGCTTCGATGCAGGCAAATCATCAGGAACTAATTCAGCATCAACACGGTGGCCATTTAAAATGCCTTTGTGCACTTGTCATAGAGCAGATTCAAATCAGCATATTTCAAAACAAAAATGTTACAACACAATGTTACGTGTCAACTCTCCACTGACAGTTGAACCACACAGACGCGCGCACGCGCGCGCACACACACACACACACACACACACACACACACACACACACACACACACACACACACACACACACACACACACACACACACACACACACACACACACACACACACACACACACACACGTTCTAAAAAAAAAACAATGGACCCAAAGTGCAACACTAGCTCAGCAGACATGCAGTAAAAACTGGGACTTTTTATAATGGCTAAATGCTTTTAATTAATTCAAGGATACACGGTGTGTATCGTGTGGTTATGTTGTTATCTCTGAACACCAAAACAATTTCCAAATCCACCGTCATTGTTGTTGTTTGGCAATAAATTATTGAATCTTGAAAAATGCTGTCAACACATTTCATTGTGAATTAATTAAAACATGACCGTGCTCACCCGACTAAATTAGTCAATGTTAGCACACTTGTCTGCACAGTAAAGAAGTCGTGGACATTTCAATTTAGTTTGTGAATATACAACTTTTTTGCCAGGGAGCATTTTCAGCTAGACTTTTCTAATTAATCTGCACTTTAAAACAGCATTACAAATGCAATGGTAATGTAATATTGGCCCAAAAAACAAAGCAAACAAAAGCAAAATGGAGTCTCCACCTGAAGAAAGAAAGTTTCATGTCTCTTACAAGTTGGTTTTCATAATGTACTGAAATGAACGGAATGAATACTGGACAACTCACCTCCGGTGCTTGCCCGTTTTTCCCTCCCGGAATTTTCCCCAGTGAGGGGGATAACTTTGTAATATGCCATTGGCTGTTTCTATTCTTTTTGGAAAATATATAAAAAGATACTCCTATGGAAAGGCTACTGTATATTATTTTACTTATATTGACCCTATAAACAATTTAGTATAATTTAGTATATGTAAGGTTTTGCCCATAAGTGATATGAGGTGATTAGCGGTGATTGTGTGCACCTGCACCATGTCACCACTCCTTTAAAAGGAACCTACATTCAGTCACACAGTACTCCACACTGATGAAGGCTGGATAGCCGAAACGTTTGTCCTTGGTTTCAAATATGAAATAAACTATTTGAACTACAGTCTTGGTGCAGTGTGCGACCCATAGCCTTTATTTTGAAGGCCCACTCAAATGGTACCTCGTCAGATAATCCCAACATCAGCCTACAACAACCTCTGTGGACCGACTTCACTGTAGTAGCCTTTTCATACATTATATTTGTACTTTAGGCTGTCTGCTGTCGTCAAAGTTTATAGTTTACAGCCGTCTGCTATCCAGCCTCTCCCACAAAACGGCCTGGCCTCGCCTCTAGCTGCTGCTGATTGGCCAGGCCGTTTTGTGGCCGGGCATCAAGTCTGCCTGAGAGTTCCCAGATGTAGTATAGCAATCTTCAACGTTTTAATGGGTGGATGTCGGGGGGGGACGAGGGGCACCACCACTCATCCAACAGCGTGATTTACTACCAGTGATTCCAGGAGGTCAATAGTCGGCAGCGAAGAAGCGTCTTAATTGGTTGCTATCCAAAAACGTTGCGCTTTGTTATCTCGTCACCCAGGAGGCCATTGAAACAGGTCGGGAGTTGTTTGGTAAAACGGCCGGTTTGGTTCATTGTCGTTCTCAATGTCGTCAGTGTGTGCTACCTCAGGAAAGGAGGGGTGGTGGTGGGGGGGGGGGGGTTACACTCAGGATGCGCTTGATGTCGAGTCGTGGGATGAACGTGTACAATGACAAGCTCCAGCTGGCTGTGGGTCTTAGGCTGGGGTATAGGAGGAGGAGGAGGAGTTGGGGTTTACTTGCAGATGGCTTCCAGGGCATCCAGGGTGCGTTTGATATCTCGTATCTGCGCGGCCAGGGTGTGTATGGGCTGCATGGAGCGGTCCAGCTCCTCGCAGCGGGCCATTAGTGTGTACATTCCCTACGGGGACGAGAGGACGGTGAAGAGACAACAGAGACACGACGACACAGCAAACACACCTGCAAATCAGTGTTGTTTTCGTCGACTAAAACTGAGTCTAGAAACATTCGTCGACTACCTTTTTTCACTGACAAACTAAATGGAAACTAAATGAAAGCTAAGCTATGATGACTAAATCGAAGACTACATACTGTATACTGAAGTCGCAGCGCGACGCGTTGTGAGCTTGTAGATCGGCTATTTTCAGCAAGTTAAAAATCAGTCATTACCAAGGCCCGCCAAAATACATTTTAGTCGACTAAATTAACTGTAGATTTAGTCGACTAAAATCTTATGATATTCAGTCGACTAAGACCAGACTAACACTAAATCATTCCAGGTGACTAAAATGTGACTAAAACTATATGAAAACTATTCAAGAGACTATGACTAAAACTAAAATCAAATTTTGCTGCCAAAAACAACACTGCTGCAAATACACCTTAGACGTTTGTAGAGTAGTTATTGATTTATTTGTTATTTTGCTATTTCAGAACTTTTTAATGATTTTGTATCATTCATTTAATAATTTGCTATTTGTATGTGAAGCACTTTGGCCTTTGGGCTGTATTTTATTTGTATGAAAGGCTCTATACAAATAGTTTTTTTTGTGGTCCTCGTTGCCGCGCACGCACGCACGCACGCGCGCACGCGCACGCACGCACGCACGCACGCGCGCACGCACACACACGCACGCACGCACGCACACATGTACCTTTATGCTCATGTCCACAGCCTCTCCAAGACCGTCTACTGAGTCTCTATAGGTCTGAATGTAGCCCACGCTGAGGGCCGTCATCTGGAACAACACAGAGACACACAATAAGGGTTAGAGAGCGAGAGATGTGTGTGTGTGTGTGTGTGTGTGTGTGTGTGTGTGTGTGTGTGTGTGTGTGTGTGTGTGTGTGTGTGTGTGTGTGTGTGAGAGAGACACACAAACTGCAGACAGACAGAGATTATATGCTTGTGAGAACGTGCACATGTACAGTATGCTTCAGTGTATTTGTGAGTGCTTGCGAGGTATTCAGTGTGTGTGTTCATTTTCTTTCATTTATTTATTTATTTCGAACACGCCAATGGCTTTAAGGGTAGCATTAAATAATAGGCTTCAATTCGTTTGCATGTTCTCCCCGTGTCCCCTAGGGCAAATTATTTTGGGGGGTCCCCAAATTATTGCAAGCGGAAAATGGAAATTAAGAATTTACATAGTACAGACACGGCCAAAGCATTTCCGGGGGTCCCCAGCCAAAAACGTTGAGAACCCCTGCCCTAGGGTAGGTACCCTCACAAAAAACATGCAGTAATCCTGGTCTCTAAACTGCCTCTCCCTGGCCAGCCGGAGCACCTGGTGGAGGAGAATGGAACTGTTTGGAATAACGTGTTCCTTCCACGCTACGTCCAACCAGGGAATCTCCCCCCTGTCAGGTGTAAAGGAGTGACTTGGACACTCATGCATGAAGGAAGCATGTGTTCAAGTCCGTTGCTCTCCCCAGGTTGGCGGAGGGTGTGTAGAGCCCAGGATCACATTAGAGAATTGACACTGGGTGAAAAAATTAGTTAAAGAATTGTGGGATAAAACATAAAAAAAAAAAAAAAGATAATTGACACGGGTGAAAAATGGATTACAAAATCGTGGGATAAAAATTATAAGAAGAAATTATAATAATAGGCTTCAATTGACGTACATCTAGGTCAATGGCGCGAAGTGGGTTAATATTATTTATGTTTGAGGGTGATAGTAGAAAAAACAACAACTATTTAACAATAGATTTTGCCAACATAGCAGTGGGGAAATAAATAATGTCTATCTAAACTGCAAAACTGAAGAAAAGAAGAAAAAAAAAGAAATACGGCGTCATTCTGTACTGTATTGAATTTGCAACAGGGTGGAGGTGAACTCCCTTGAACTGGCTATGGCAGAAGCAACGTCACACTACATTGTGCAAGAGGAGAACAGGGAGAGAGGGCGACCCAACGGGCATGGCCGCAAAATGCCTTCTCAGGCGTGTCGCCGGTTCGACTCCCGGAGGGTCAGACTATTCTAGGGCTGATATTTCCCTCCTCTCTTTCCACCCATGCCGTCTCTCTCTCTCTCTCTCTCTCTCTCACTGTCACTATGGAAACTATTGAGAAACGGCAAAAGGGAAGAAGAGACCACCTCTAACCACTGCCGATTGTTATATTGAAGAAAATAAGTTCCAGATTGCAGCTTAAAGAGCTTTTAAACTATCCAATATGAACGTTATAACAATGTGCTAAGCTAAGCCAATTCTCTACTCGCTGGTCAATAAATGCTATTACAGCTGACAGTGGATAGATTGCAGATTGCAGAGTTTCTGTCGCGGATCCATTCCTGTGAGTCTAATCGACTACAATCCAGGAGCTACATTCATCACATCTAAGGACAAGCAATAATGATAAACCCTACTTTGTCATTTTTTCATAACTTTATTTTTTTCCCGAAATTTATGAAGTGTGGAAAGTTAAAACTAAAAGTCAACTAAGTAGGTAACATTGTAGAATAACAAAAATTAAAGCCCTTTTCAGATGGGCAGTGATTAACAGTTTAGAGAGGCCCAAGACGGAGATCAACGTCAAGTTCAAGTTCATGGTCAAGTGCCCAAGGCGGAGATTGATAAATGGGACGGAGATTAATGATATCAAAACCGATCGCATCACTCCACAGCCTAGGAGCGCTTGTTGCCCAATCCTCGGTGTTGCACAACAGTGACACGTCATCGAAAATGTTCCCTGCCTGTTTAGCGGACGAAAACGAAAATCTTAAAGCGTTCATAACTCGCGATCTAAATCATCCCGTCTAATTATGAAAAAATATCCTGTGTTAGACGGCGCTCCGCGGTCCAGTCGCTAGTCGCGATAGATTTATTCTTACCTCCCGTTGTTGTCGATCGACTCTAGAGTGGTGTGGCTATTGTTAGCTGCTACACAGACATTCACAACAACTTCCGGTGCGCCGGTAAAAGTGGTCCGGGCGCTATAAATGATGGGCAACCTTTTATTAATGGATTAAATAGGTCCGGGCCATCAAGGTGTTAACGAGCCTAGTAATTCATTTTCAGACCTGCGTTTGTGTTTTTTTTATGCGCAGAGAAGTCGAGGGGAGACAACGCAAGCGTATTTACGTGGGCACGGTCCCGTGGAATTGTCGTGCGTGCACTCGTTTCATGCACACACGCACACACCGCGACTGACTAGACCTGGATTGGGTTGAGCTTTTCTTTTCTTTTCTTTTTTACGCTTGCGTGGTCACGCCTCTCATCATGAGTCGTTGATCCAGGCGACTGCGTTACTCGATACCTAGCCTCGGAAACCCAGACGTTTTTATTTCCAGGGAGAAGGAAAAAAAGTCTGGGTCCGAGTCCACTTCAATTCGGCATAGAGTAGCGCAAACGTCGATCACTCTCTGCTGATTTCTGATCGCCTGCACCTTTGTTCGTCTGAAAGTACCTTCATGCAGATCTTTGGAATATAATCAAATATGAGCAATGTGGAGGAAGAGGGGCGCCCAGAGACAATGGAAACCATATAATTAGAACACGTGTGGATCCTGGTTAAGAAGACCTGTGCATTTTTGCATAATACACGATGATAAAATACATGAAAACATAAAATCAATCAACTCCACAGAAACAATGCACACAACCCTATACTATGCACACATACAGAAACAGACAAAAACTAGATAAAGTGCCCCTCGGGGCACAGGTCTCCACCAGGCCAGGTCAGGTTGTGGCCTCCTGGTGGCGCTATAATAGGCCAATGTGAAAAGGGTGCCATTTCTTCTTACGCCTTGGATGGCAATTGGATGATTTGAGGCAAAAATCCACCTGTTGGTGGCGCTATGACAGGCCAATGTGAAAAGGGTGGGATATATTCTTTAGCCTAGTAGGAACGTCTGTGAAAGATTTCACGTAAATTTGCACGCTGCTGCACGCGTTCATGATTTGAGGCTTTTTGTTCAAAAAGGGCCAATCCTGTAAACTTTGAAAGCCAATGTTAGCCAATCAGGATGGATTATGACAGATCTGTCTTGAGCACATGACTATAGAGATACTGTGTAACGATTTGCAGGATTTTTGGACAAAATATGTAATATCAAAAAATGTGTTTTACAAAATTCAGCCTCCTGGTGGCGCTATAACAGGCCGTTCTGGAAAATTTGGGGCAGAGGTTCATCGTTGGCATCCAGGGAGTGTGTGTGCAAAGTTTGGAATCGACCGGGTTAACGGTGCCGGAGATTAGCTGGTAACAGACGGACGGACGGACACACACACACACACACACAACACACACAACAACACTCCACACTGGTGGAGACAACAACATGTACATACTGTAACATGCATGTGTGTACGGCCTCCACACTCTGTACTCACAGTCACTACAGTCCAGGCTAGTTTTGGAGCTCATCTTGATCTTCAGTTCCAGGTTCTTGGCGACGAAGTGGGTCAGATCTCCATCGTGGCTAACTGTACCCTCCAGCTCTAGAGCCGAGGAGATCGTAGCCCTGCGGCCCTCCGACTGACCCCCTCTGCCGCCTCCCCGGGAGCCCAAACCGTGACCTGTTTGCAATCACAATGTTAAAAACAAAAGAAAGAGTTTGCTAAATGATGTGCTTACACGCCCCAGGAATCCGTAATGGAACCTGCGAGTCAGCAATCGAATGACAGCAGTACATGTACAAATTAGGCCTTTTCCATAAAACGTTATTTCGATGCAGTCTGTGTAACGGCAGGAACTCAATGCCGTTGTTACTAAACAGCCAATATTTGATAATCATTCGGACATTCATCATTGCCAAAGATTATCCAACCATACCCATATTATCACATACCAATATAGATTTATTTATTCACCATGACAATGAGAAAACAGCATTTCATCAACACTTCAATCAACATTGAACAAAAAAACCAAAGCAAAACAAAACAAAAAGACATTGTGGTGGACTGGGGATGAGAACACAAGGACTGCTGGCAGGCTTTGCCTTCCCTTGTTGGAGGAACACATCAGCCTTCAGCCACTGAAGGTCACCATTTACTTGCTCTGTGTTGTGGTTCCGTTGCGCCCAAACTCAAGTGTCTCCTCTCAGCCATGAATTCTGCCACACCATCCAAAAATAGTGCCGTCAGCCAATTGTATTGTTTAACATGGCAGGTTACTTCCACAGCAAGTGTTGCTCACGGCCACAGTTCAGCATGCGTTGGCACTCTTAACTCGTGCTTATTGGCCAGCTAGCTGTATCAGCCCTAGGGCTTATCACCGTCGGTTGGATAACCTCGGGGCAAAGACGAATGCCCGGGCAATAATTTGCGTGTCGCATATCCACAGTGTTATTTGGTCACAGAGACGATTAAATAGCGTTTAATCAACGCAGCAACCATGTTGGCCACGGTTTGACATGCCGGGTTCTCTCCGCAGCATTCGGCATGGTGTCTCAGGGTGACCGTTTGGCGGGTCGTGGCACTTTATCTTGCACTGATGATCATCTACTGCCGTATCGAGCCGACAACGGCCGATAACAGTTATCAGCCCACCGGCTGATATCAGTTATTATCACCATCTCGGTCCTTTTATCGTGCCGCTCACAGAGGGCACATAAAAGCTGGGTACATGACATACCTCCACAGGCTTGGCTGATCTCGTCCAGGCTCTTGCTGTCCTGCATGCCCCGGACGATGCGCTCTCTCTCGGGTACATTGCGGACACGGACCTGCGCCATGACGTGGGGAGGACAGGCGATGTTGTCCGCCGGGAGGAGAGCAGCGGGAGGAGGAGAGGAGGCGCAGCTGGTGCTGGGACAAGGGGCCGAGGAGGAGTAGTGAGATGAGGGCTGAAGAGGACAAGAGAGGGAGAAGAGGTTAGTAAACTGCTCCTAAAACACCACAGTGTCCCCCAAACTAGAGAGGTGCTCCGATCAGGTTTTTTGGGGCCCGATTCCCGGTCACCGATTCGGCGGTGGCTCAGGGGTAGAGTGGCCGGATGGGAACCATCAAGGTTCCCAGTTCGAACCCGGGCTCCCCCAGAGTTAGTGTCGAAGTGTCCTTGAGCAAGACACTGAACCCCTAATGAATGTGCTGGTTGGTGCCTTGCATGGTTTCCTCCTTGGATAAAGGTGCTATATATAAATTTACCATTTACCGATTGTTTTGTACTCGATCGGCCGATACCGATAACCAAAATTATTATGTCAAAACCCATGTCAAAACTGTGTGTGTGGGGAGGAAGGGGAGAAGGTTTAGGTGTGTTTTATACCACTTAAATGGTATAAAAGATGTGTTTCTCCAGTGAAAATCGATCAATCGGAGCACCTCTACCCCAAACAAATAAAAGGCATAAGGCCTACATCAAAACACACTAATAGACCGTGTCAAGTGCATCAGGGTTCAACATGAACTTCCTTCCTTATTTCTCAGTCAAGGAAGTGGATTGGATTGAAAAAGGACAATGCTGTTGTCAATCGGAAAACATATTTACAGATATAATTGTTTTAAATCAAGCGAAAATGGTCTCACCTGAGTCACCTCATCATCCTCTGGGCTTCCTGCATCATGTTGCTTCCATCTCTGTTTCTCTCTCTTCTCGTCATCCTCCTCATCTTGTTTCTCCTTCTCTCCGTCTCCATCCATCTCTTCCCTGGCGCTAACCTCTACGGTCTCTACGGTGTCTGCCTGCTGTCTGTCTGCAGCACCGACGGGGTCTGCTCGTTGAGGCGAGTCTTTGGATTCCGTGTGCTGCGGTGAGTCCCCTCGTGGAGATGCGCCCGGGGACTCACCGGAACGAGGAGAGACCTCCGGGGGAATCTCTGTGTCTTTGGGGCCTATTTCTGTGCCGGTGCACGTGGCTGTGGGAGCGGAGGGGCCAAGTGCATGCGGCGAAGGCAGCGACGTTGTGTGTGGCCGAGCGTCCAAATCGTGAGTCACGGAACTGTCTAGTTCTGCATCTAAGCGTCCCTCCCCGTCACAAACTCCCTTCTCCACATGATCCACGTGGTTCTCGGTGTCTCCCAGGGGTCCGTCCTCTGATCCCTGTCCAGGACAGGGCACTAGTCTGCTCCCTCCACATTTAAATGAGCCTGGGACAACAACGTGGGCGTGTGGCGGCGGGCCGTTCTCACTACAGGGTTCTGGAGAAATATCTGTCAAGACCCCATTGGCTGCTTCCGGCACCTCTGTGCCAATCACAGGGGAGAGACTCATCCCTCCACCTGCTACGGGGAGTACTGGAGAAGAATGTCATTGATCAACAACAATTACAAATACTTAAAACTTCAAGAAAACGTGTGTATAATTGTATGAACAACAAGCCAAATAGTATGTACGTGTTAGTCTGCTTTGCTAGTAAAGGGATTCTAATTATTTACTTACAAAGCACTTGTTTAGTGTTTAGTAGTAGTAGTTTATAAAGAGCTTTACATTAATATATAACAATTAAGAAGCCATAGATCAGGTGTATTCAACTGGCGGCCCGTGGCCGCATCCCTGGAAGAATTTTTGAAAAAAAAGAAAAGAAAAGAAGAAGAAAAACAGCTTGTGTGTGTGTGTCCAGCTGGTGCTCGTTGACGGTCGTTAATGTCAAATAGGTCTACATCTATTCCAGGGTAGCATATATACATGTATAGCTCATTACTGTGAACAAATGTAGATACATCTTCGTGTTTGAGCACAAAATCCATTTTGAGAACCCAAACATTTTCCGCATGCCCACACAGCGTGCAGGCTGTGTAGCCCCCCTACACACAATCATTCTACAGTTGTGGCCCCCGGCCTAATCTAGTTGAATACCCCTGCCATAGATTGAGAAGGTGTATGTCTAGCTCCAAGTCCTGAAATTTCTAACTGCTCACACCATGTTAATAGCATGTCAGAGTTTGGAAAATAAATGGTAAATGTTGCATTTACATAGATTGTGCATAACATTCACACATTCGTACATTGATGGCGGAGGTAACCATGCAAGGCACCAACAAACATGCACATCGGGAGCAATTCACCATTTGTCAGCCTTCTGATTGGTCCCTGACTGACTAAACCAGCAGGCTCTTTCTGCCTTGTCCTGCCCTGGTTCCACCTTGTTAATGTTGAATTTGCTAAAACATCTTTTTTGGAAAAAAACTAAAAACAAACATGATATGCCCAGTCACCATGCACCTGTAATGTTCCTTTTTACTGACACAAGTTTAAAATAAGAATTGAGTGCACAGAATATCCATATGAAGCAACTGAAATGGTAGTGGATGGAGAGAGAGGATTTTTGTCCAACCATGAAACGGCAACCAATGGGTGCAAAGAGGGGCACAACCATGGGCGGGACTTGACAAAGGGTGAATTAGGGGTTCAGAGTCTTGCTCGAGGACACCTCGACACCAACTCTGGGGGAGCCCACAGGGATCGAACTGGGGACCTTGGCGGTTCCCATCCGGCCGCTATATCAGCCACTCTACCCCAGTATTTTCATAGTTTTGAGGGAAATTGATGCTATTTGTCCCAACATTTGTTTCAAAAAGCTTTAGACCCTGTATAAAAATAATGAAAATGGCATATCTACAAGCTCACAATGCGCCAATATACAAGATGTGAACTGGTATATTGGCTAATTTCGTGGTATATTTCACTTTACGTTTTTATTCAAAGATTTGGCTTATATATGTAATATACTATGTTTTATTTAAAGCATTATAAACACATCTACTCATTAGGATACCCGAGTTAGATTCCACCAATAATACATTGTTTTCATTTGTCTAATGCTGTTAAATGTGATAAACACAGTTTTGTATAGCTTTTTTTTATTAGGCTATATTCGTTTTTATAAATATGAATTAAAATACTCTATATTCTCTAGCATCCAAAGAGCTCAAAAAAATAAGAAAGCTGAAAAAAAATCATGATCACTGATTATCAATCAATCAATCAATCTTTATTTCAGACCCAGGAGGATCCATATCACAAACAATACAATATAACAGTAAATACAAAAATAAAAATAAGTAAAAAGGTACATATATGCACATATCCCACACTGTTCAGTTTCTGACATACAGACATGTGTGCCAGTGGTTCCACAGTCTCGATGAGAACCTGAGTGAACTGCGTTTAGGGTCCGTTATTACAGCAATGATGTCGTTTATTGACTCAGATGCCCTACACATGAATCTGTACATAAGGTTACGTAGTACAGCAGAGCAGGTAGGTACTCCGACACTAACAAACATCTGGCTAGCACTGGAGCTTCTTGGCACTCTCAACAGCAGCCTCATACAATCATTATAGGCCACTGTGAGTCTTCTGATGCTGCTTTGTCTATAGCGGCACCATAGGTGTGCAGTATACAGCGGTGTACAGAAGGATCTAAAGAGAGATATATTCACAGGAACCGAGCACATGCTAAATTTGCGACACAGCATGTTTGCTTGGGCATACAGCTTTCGTCGCTGTCTATAGATGTCCTTTCATCTGAGAGATCATCAGAGATGATATGGCCCAAATAAGTGTACTCGCTGCACACACTAAGAGCAGTGCCAGCCAAATGGAAGTAAGGAAAGGCTGAATGTCTGTCTTCCCTACTTCGGATTATCATTATTTTACTTTTCTTAGCATTGTATTTTATATTAAAATCAAGACCATACTGTGAGCATACTTCCAGTATACCACACACCAGATCAGTGGATTACAATTACAATTTACAATTTAGGCATTTAGCAGACGCTCTTAGTCCAGAGCGACTTACATTTAGCAAGAACAAAAGCATGGGAATACATCACATATATAAAAAGCATTTATCAAGAAACATGCGTAAGCTAAGAACGTAGCTAGAACATATCTATATAATGACACTGTACATATAAACTATACATATATACTATACTATGTTGTACATATATACTATGAAGTGCTATGACTACATACAATGCAATTATTGTGCTGTCTACATAACATGCTATAAGTCTGTATCAAATGCTATCTAAGTCTAAAAAGTGCTGTCTAAGGGGGTAGGGTAAGTGCTATGGGCCATGGTGGATCTCTCTCTCTCTCTCTCTCTCTCTCTCTCTCTCTCTCTCTCTCTCTCTTTCTGCCCCCACACAAAATGCCTTTGTGTGACCATTAGTTAGAACATTAGCTCTCATCTGCCATCTCCTGGTGACAGCATGGAACAAAGTGGTACCACCAAAGACGTGGTGCCAGGGAGGTGCCAGGGAGGCACCACCAGTGACACTTTGGAGTGCTCACCACTGTATGGCCAGGGCAGGTCTTTTATATAGTCTGTGGGGAGACAGTGGCCAGGTGTCTCCCATTCCCCTGAACACCTCCGACTCCACCCTCCAACCAGCACTGTCTGCAACATTCAACAGGATTTAAACAAAAAATTCTATATAGTTTCAGCGGCAGTAGAATTTTACTATGCATTGTTATTATTATTTTGAGATAAATATATGTAATAATCTACAGACACCATGACTGATAATGTCATGAGGTGGGGCACTGCTCCAGAACCCAATTCAGACTACTCTCCCCCCACCTTTTGTCTCCACCAGGCCGAAGGCATGAGGAGAGAGTATGTTTTGCTCTGTGTCCGTCCATCCGTCCGTACGTCCGAGTTAGACTTTAATATATTAGCGCCCCTCACTTCACACAGGTGTGATTTTTGGATATTACTCCTCCAGATTCTGTCCAAAAATCCCCCAAATCTTTACACAGTATCTCTATAGTCATGTGTTCAAGACGGATCTGTCCGATATTTCATATTCCATCTGAATTGGCTAACATTTGAACAAAAATCCTAACATCATGAACGCAGCTTGCAATTTACGTGGAATCTTTCACAGACTTTCCTACTGGGCTGAGGAATATATCCCACCCTTTTCACATTGGCCTGTTATAGCGCCACCAACAGGTGGAGTTTTGCAAAACACATTTTCGGAACAAAATGCCTCAAATCATTCAATTGCCATGCGTAAGAAGAAATGGCACCCTTTTCACATTGGCCTATTATAGCGCCACCAGGAGGCCACAACCTGACCTGGCCTGGTGGAGACCTTTGCCCCAAGAGGGCACAGGTCTCACAGAGTTAAAGACGTGCAAGTGTCCGTTAGGAGTTTGAGAAACAATGGTTTAGAGTCTAAACAATTGTTTCACTGGTCTAAACTTTAGACCAAAGTTTGTGTTAGCTGGGGCTACTGCCCCTCAAAAATATAATGATAACAAAAGTGAAAACAGTAAAGCAGGGATATACTGCTAAACATTAGTACATCAATGCAAACACAAGGGAATCTACCAAATGAAACAATTAATGCTCTCTGTGGGGCCTGCATGCCCCAGGCAGCAACATGGTCCAGATGTAAAGATGAAATGCACCTATGGCCAGGGCAGGTCTTTTATATAGTCTGTGGGGAGACAGTGGCCAGGTGTCTCCCATTCCCCTGATCACCTCCGACTCCACCCTCCAACCAGCACTGTCTGCAACATTCAACAGGGTTTAAACAAAAAATTCTATATAGTTTCAGTGGCAGTAGAATTTTACTATGCATTGTTATTATTATTTTGAGATAAATATATGTAATAATCTACAGACACCATGACTGATAATGTCTTTACAGTTGTGGGGAGTTATATATCGGCTGATCAGGGCATTTCCTTCAGTGGGAGGAAGCTCATTGTAGAGGTCACATGCTGAGTGCTCGTCACTCCACCAATCACCTCGGGGAAGGTCTGAGACAAGAGCCAATCCCCACCCTAGCAGGGTGTCACCTGATAAGGGCGAGTGTAAGCACAGAAATGACTGGTCAATGTGGGATAATTCTCACAGGAGAAGCTAGAAGGTGCACTTTCACAGCATCTCTAGTGGATGTGGTCCCACCGACTTGGAATCGTTCACGGCTGGCAGTTGAGTCCGATGTATGAGGTGGGGTACTGCTCCAGAACCCAATTCAGACTACTCTCCCCCCACCTTTTGTCTCCACCAGGCCGAAGGCATGGGGAGAGAGTATGTTTTGCACTGTATCCGTCCGTCCGTGTTAGACTTTAATATATTAGCGCCCCTCACTTCACACAGGTGTGATTTTTGGATATTACTCCTCCAGATTCTGTCCAAAATTCCCGCAAATCGTTACACAGTATCTCTATATAGTCATGTGTTCAAGACGGATCTGTCCGATATTTCAAATTCCATCCGAATTGGCTAACATTGGCTTTCAAAGTTTGCAGGATTGGCCCATTTAGAGTCTAAACCATTGTTTCACTGGTCTAAACTTTAGACCAAAGTTTGTGTTAGCTGGGGCTACTGCCCCTCAAAAATATAATGATAACAAAAGTGCAAACAGTAAAGCAGGGATATACTGCTAAACATGACTACATCAATGCAAACACAAGTGAAACTACAAAACGAAACAATTAATGCTCTCTGTGGGGCCATGCCGCAGGCAGCAACATGGTCCAGATGTAAAGATGAAATGCACCTATGCCCAGGGCAGGTCTTTTATATAGTCTGTGGGGAGACAGTGGCCAGGTGTCTCCCATTCCCCTGATCACCTCCGACTCCACCCTCCAACCAGCACTGTCTGCAACATTCAACAGGATTTAAACAAAGAATTCTATATAGTTTCAGCGGAAGTAGAATTTTACTATGCATTGTTATTATTATTTTGAGATAAAATATGTAATAATCTACAGACACCATGACTGATAATGTCTTTACAGTTGTGGGGAGTTATATATCGGCTGATCGTGGCATTTCCTTCAGTGGGAGGAAGCTCATTGTAGAGGTCACATGCTGAGTGCTCGTCACTCCACCAATCACCTCGGGGAAGGTCTGAGACAAGAGCCAATCGCCACCCTAGCAGGGTGTCACCTGATACGGGCGAGTGTAAGCACAGAAATTACTGGTCAATGTGGGATAATTCTCACAGGAGAAGCTAGATGGTGCACTTTCACAGCATCTCTAGTGGATGTGGTCCCACCGACTTGGAATCGTTCACGGCTGGCAGTTGAGTCCGATGTATGAGGTGGGGCACTGCTCCAGAACCCAATTCAGACTACTCTCCCCCCACCTTTTGTCTCCACCAGGCCGAAGGCATGGGGAGAGAGTATGTTTTGCACTGTATCCGTCCGTACGTCCGAGTTTAGACTTTAATATATTAGCGCCCCTCACTTCACACAGGTGTGATTTTTGGATATTACTCCTCCAGATTCTGTCCAAAAATCCTACAAATCGTTACACAGTATCTCTATAGTCATGTGTTCAAGACGGATCTGTCCGATATTTCAAATTCCATCCGAATTGGCTAACATTGGCTTTCAAAATTTGCAGGATTGGCCCATTTGAACAAAAACCCTCAAATCATGAACGCAGCGTGCAATTTAGGTGGAATCTTTCACAGACTTTCCTACTGGGCTGAGGAATATCCCACCCTTTTCACATTGGCCTGTTATGGCGCCACCAACAGGTGGATTTTTGCAAAACACATTTTTGGAACAAAATGCCTCAAATCATTCAATTGCCATGCGTAAGAAGAAATGGCACCCTTTTCACATTGGCCTATTATAGCGCCACCAGGAGGCCACAACCTGACCTGGCCTGGTGGAGACCTGTGCCCCGAGAGGGCACAGGTCTCACAGAGTTAAAGACGTGCAAGTGTCCGTTAGGAGTCTAAACCATTGTTTCACTGGTCTAAACTTTAGACCAAAGTTTGTGTTAGCTGCATGGGGCTACTGCCCCTCAAAATATAATAATGATAACAAAAGATAAAACAGTAAAGCAGGGATATACTGCTAAACATGAGTACAGGCTCACAGACAATCCCATGGAATACTGGACAACTCAAGTACGGTTCATGTTTTAGGTTGTTATTAGAGAAAGTAAAAGATGAGTGTTAATTTGTTTTCATTTGCTGCTTTCTTTCGTTTTAGGGATTTTAGCTGTTTTTGACAGGGGGGCGGGGGCATTCGAGCATGGGGCTAAATATGTATTGTTTTACAACATTTTATAGCGATTTCTTTTTTTATAATTTACTTTAGTCCTACTAGACCCCAAGAAATTACATCTGGCCACAAAAGATCACAGGATCTACTGAATATGAAGGTAGCCTACTGGGGGGAAGCCACACTGTGTGTCATAGGCTCATTATGTCAGTTTGACACATTCAGTAGATCTCGTGATCTTTTGTGGCCAGATGTAATTTCCTGGGGTTTATTAGGACTATAGTAAATAAAAATAAAAAAATCGCTATAAAATGTTGTAAAAAAATACATATTTATCCCCATGCTCGAATGCCCCCCCCTGTCAAAAACAGCTAAAATCCCTAAAACGAAAGAAAACAGCAAATGAAAAAAAAATAACACTAATCTTTTACTTTGTCTAATAACAACCTAAAACATGAACCTTGGTTGAAAAAAACTAAAGTTGTCCTTTAATTTTACTTTAATTTAATATATTATTGTAGAAATTGTTGTTGTTGTAAAGTTCTGAAAATAGACTATATTCAGTCAGACAACTCACCCCGAAAGTGAAGACAACTCACCCCGAAAGTGGCCCGAAAGTGAAGACATCTCACCCCCGAAAGTGAAGACATCTCACCCCTGGTGAGTTGTCCTGACAAGTTGTCCTGACAGTTGTCCTGACAACTCACCAAAAGTGGCAAAAGGGGTGAGTTGTCTTGTTACCATCCCATGATCTTATCAACATATTAAACAATGGCAAATTTAAATGAAGTTGGATAGCTAATGTACAGCTAAACATATGTGTTTACTTCCGCCGTTTTAATATTTAAATGTTAATATGATGAAAGGCATCACTTTGTGCGCCTTGCCACTGTGGAATGAAATCAGCTGAGATCCACGCAGCTGAGGTTAATTTGTGCAATAAAGCCACAGACGAATAACAGTCTAAGTCCACACTATTGATCCATAATGTATAAATGATAGATAAGGGTTCAGGACAACGAGTCCTTCGTGGAGGGGTCAGAATGAAATTTGGACTTAGACTGTTTTTCGTCTGTGGTACTTATTGTAGCCTACTACGGGGGTGTTCTTTTTTATTTCATTCATTAATGTGGGTCCAAAAAAATACAGTAATGACTCTTGAATCTAGGGATGTCACTCTAGGGTTTTGCAACTCTAGATTCATCCCATTATTAATTAACAAAAATCTAGGTGTTGGAAATTGCGGCTAATAGTTGACTAACGTGGATTATTTTTTTTCCATTGAGTGTTTTTATTGACATTTTCTGAATATTTCATTATTCTGTGAAATTCAATAAAAAGACTAAACTGAGTTAATTCAATTGTCTGAGTTTGATGCTGAAAGTAGGTCTGCATAATGTTACTAGACAGGTAATATCCTCACTTCAAATTGAATTGTTCTTTCAAATGTTTTATTGGGGCCCCTTATTGCATTGTTTGTTAATAGTAGTCTTCCATATATATATATATATATATATATATATATATATGACTGAGAAAACAGACTGAAAAACAATGCTGTATGAGTGAATACGTGTGAGCGCGGGTCCGCAACTGGTTCTGGCCCACATCAAGTGACCTTTTGACCAATGCGGCCCTCACCCCAAAATGGGTTCGACAGGCCTACATCAACTGTAGATTTAGATATCTGTTGTTGCAGTTGCCAAGAAATAAATATTATGTTAATATGTTACATCCACTGGTTGAATTTGAAATCACGGAATGTTCCATATTGGCAGTGAAAACAGTAAGTATAATTGTATATAAAGGATGCTGATTTATATCTCTCCAACCGATCTTTCAGAATCCCAGACAGTTTACAGCTGACCACGGTCCACGAGTAACATAATTTATTCACCAGAGAAATGGAATACCTTGACGTGAAGAATAGTGACAAAGTCAATCATTTGTAATTGTTATCGTGCTTTAATTGCAGACAGTTTAGCATAACAAGTACATTGACCATATAGTAAAATATGACTCAAACAAAATGCAGTAAATAAACAAAGTATATGAGAACAAATGCAGTAAAATACATGTAATTACCATAATGTGGATGGAACCAGAGCAAACATTCTGGCTATTTATTTTTATTTATTTAACCTTTATTTAACCAGTAAAATCACATTGAGACCATAGTCTCTTTTACAAGTGTGCACTGGCCAAGAGAAGAGGCAAATAAATGTTACACAGCTCTGTCAGTAACAACAAATACAGGACATGACAAGACAATGCATAGCTGTAAAACCCTAACCCATGAATTACAGCTATGCATTGTCTTGGGTTAGGGTTAACCCAAGACAATGCATAGCTGTAATGCATGGGTTAGGGTTGGGGTTAGCCCTAACTCTAACCCAAGACAATGCATAGCTGTAATGCATGCTATAATGTCTGACTCCACCAATACAGTGTTATGTATAATAATAATAATAATAATAACACTAGCCTGTTTCCACCAATACAGTGTTATGTATACATTTTAAATCACTCCCATATTATTCATTATTCCCCCAAATCCAACTTGTGACTTTATGTCCCTCATGACTTATTTTCACACCATCCAATGTTCAGGTTCATTTCCATAATGTTAAAGCATTTGTATAAAACATTGACCAACACATTAAATGCTTGGACATTTATCTTTTTTTCATTTTTCATTTTCCCTTAAGCTCATTGAGGCCTTCACGTACAGCAATGCCTACCTCCACTCCTACCAACACTCCTGTTGCTTCACCTGATAGTCCATCTGCCCCCCCCCCCCCCCCCCCCCCACAAATAGCAGATATGTTATCTGCTATTTTCCCCACCCAAGCACCTGCTATTCCCCCCAACGCGGGAGCCACAGCAGCCACTTCCTTCCTGGTTGTATCGGCGGCGTGGTAGTCTGATTTTGCCCCTTCGTGATCTCCGGTAAGGTCTTTAAACGCGCCTATGCCGGCTTGTATAAGTGACCACGACATGATGTCTCCACCTTCTGGTCTGCAAAGCACAGATGAAGATGATGGGGATGATGTGTGACTATATACTGCTAATTATAATAATGCATTTTTATTTATAAAAGCACTTTCCATTCTTTCAAATCTCATAGTGCTACATTTAACACCTTCACAGGTGTTACCGATGATACTGTGCATGTTGGCTCACTGGAAACACTCAGTGGGACTCAAAGTGTCCTTGAGTGGGTTCCAAATGGACCCGGGTACGGGTGTGTAACTCTGAGAGTACAAATGGGACCAAATGGACCCTTTAGTTTATCCTTTATCCATTTATTTAGTTTATCCTTTATCCATTTATCTTGTACACTCTCAGATTTATGGGGGTCCTTAAATTAAAAGGTTTGAGAACCACACATACTGCACCACACTAAATGGAATAGAACCACACATACTGCACACTAAATGGAATAGAACCACACATACTGCACACTAAATGGAATAGAACCACACATACTGCACACTAAATGGAATAGAACCACACATACTGCACACTAAATGGAATAGAACCACACATACTGCACACTAAACGGAATAGAACCACACATACTGCACACTAAATGGAATAGTCAGACAGAGCCTTAATTAGTATCATCTGTAACACCTGTGATGGAAGTAGGAAGTTACTCTGTTTGCCATCGCCTGGCCCTGCATCTCAAATGGTCAAATACATATTGGATTAAGGAATATAATGTATGCATTTTGTATTCTTTCTGTATATAAGGCAAAATGTAGATTTCTTTTATGTTAGACATTACGGAGGGATTTTAAGATTCCCAGATAAATAAATAAAAAAGCCGCTCATCAACTATAACCGTTTATTCCATCAATGATGTTATCAATAATCAATTCATCATTAATTAATCAATAATTAGCATATCCCCAAAGCCTTTAGAAGCGTATTTTAATATACCCCATAATACACCCGATTAACCACAGAGTGTTATTTAGTGTCGAATGTGTACCACGTGGAGAGGCTCAGTTCACAAAGCTGCATACCTGTTACAAAGGTGACGTATGTCAGTGTTGCAGTCAGAGCTATCGAGTCAAGCACCTCCAAACCGGCCTGTTGTGAGACAGAGACAAGATACAATGTGTGGTTACTAGACTCACACTTGATCAGAGATACATGTGTGCACATGTGAACAGTGCACACACTTGTAATAGCATTCCTGGAGGCAGACACCAATTAGACCCATCTCAAGTTAAACATTCTGCTAAATAAGTTGTTAGTTAGATAAATAGTCGACTGACAGTAGACAGTGTGTATGCAACATACCTGAGTTCCAGAGATGGTGAGTGAGTGTCCTTCAGAAGCAGAGTGGTGTTATGGTGAGGTTTCTACAGGAGATGGTGAGTGTCCTTCAGCAGGAGAGTGGTGTTATGGTGAGGTTTCTACAGGAGATGGAGAGTGTCCTTCGGCAGGAGAGTGGTGTTATGGTGAGGTTTCTAGAGGTATATATAGGATGTCCTCCCTCTTCACAAACAATCCAACCTTTGTACTGCAGGTCATGTGATATAGATATAGGGTGGCACACTTTGCCAGCCTTTCCACACACACACACACACACACACACACACACACACACACACACACACACACACACACACACACACACACACACACACACACACACACACACACACACACACACACACACACACACACACACACACACACACACACACACACCCTCTTTTAGTATCTGTCTCTCCCTCTCTCGCTCACTCACATGTACGCATGGACACACACTAAGCTTATGTTATTTGGAAACCGTACAATAGATACACATGCAAGTACAGTTGACTATAGAAAATGTTAACATTGAAAGAGTATATGAAAATACATTTCTGGGTGTATTACTGAACCACAAAATCTGCTGGAAACCCCATATAAGCTCTGTAAGAACAAAGCTTGCACGGAGCATTGCAGTTCTAGGGAAAACCAAACACATTTTGGATCATAAATCACTACATATGTTATATTGCTCGCTTGTCCTACCATATCTCAATTACTGTGTATAAATTTGGGGAAACACCTATAAAAGTAATCTAAAACCACTATGCATCCTGCAAAAAAAAGCAGAATCAGAATAGTTAACAAGGCAGGATATCTGGATCACACTAATAGACTATTTTTACAATCACATATCATGAAGTTAATGGACCTTGTTGAATACAAGACTGCACTAATCATGTTTAGAGTGTGGAATATTGGAATCCATAATTCTTACAATATCTCATGTTCTTGGGCATAGCATATGGTGATCTGTTATTCATTAGGTCAGACTAGCTGGCTGGCTTAATTGCACTAGTCAATTCGTCTGTCTGCTGTCTTTGATATTCAAGAACGGAGGTGTCTGTGACTGTCTTTCCCACACCCGGTCCCATGTGGTGAGGGCCTTGCCATTTGCTATGTGCCTTCCTGTAGCTATTTGTATGACAAAAGGAGTTTGTTGACATGAAGGAACAGACTGATTGATCAAAGGACTTGTCACTAAAATGTATGCATATTTCTGTTGACACCCAACACTCTGTAAAGTGTAAACTGCTTAAAAGGTGAATCAAAATGTGACTCTTTGTCAGTTCGGGGCATCAGCCCATGTGTGGAGCACGTCAGGCCACTCTGGCTGGCGTGTGCATTTAACCTGCTATGCTGTGCTGTGTACTCCGAATAAACATCAAGGAACATCTCACTCTGTCTGTGCCGTCTCACAATTCTCTCAATGCTCTCCCAGTATTTTGGTTAAGTGGAACTAGAGTTTTTTAGAGTGTCTCGTGTCTATCAGATACGACAAGAGCAAGAAAAAACCTTTTACCAGGTAATGTACAAAAAATGTTCAGTGATAGAGAGGGGGGTTATAATTGAAGACGAGAACTTAATTTCAAAGTAAACTGTGTTAAGTTAAAATCGAAGAGTATGTGCATCTCAGTTTGTGGAGTTCAACTGTGGAACGGACTGAGTAAGGAGGTGCAACTCAGTCCAAAAATTAACCACTTTAGGAGCTCATACAAAATGATTATATTTAGGAGGTACGGTGTTGACGCATTGAGTCAACATAACTCTGGCTGTCTGTCCTGCACCTTTGTGGCAATCCAGCCCGTCGTGGGCCTTTGGATGTTTTTTTTTTTGTGTAAATAAAAGTACCGGTTTTACCAGTTTTATTTCTGTTATTGCCAAGATTGTTTTTATTTGCTCTATTTTCATGTCAACAGTAAATTGGGTTGTTGTAAACATATGTGTGTATACATGTATATATATTTCATCATATGTGTGTATACATGTATATATATTTCATCATATGTGTGTATACATGTATATATATTTTTAAGTTATATGGGTAAAAGCTAAAGGGGGGGTAGGGGTTTAATACGTTTTATACTTCACCCTACTCCTTTTCGGACATTGTTGGAGTGCATTCCAAAACTATGGAATGCACTTCCCATTGCAGTCAGAACTGCAGCCTCACTCCCAATCTTCCGCCGTAGTCTGAAAACCCACCTCTTCAGACTCCACCATGGCCCGTAGCACTTGCCCTAGCCTAGCCCCTTAGATAGCACATTATGTAGACTTAGATAGTATTTTAAACAGACTTATAGCTTGTTATGTAGACAGCTCTAGAATTGCACTTTATGTAGTCATAGCACTTTATAGTACACATGTATAATATATTATATAGTATAGTATGTATAGTTTACATAGATACTCCACTGTTACGTTCTTAGTTTACGCATGATTCATGATAACTACTTTTTATACATGTGATGTATGCCATGCTTTTTGTTATTGCTTAATGTAAGTCGCTCTGGATTAAGAGCGTCTGCTAAATGCCTAAATTGTAAATTGTAAATTGTAAATTGTATACATGTATATATATTTCATCATATGTGTGTATACATGTATATATATTTTTAAGTTATATGGGTAAAAGCTAAAGGGGGGGTAGGGGTTTAATACGTTTTATACTTCACCCTACTCCTTTTCGGACATTGTTGGAGTATTTTCTTTTTTGTTTCAGTTTTGTTTTAATGTATTTGATTTCAAATAATGTTCGAAATAAACTCAACTCACACACACACACACACACACACACACACACACACACACACACACACACACACACACACACACACACACACACACACACACACACACACACACACACACACACACACACACAACTTCACAACAGTCAGCCCATTTCTCAGAAATGGATCAAATGCAATAAAAGCTGAAAGTGAAAGTTTAGGTTTGTAACCTTAATTGGTTTGTTCTGGGTCAGGCTACTCTTTGCACACTCCTGACCAGATAACAGGGTTGTATTAGCCTGGCTTTGGCCATATACTGATAACGTGGACATAAATAGTCCGTTATCTTTAAAACATGCTCAGCTGTCACGCATTTACTCTGTTTACGACTCCGAAGAATCCAGCCGATAACCGTTGTAGAATAAATGTCTTGATTCCCTGAAATCACGTGACCTACGGGTGGGTTGGGAGCTCTGTGAAGAGGGAGGACTTTATCCACGTGTGACGGGGTGGGTTGGGAGCTCTGTGAAGAGGGAGGACTTTATCCAAGTGTGACGGGGTGGGTTGGGAGCTCTGTGAAGAGGGAGGACTTTATCCACGTGTGACGGGGTGGGTTGGGAGCTCTGTGAAGAGGGAGGACTTTATCCAAGTGTGACGGGGTGGGTTGGGAGCTCTGTGAAGAGGGAGGACTTTATCCACGTGTGACGGGGTGGGTTGGGAGCTCTGTGAAGAGGGAGGACTTTATCCAAGTGTGACGGGGTGGGTTGGGAGCTCTGTGAAGAGGGAGGACTTTATCCACGTGTGACGGGGTGGGTTGGGAGCTCTGTGAAGAGGGAGGACTTTATCCACGTGTGACGGGGTGGGTTGGGAGCTCTGTGAAGAGGGAGGACTTTATCCAAGTGTGACGGGGTGGGTTGGGAGCTCTGTGAAGAGGGAGGACTTTATCCAAGTGTGACGGGGTGGGTTGGGAGCTCTGTGAAGAGGGAGGACTTTATCCAAGTGTGACGGGGTGGGTTGGGAGCTCTGTGAAGAGGGAGGACTTTATCCAAGTGTGACGGGGTGGGTTGGGAGCTCTGTGAAGAGGGAGGACTTTATCCAAGTGTGACGGGGTGGGTTGGGAGCTCTGTGAAGAGGGAGGACTTTATCCACGTGTGACGGGGTGGGTTGGGAGCTCTGTGAAGAGGGAGGACTTTATCCAAGTGTGACGGGGTGGGTTGGGAGCTCTGTGAAGAGGGAGGACTTTATCCAAGTGTGACGGGGTGGGTTGGGAGCTCTGTGAAGAGGGAGGACTTTATCCAAGTGTGACGGGGTGGGTTGGGAGCTCTGTGAAGAGGGAGGACTTTATCCACGTGTGACGGGGTGGGTTGGGAGCTCTGTGAAGAGGGAGGACTTGTGGCCGACTCAGTCACAAGAAACTATTAATTATAAAAACAACTCTTTAAGAGAACATAGAAACATTATTTAAAGTGCACTGTTTTAAAAGTTAACTGTGATACTCCATAAAGTATTAAAAATAAAAAGTTTGTACCCAACTACACCACCCTTTGATTAAAAGTAGAGAAAAGGGAACTCTGACACTTAGGTCTTGCCAGGTCAACACAGGTTCAAGTCTAAAACTAGAAAAAGTGCCCTTCTGGGCACAGGTCTCCACCAGGAGGATAGGAGCGTGTGATGTTTGGCAAAATGTTTAGGAGTAATATAATCGTGTGTGTGTGTGTGTGTGTGTGTGTGTGTGTGTGTGTGTGTGTGTGTGTGTGTGTGACACGGCTTGGCCTGTTGTAGCGCCACCATGAGGCTGATTTGAAAACTGTCAAGTGGCATTTCTTCCTCAGCCTATAGTGGGAATATGCATGCACAGTTTCACCGCAATCGGACGCTGCGTTGAGTAGTTTTGTACAAAACAGATACAAAGCGGGCTACTCCTGAAAAGTTTAGAAGCCAATCGTAGGCAATGAAGGTGGATTTTGAGAAATCAAACAAACCCGTCTTGATCACATGACTATGGAGAGCATGTGTACCGATTTGCGTGAAATTTGGATAACATCTGAAGGAGTAATATTAGAAAATGTGTTTTACATTATGTCGGCCTCCTGGTGGCGCTATAAAGAGCAGATGTGAAAAATTCCAGGCAAAGGTTTTTCCTTGGCCTCTAGGGAGTTGGCATACAAAGTTATCCACAAATCCGTGCAGTTGTTGGTAAAAACCCTTTTCGGCCAGTTCTAGCGCCACCATGAGGCTGAGAATTGAAAATGTTCACATGGCATTTCTTCCTCGGCCTGGTGGGAATGTGCGTGCGCAATTTAACGGAAATCACACGATGTGTTCATGATTTGCAGCATTTTGTTTGAAACTGAGCACTCCTGCAAACTTTGGAAGCCAATCTTAGCCAATCAGGATGGAGTCTGAGAAATCTGAAAGACCTGTTTCGTTGAATGGCTCTAGAGAGACTGTGTACCAATTTGCGTGATGTTTGGACAAAATCTGTAGGTGTACTGTCCAAAAACTTGTTTTGCACAAAGCGGCCTCCTGGTGGCGCTATAACAGGCCGGTCTGGAAATTTGGGGGCAGAGGTTCATCGTTGGCATCCAGGGAGTGTGTGTGAGAAATGTGGCAGCGACCGGGTTAATGGTGCCAGAGATTAGCTGTTCACAGACGGACACACGGACGGACGGACGGACGGACGGACGGACGGACAGACGGACACACGGACGGACGGACGGAGTGCAAAACATACTCTCTCCCCATGCCTTCGGCCTGGTGGAGACAACCAGGTAAAAAGAGCATAAATAGCTAAAAACACAGGGAAGGACTGAAACAGAAACAGGATGTTGGGGGGGTTACAAAAGAAGGATAGGGAACTTTATTGAACTAATACAGGGGGCGGGACACTCTAAAAAGGCCACAGAAAAATACAGTTATATTAAAAACGCCCTAAGCCTAAAATCCCTATAAGAATCCTAAGTAACTAACTAAACTAAATCCTGCTCACTTACAGCTCACTTAAAATCACTGGTGGAAAGTTTAAGTAACTATATCGTGGTGGAAGAAACTAAGTCTAACTAAGTTAGACTTTAATATATTAGCGCCCCTCACTTCACACAGGTGTGATTTTTGGATATTACTCCTCCAGATTCTGTCCAAAAATCCCCCAAATCTTTACACAGTATCTCTATAGTCATGTGTTCAAGACGGATCTGTCCGATATTTCATATTCCATCCGAATTGGCTAACATTTGAACAAAAATCCTAACATCATGAACGCAGCTTGCAATTTACGTGGAATCTTTCACGGACTTTCCTACTGGGCTGAGGAATATATCCCACCCTTTTCACAGGCCTGTTATAGCGCCACCAACAGGTGGAGTTTTGCAAAACACATTTTCGGAACAAAATGCCTCAAATCATTCAATTGCCATGCGTAAGAAGAAATGGCACCCTTTTCACATTGGCCTATTATAGCGCCACCAGGAGGCCACAACCTGACCTGGCCTGGTGGAGACCTGTGCCCCAAGAGGGCACAGGTCTCACAGAGTTAAAGACGTGCAAGTGTCCGTTAGGAGTTTGAGAAACAATGGTTTAGAGTCTAAACCATTGTTTCACTGGTCTAAACTTTAGACCAAAGTTTGTGTTAGCTGGGGCTACTGCCCCTCAAAAATATAATGATAACAAAAGTGAAAACAGTAAAGCAGGGATATACTGCTAAACATGACTACATCAATGCAAACACAAGGGAATCTACCAAATGCCCCAGGCAGCAACATGGTCCAGATGTAAAGATGAAATGCACCTATGGCCAGGGCAGGTCTTTTATAGTCTGTGGGGAGACAGTGGCCAGGTGTCTCCCATTCCCCTGATCACCTCCGACTCCACCCTCCAAACAGCACTGTCTGCAACATTCAACAGGGTTTAAACAAAAAAATTCTATATAGTTTCAGTGGCAGTAGAATTTTACTATGCATTGTTATTATTATTTTGAGATAAATATATGTAATAATCTACAGACACCATGACTGATAATGTCTTTACAGTTGTGGGGAGTTATATATCGGCTGATCGTGGCATTATCTTCAGTGGGAGGAAGCTCATTGTAGAGGTCACATGCTGAGTGCTCGTCACTCCACCAATCACCTCGGGGAAGGTCTGAGACAAGAGCCAATCGCCACCCTAGCAGGGTGTCACCTGATCAGGGCGAGTGTAAGCACAGAAATTATTGGTCAATGCGGGATAATTCTCACAGGAGAAGCTAGATGGTGCACTTTCACAGCATCTCTAGTGGATGTGGTCCCACCGACTTGGAATCGTTCATGGCTGGCAGTTGAGTCCGATGTATGAGGTGGGGCACTGCTCCAGAACCCAATTCAGACTACTCTCCCCCCACCTTTTGTCTCCACCAGGCCGAAGGCATGGGGAGAGAGTATGTTTTGCACTGTGTCCGTCCATCCGTCCGTACGTCCGAGTTAGACTTTAATATTAGCGCCCCTCACTTCACATAGGTGTGATTTTTGGATATTACTCCTCCAGATTCTGTCCAAAAATCCTGCACATCGTTACACAGTATAGTCATGTGTTCAAGACGGATCTGTCCGATATTTCAAATTCCATCTGAATTGGCTAACATTGGCTTTCAAAGTTTGCAGGATTGGCCCATTTGCACAAAAACCCTCAAAGCATGAACACAGCGTGCAATTTACGTGGAATCTTTCACGGTCTTTCCTACTGGGCTGAGGAATATATCCCACCCTTTTCACATTGGCCTGTTATAGTGCCACCAACAGGTGGATTTTTGCAAAACATATTTTGGAACAAAATGCCTCAAATCATTCAATTGCCATGCGTAAGAAGAAATGGCACCCTTTTCACATTGGCCTATTATAGTGAAGTATATGAACTAGTTTAACATTATATAAGCTATATTAATGTGAATTGTGGTTCCAAATTACACCACAATAGCACCACCAGAAGGCCGCAACCTGACCTGGCCTGGTGGAGTTAAAGACGTGCAAGTGTCCATTAGGAGTTTGAGAAACAATGGTTTAGAGTCTAAACCATTGTTTCACTGGTCTAAAATTTAGATCACAGTTTGTGTTAGCTGGGGCTACTGCCCCTCAAAAATATAATAATGATAACAAAAGTGCAAACAGTAAAGCAGGGATATACTGCTAAACATGACTACATCAATGCAAACACAAGTGAAACTACAAAATGAAACAATTAATGCTCTTTGTGAGGCCATGGTCCAGATGCAAAGATGAAATGCACCTATGGCCAGGGCAGGTCTTTTATATAGTCTGTGGGGAGACAGTGGCCAGGTGTCTCGCCTTCCCCTGATCACCTCCGACTCCACCCTCCAACCAGCACTGTCTGCAACACAGAACAGCCCCAGGGGGCCGTCACAATATTCAACAGGATTTAAACAAAGAATTCTATATAGTTTCAGCGGCAGTAGAATTGTATTATGCATTGTTATTATTATTTTGAGATAAAATATGTAATAATCTACAGACACCATGACTGATAATGTCTTTACAGTTGTGGGGAGTTATATATCGGCTGATCGTGGCATTTCCTTCAGTGGGAGGAAGCTCATTGTAGAGGTCACATGCTGAGTGCTCGTCACTCCACCAATCACCTCGGGGAAGGTCTGAGACAAGAGCCAATCGCCACCCTAGCAGGGTGTCACCTGATAAGGGCGAGTGTAAGCACAGAAATGACTGGTCAATGTGGGATAATTCTCACAGGAGAAGCTAGAAGGTGCACTTTCACAGCATCTCTAGTGGATGTGGTCCCACTGACTTGGAATCGTTCACGGCTGGCAGTTGAGTCCGATGTATGAGGTGGGGCACTGCTCCAGAACCCAATTCAGACTACTCTCCCCCCACTTTTTGTCTCCACCAGGCCGAAGGCATGGGGAGAGAGTATGTTTTGCACTGTGTCCGTTCATCCGTCCGTACGTCCGAGTTAGACTTTAATATATTAGCGCCCCTCACTTCACACAGGTGTGATTTTTGGATATTACTCCTCCAGATTCTGTCCAAAAATCCCGCACATCGTTACACAGTATAGTCATGTGTTCAAGACGGATCTGTCCGATATTTCAAATTCCATCCGAATTGGCTAACATTGGCTTTCAAAGTTTGCAGGATTGGCCCATTTGCACAAAAACCCTCAAAGCATGAACACAGCGTGCAATTTACGAGGAATCTTTCACAGTCTTTCCTACTGGGCTGAGGAATATATCCCACCCTTTTCACATTGGCCTGTTATAGTGCCACCAACAGGTGGATTTTTGCAAAACATATTTTTGGAACAAAATGCCTCAAATCATTCAATTGCCATGCGTAAGAAGAAATGGCACCCTTTTCACATTGGCCTATTATAGCGCCACCAGAAGGCCGCAACCTGACCTGGCCTGGTGGAGACCTGTGCCCTGTCTCAAAGAGTTAAAGACGTGCAAGTGTCCGTTAGGAGTTTGAGAAACAATGGTTTAGAGTCTAAACCATTGTTTCACTGGTCTAAACTTTAGACCAAAGTTTGTGTTAGCTGGGGCTACTGCCCCTCAAAAATATAATGATAACAAAAGTGAAAACAGTAAAGCAGGGATATACTGCTAAACATGACTACATCAATGCAAACACAAGTGAAACTACAAAATGAAACAATTAATGCTCTCTGCGAGGCCATGCCCCAGGCAGCAACATGGTCCAGATGTAAAGATGAAATGCACCTATGGCCAGGGCAGGTCTTTTATATAGTCTGTGGGGAGACAGTGGCCAGGTGTCTCCCCTTCCCCTGATCACCTCCGCTCCGACTCCACCCTCCAAACAGCACTGTCTGCAACATTCAACAGGGTTTAAACAAAAAATTCTATATAGTTTCAGTGGCAGTAGAATTTTACTATGCATTGTTATTAATATTTTAAGATAAATATATGTAATAATCTACAGACACCATGACTGATAATGTCTTTACAGTTGAGGGGAGTTATATATCGGCTGATCGTGGCATTTCCTTCAGTGGGGGGAAGCTCATTGTAGAGGTCACATGCTGAGTGCTCGTCACTCCACCAATCACCTCGGGGAAGGTCTGAGACAAGAGCCAATCGCCACCCTAGCAGGGTGTCACCTGATATGGGCGAGTGTAAGCACAGAAATTACTGGTCAATGTGGGATAATTCTCACAGGAGAAGCTAGATGGTGCACTTTCACAGCATCTCTAGTGGATGTGGTCCCACCGACTTGGAATCGTTCACGGCTGGCAGTTGAGTCCGATGTATGAGGTGGGGCACTGCTCCAGAACCCAATTCAGACTACTCTCCCCCCACCTTTTGTCTCCACCAGGCCGAAGGCATGGGGAGAGAGTATGTTTTGCACTATGTGTGTCCGTTCGTCCGTCCGTCCGAGTTAGACTTTAATATATTAGCGCCCCTCACTTCACATGGGTGTGATTTTTGGATATTACTCCTCCAGATTCTGTCCAAAAATCCCGCTAATCTTTTCACAGTATCTCTATACTCAAGACGGATTTGTCCGATATTTCATATTCCATCCGAATTTGCTAACATTGGCTTTCAAAGTTTGCAGGTTTGGCCCATTTGAACAAAAACCCTCAAATCATGAACGCACCGTGCAATTTAGGTGGAATCTTTCACAGACTTTCCTACTGGGCTGAGGAATATCCCACCCTTTTCACATTGGCCTGTTATGGCGCCACCAACAGGTGGATTTTTGCAAAACACATTTTTGGAACAAAATGCCTCAAATCATTCAATTTCCATGCATAAGAAGAAATGGCACCCTTTTCACATTGGCCTATTATAGCGCCACCAGGAGGCCACAACCTGACCTGGCCTGGTGGAGACCTGTGCCCCGAGAGGGCACAGGTCTCACAGAGTTAAAGACGTGTAAGTGTCCGTTAGGAGTCTAAACCATTGTTTCACTGGTCTAAACTTTAGACCAAAGTTTGTGTTAGCTGCATGGGGCTACTGCCCCTCAAAATATAATAATGATAACAAAAGTGAAAACAGTAAAGCAGGGATATACTGCTAAACATGAGTACATCAATGCAAACACAAGGGAAACTACCAAATGAAACAATTAATGCTCTCTGTGAGGCCATGCCCTAGGCAGCAACATGGTCCAGATGTAAAGATGAAATGCACCTACAGTGGTGAGCAGTTGAGACTGGCAGTGATACCACTTGAGTGCCTCCATGGTGCCTATGTGGTGCCACACCCCCTTTGGTGGTACCACGATAGCCTGGCTAATAAGCCAGACTAATATCACACAACACTGTCGCGGTATATTAGTCTGGGCTGGCTCCACTTGGATTTCATTTCCCGGGGGGCGGGTTCAAACATTTTCTCTTTGACGCAATTGGTCAGAGCTACTGTCAGTCAAAGGTCTCAAGCATTGAACGTCACTGTACCAAAGCCCGCCCATATTGCATACCGTGTCCCGATTGGCCCGACCTGTTCTCGGTTGTAGGAAAGAGGCGTGCTACTGAGCCTCGCCAGACCCTAATCCGCTGGCAGGCAACATTTTTTTTGCCAACGGCTGATTCGGTCTGGTTTATTAACCAGGCTAGTACCACGATTCACACTTAATTTAAAGGTGTAGTGTGGCAAATCAGCCACAGTGTGGCACATGTGAGTCCATGATTTTTTTTTACTAGATTCATTGGTGAATGCATTTCAACAACAAGTGATTTTTACTTGTATTTTTATGTTTTATAAACATAGAAAACAAAGCAGAATCCATAGGATGAATTCAAAGCAATTGTTTCTTTAAACAAAACTGTGTTTATCCCATTTAACGGCATTAGACAAATGAAAACTTGTATTATTTGTGGAATCTAACTCAGGTCTCTTAATGAGTAGATACAATAATTAAATCAAGTCATTTTGAGGCAGAGACAAGCTTGTAAAATGTAAAGCAATGTGATGTTCTTATGCCTAAATATATTAAAATCTAAGTTTCCTTAACCCCTAAAATATATCTTTATACTAGGGCTGTCAATCAATTTAAAATATTTAATCGTGATTAATCGCATGATTGTCCATTGTTAATCGCAAATGAATCACATATTTTTATCCATTCTAAATATACCTTAATTCAGTGGTTTTCAACCTTTTTCATATCAATATTTATTCTGCATTTGAGCCACGGGCCACCATTTGATGAGATTTAGCCTTGGCAGACCCAAACTAAAGAATTACAATTTACAATTTACAATTTAGGCATTTAGCAGACGCTCTTAATCCAGAGCTATTTACATTAAGCGAGAACAAAAAAAGCATGGGAATACATCACATATATAAGAAGAATATGTCCAGTTAGTTAGTTAGTTACTTTATTGACAAATGTATAAAACATTGGGTCCAAACAATAAAAATCCCATGAATCAAAAACTTTAAAAGGTACAATACATTAAAATATACAATACACAATAAAGAATCCCTTTACAACAGGAGCTTTCTATTGCTCCACTAGTGACAGGCAGGCATGTAGCATACGCAATGTCTCTCTGTTAGTGCCCACAAAGAGTGAGCTCAAATCAATACCCTCATGTCCATATTTCGCTCTGATATCTTGTGTGAGGGGACACACCAGTATGTGCTGTTCGTTTTGTATACCAGTCTCACATTGGCAAAACCGCTGTTCAGGTGGTATGCGGCTCCATCTTCCCATTTCCACACGCAGTCTATGAGCGGACAACCGAAACCGTGTAAAGGTTATCCTCAAATAGTCCTCAATGTAAGGTGTACTGCTGGTGCTGGTATAGAGTGGGTGAATAAATAGATCTGGATTGATGGCTTGGTATGTCTTATATCTTGTTCCCTCTTTGGATTGTAATTTATGAATCATGTCCCTTCGGTCACTCTCAATATGTTGTTTTTCCATTATCTCAGATAAATGAGAATACATGACTTGGTTCTCCTTCTCCAGCAATTGAAGAACATACCACAAGGGGTCATCAAGCATGCCATTTCGCTGCTGTATGTTGGTGAAAAACCTGGCTTGCTTTTCTCTCACCAAAGCTTGCACTGAAGGCAGTCCTGCTTCCAACAGGCAGGTTAAGTTAGGGGTAGTAACCCTTACCCCAAGTAGGGATTTCACTCCAGACATGTAGAGAGTTTCAACAGACTTTAAGGGGATTTTCAACCAAGCCTCACACCCATACAATATAGCTGATGAGAAAGCAGCCTCAAAAACCTTGCGTTTTACACAGAATGGAGCATCATAGTTGGTGGACAGGAAGATAATCAGTTTGTTTAGGTGCTTTGTCTTCTCCTTTACATGTAGGGCAAGTGAGTTTCGGGCATTTCCATCAGCAGTGAAGATGGCTCCAAGATATGTATAACTGTCACAATGCTTCACTGTAAGGGAAGCAAGCTGAATAGGTTGCCTGTCTTCATCAGATCCCGATATAGCCATAAACTTGGTTTTACTTTCATTAACAAGCATGCCATATTCATCACAATATTCCTCCAGATATTTCAGTTTTTCAGTCAGCCTTTCCCTTGATGTTGCCAGGATAACAGTGTCATCCATTAGCATTAAAACATGGAGCCATTTTAGGAAACCATCGTCCCCACATTGTTTCAACTTTCTGATGAGCATGTCGACAAACATTACAAACAGGAAGCAGGATGTAGGGGATACTTGCCTCACTCCAGTGGATGCTGTTATTGTGGTGGATCCCAGGATACTTGTTGTCACACTGTACATTGACATCAGGGCCAAGATCATAGTAACTCCACACCCCAGGCTCTTTAATACTTTGAACAGTTTTCCTCTTGGCACCCTGTCATAGGCTTTGGAAAAGTCTATAAAGGCAACATACAGTTTCAGCTTCTTTCTGACACAATGTTCAATTATAAGCCTAAGTGTCACAATGTGCTCTATGCAGCTTCTTCTAGGTTGAGCTCCTGCCTGCTCTCGGAATGGCTTATACCAGCACATCAGTCTGTTATTAAGCACGTAGTCATATACTTTTGCTGCACTATTGATCACACTTATGCCCCGATAATTGTCACAATCAAGTCGGTTACCCTTCTTAAATAACATCATCAGTCTAGCAGGGGCCCAGTTCATTGGATAGCCAGTTAGAAATATGGAATTCATGAGTGTACATAGAAACGTGACCCATTCAACTGGCAGAAGCTTGAAAACACCTGGGCTTACACCATCAGGGACCGCTCCTTTTCCTGCCTTTAGCTGGCGGTCAATTACATATTGAACTTCTGCCATAGTGATAGGGTCATCTGTAATTGGCATGTTGACATTATAGTCCTCCAGTTGCAGGTTTTCTCCCTCACCGACAGGAGGGTTCAGCAGCCTCTCCATATGCTCTTGGAATTCACTTTCAGAAGGCATCTCTTGTCGAGGGGATGTGGAAAACTCCCCCTTCCAATCTATAGCTTTCCATAGCATTTTTGCATCACCACACTCCAATATACGCTGCCACCGGGGTGGGAGTGCTTGCTGGTTTCTGGGCGGGTTGTGTGCCAGGGGGCTGACTAGTCTGCTCTGGGCAGCACAGTTATACAAAGATTCAGCAAACCACATAGCCATATCATCCGAATTCTGGCCAATACACATTTGCATGCTGTATTGATGTTAGTAAATTAACTTAAGTAATGCAGATGTTTAACAATAATTGAACTGTTGAGAGTGTAAAATGGAACCATGGTATAATTTTACACGCTCAAGATTTAAAAAATCTACAAGGATCCATTTGGTTACCAACTCTCCATCATTTAGCTGGGGATCAGCTAGAACGTATGTATAGTTTACATAGATACTCCACTGTTACGTTCTTCGCTTACGCATGTTTCATGATAACTACTTTTGATGTATGCCATGCTTTTTGTTTTTGTTATTGCTTAATGTAAATCGCTCTGGATTAAGAGCGTCTGCTAAATGCCTAAATTGTAAATTGTAACCCCCTCAATGACCTGCACTGGTTCAGAACCACTGCCAAGAACATTTTCATGTTTTTAATATCTTTGTAAAATCTGTAACATTGATACATGTCAGTTGTGTATAAACTACTTCAGACATAATGCAAAGTTTTAATGCTGGAATCTAATCATCAACTGCTTTCCTGAATATTTGAACCCAATAAAACTCAAAACTAAAAGTAGCTGGCTAACCATTGTGAGGCTAAGTTGACAATCAAAGGCATGCTAGGTGTTAATTAATTTGCATGTCATTGTGTAAATTTACTTTCCTCCAGTTAGTGTGTGCAAGCATGTTCATTTGACTCTGTGACGCACATGATAAAACTGTGCAGAAACAAGCCATTGTGATTTTTTGGGTTTAATCCTTTTGGTAAATGTTGCATTTATATAGCTGCACTTACACTTTTATCCAAAGCGCTCTACTACTACTCTTCTATTCAACTGTACTTTCTGTGCTTTTTTGTACTCGTCCCAAGAAGGGGTCATCCCTATGTTCCCCAGGTTCTATGTTCCCCAGGTTAGGTTTCTGGTTTAAGGACTTCAGTGTTTTGTATATACAATTGTATGTATAAGTACAGAACAAAGAATGTTTGAGTCTGAGCAATTATGTTTTAGTTTATTTTATGCCAGTGTTCATTTTTAGTTGGCTAAGACTAGATAGTTTAAGTAGCCTAGGCAGGCCTAAAGTTCAATGGATTGTTCAAAGACTGAGCTTAAATCAGAATTTGCTACTAAAAGTAAGAGTACGTTGCTAAAATACTTTTAGTCTTA
This sequence comes from Electrona antarctica, assembly GCF_951216825.1. Lineage (NCBI taxonomy): Eukaryota > Metazoa > Chordata > Actinopteri > Myctophiformes > Myctophidae > Electrona > Electrona antarctica. Next base: position 47,050,997 of record NC_136807.1, read on the forward strand.
CTATAATTACTAGGTTAGGTTTCTGGTTTAGGTTTATTCTAAGTGGGGAACAAAGAACCTTTTTTGCATGGTGGGGAACATAGAACCTGGGGAACATAGGTACGCTCCCAACAAGAATTGAACTGGCACAATACATCTTGTAATCTTTTCCTGTTGGAAACCTCTGCTCTTGCTCTGTAAGAAGGTGCAAACTCACTAGGCTCTCCAGCCTCATGTGTCTCTTTAGACATGCTAATAAACTGGTCAGGCTACTACTTTGCCTCAACCCCCGAATCCAACTAACACCTGCACACTTTGAAAGGCTGTAATGGCAAGGGTTGACAACAGAGTACAGCATCTTGCAATGGGTCTGGTCCACAAGATTCGCTACACCACCAAGATACCCATGTACCTGTCTACATTTTTCCTTAATGTCAACGAATTTCACACCGACAACACCAGAGGGAGTTCAACAAACCATGTTCAAGCCAGATTCGGCACAAACAAGGGATTAATTTATTTTTGCTCCTATGCCACCAAAATGGCATGAGAAAAACCGCTCTCAAAGACCCCGCTTCAAATCTGAACCCCCCACCCCCTTTCCCCATTACTGTATATGTTTCCTTTCCTTTTATACCTCTTTACATGGTTTCCTGTTTTTTAAGACTAGAAGTGTATATTTGTACGTCTCTAAATGTTCTGAAATTGAAAATGGTGGACCCTGTTGTGAACAAGGAAAAAAATACAAGATATATTGTACCAGTTAAATTCCTTTCCAGAATGGAATTTCAAGTACTGTACTTGGAATGGAATTTCCAGAACAATGGAGGGGAGTAAGCCATGCATAATTTTCATTTGACCAACACAAACTGGTTCTAACTGGTTCTAAATGTTCTCCTTTGACAAACAATGTTCTAATATGAGAAATAGGTAAAATAAACATGAAATATGAAATAAACGCGGGGCGAGATATCCGTGAGTTGGGGCGAGATATCCACGCTGTAAAATAAACATGAAATAAACACGGGGCGAGATAACTGTGCGTTGGGGAGAGATATCCGTGAGTTGGGGCGAGCTGTCCACGCTTTGGGGGCGGGCTCTCCACGGCTCGGGCGAGCCGTCTTCACTTTTCGAAATTCTGTGGCGGGCCGTCACTTTTCGCCGGGGCGAGTTGGAAAAGGGGCGAGATGACCTGGAACACTTCATTTTACTCAAGGAGTTTCAACTTTATTGAATTTTAATATTAACATAATAGTTCAAAACATTCGCACACCTACATATCAAACATGTAAAAAAAAGAAAAACACATTTTAAATTTTAACATGAAGCTTTAGTTGCATAAAAACATTTGCACACCTAGAACAGACTGTTGAAAAAGCAGTGAGCAACATAAAACATTATACAAAATAATAACACGGTCAACTTGGGTCAAGAGAAGGGTTTTTCTTGTTACCCGCCTTATTGTGTTTTAAACCTGCAACTTTTCTTGCAGGTTTTTCTTTCATTGATAACATGTAAATCATACAGTTACAGTACACTGAGTACAGCGTTCAACACTGCTGCAAGTCAACAGTGAACTTTACAGTTCATTAAGAGGCATTCAGGTCCATTGCTGTGCTTTAGAAAACATGGCTGCCGATTGGTGGGTGGGACAGGGACTGCATTTCAGATGTTCACATACTTTTACGTAAAGACTCATGGTGGGGCTATATCTTGTACCACCCCTTAACCCTTATCCCTAAACTTATTTGCCATTTTAAAAAACCTTTTAAAATAGTTCAAATAGCTGATCTACAAGCTCACAACGTGTAGATGTAGATTGGCTAGTTGAACTATTTTAAAATAGTAAATAGGTGGCGCAAGACTAGGGCCCAGTCTCAAAGGGATAGCATCAAAACAAAAGTCTGGTTTTGTTTAGATTTCAGGCCCTATCAATTCATAGACATGACATGAAAAACAACAACAAAATTCAATATAATCAGAAACAATAATACAAAATAAAACATATATGTACAGAGTGGAGTGTTTAAGGGAGAAGTGATCCTTTCCTCTCCCTCCGGCCTGCTGAAAGGTGGATTTTTAGGCCTGTTTTAAAAGATGCAGGTGAGCTGCATAATTATTTTGAGGGAGGGGGTCAATTTTTTCCCTACTTGGTCTGTGTCTCATAGGAGGGCTGTGGGCAGTTCAGAAACCAGTCTGTGTCTCATAGGAGGGCTGTGGGCAGTTCAGAAACCAGTCTGTGGCAGTTCAAAAACCAGTCTGTGTCTCATAGGAGGGCTGTGGGCAGTTCAGAAACCAGTCTGTGTCTCATAGGAGGGCTGTGGGCAGTTCAGAAACCAGTCTGTGTCTCATAGGAGGGATGTGGGGAGTTCAGAAACCAGTCTGTGTCTCATAGGAGGGCTGTGGGCAGTTCAGAAACCAGTCTGTGTCTCATAGGAGGGCTGTGGGCAGTTCAGAAACCCGTCCACCAGTGACATAATTGATGGGGAATCCAAGCTAATAGAAACTGCAGGCTTTCTATTCCCTAAAAGTTACCATGATATAATGGAAGCCATCGTTCTCACAATGACAAAAATCAAAAAAAATATATATATATTTATAAATATATATTTATAATCTAAAAAATTCCATCATGGAAGATGGGTGAATCTAAAAATGAAATCTATGGGGGGGTACACTCCTCATACACCCACATCATCATACAGGAGGTGTTCTGTCTCCTCACTGGGTGCAGCGTCAGCACCTCCTCGTACACCCACATCATCATACAGGAGGTGTTCTGTCTCCTCACTGGGTGCAGCTTCGGCACCTCCTTGTACACCCACATCATCATACTGGTGGTATTCTGTCTCCTCACAGGGTGCAGCTTCGGCACCTCCTGGTACACCCACATCATCATACTGGTGGTATTCTGTCTCCTCACAGGGTGCAGCTTCGGCACCTCCTCGTACACCCACATCATCATACTGGTGGTATTCTGTCTCCTCACTGGGTGCAGCTTCGGCACCTCCTCGTACACCCACATCATCATATTGGTGGTATTCTGTCTCTTCAGTACCTCCTCCTACACCCACATCATCATACAGGTATTGTGTCTCCTCACTGGGTGCAGCTTCAGCACCTCCTTGTGGATCTGGCTCTTCATACTGGCGGTATTCTGTCTCTTCACTCAGTCCGGCTTCAACGTCGGAACGAGCAAATTCGTTATAATAAACTATCTCTACGCTCTCCCGTCTTACATTATAATAAACCACGCCAATGTCCTGCGCTCCCGCACGCCGCCTTCTGATGACCTGGAGAAACACAGCAGTGCCTGGCTTTAATAAACCGGCTCTCTTAATTAAAAACGTCTGACATTTACATTGCAGTGTTATGTTGAATAAAGAAGTATAATTACCTTCCAGAGACGATAGAGGACAGTAATTATCAGGATCGAGAGCAGCAGCACCATGACTGTACATGTGAGAACGTTAGATGTCAGATGAGAAGCTGTGAGGGAAATATGTTGAATATGTTAGAACATCAAACATCATGCAAAAGAACAGCGTAAAGATTGCTTGCTTGAGTTTCAAATTGTGACTTGAAAAGACCACATTTCGTGTTACCTGTGACAGTGATAGAGAGGACCTCGCTCTTAGAGGAGAAGTTGTGAGAGAAAACGTGGATGTGATAAACACAGATGTAACTTCCCTGGTGGGTGTGGTTTGCTGCAGGAAACAGGAATGTGGCAGTGATTGACAGCTGTCTGGGTATGGTTCTGAGTTCCGCTGCATCCAGAGATGTTGTGTGTTGCATTCAGTGACGCTGTGTGTTGTGTTGCATCCAGAGATGTTGTTTGTTGTGTTGTGTCCAGTGATGCTGTGTGTTGTGTTATGTCTAGTGGTGTTGTGTGTTGTGTTGTATCTAGTGGCGTTGTGTGTTGTGTTGTATCCAGAGATGTCTGTTGTGTTGAATACAGTGGTGTTGTATCTAGTGGTGTTGTGTGTCGTGTTGTATCCAGTGGCGTTGTGTGTTGTGTTGTATCCAGTGATGTTGTGTTGGATGCAGTGATGTTGTGTGTTGTGTTGGATACAGAGTGATTGACAGCTGACTGGGTGTAGTTGCGTGTGGTGTTGGATCCAGTGAAGGTGAGGTAGAAGAAGCCTCCTGGGTACTGTGGCAGGATGGAGCATCTGATACTGAAACTGAAACCCTCAATCACCTGCTGCTGGCTTTCAGAAATGGAGTGTACTAAGGTTCGCACTGATGTTGTGTGTTGTGCTGTATCCAGTGATGTGTGTTGTGTCGTATCCAGTGGTGTTGTGTGTTGTGTTGTATCCAGTGGTGTTGTGTCTTGTGTTGTATCCAGTGATGTGTGTTGTGTCGTATCCAGTGATGTGTGTTGTGTCGTAGCCAGAGATGTATGTTGTGTCGTAGCCAGATATGTGTGTTGTGTCGTATCCAGTGATGTGTGTTGTGTTGTAGCCAGTGATGTGTGTTGTGTCGTATCCAGTGATGTGTGTTGTGTTGTATCCAGTGGTGTGTGTTGTGTTGTATCCAGTGGTGTTGTGTCTTGTGTTGTATCCAGTGATGTTGTGTTGGTGGAGCAGCTGATCACATGCAGCTCCTGCTGCTGGCTTTCAGAAATGGAGCGTACAAAGGTGATGATAGGCTTAAACAGCAGATCTGGAACAAGACAGAGGCGATTGGCTGAAATTGGTAATACAGTAGATTTGACTGTATGACCAGTTTAATTATAAGATATTGTACTGACAGATAGATGAGACAATGTGTCATTGTTGAAGTCATTGTTTTACCTGAACAGATAATCTCCAGTCTGGCAGTGGAATTGCCAGACTTCTTTGTTCCACACTCCCTCAGTGAAGACTCAGACCCAACACAGGAAGCTGAAATCCACCATACAGGTTCATGTGTAGAAGCAGAAGTCCTTTCTCTTGATACAGCAGAGCCACACTCCAGCTGTCGACACACTACAGATGATGACTTCAGGTTCCAGTCAGACCGACCATCCACTGGTCTCCACTCTCCCTGGTGTTTCATCTCCAGTATTCCAATACACTTACTGGTTCCCCTCACCAACCTGACATTGTCAGACTCTGTACAGAGACCAGAGAGTAAACAGTAAAGATTCATATTTATTTATTCATGAAATAATAATCCAAAGTTCCAAACCAAATGTTTAGCCTGTCTTTTACCTGAGCAGGTGAGTCCAACAGACTTGTAAGGTGAGCTTGTGTTTCTAGTGGAGTCTGAAGTTCCACAGTCCAGGAGAACAGACTCGTTGCCTTTACACTGGAACTCTTTGGTCCACATTGAAACATTGGCTTCTCCATAGAGCGCCCCCTGGAGGACTGAAGGAGGCCCACATCCTAGCTCTCTACAGACCACCTCTGCATCCTGCTGGTCAAAGTCACCTTCACACACTGAGACCCAAGACTCATTAGACTTCACCTCCACTCTGCCTGAACACACACTAGGACCATTCACCAACCTCACAGACTCTGGAGACAGAGAGAGAGCGAGAGAGAGAGAGAGAGAGAGAGAGATTTCAAGTCACTGACGATAAAGGCATAATAAAACAAGAAAAATGAAAGCAATAACAAGCCCAGAGACATTATGTGCAAGATGAATGTTACATACTGTAGCATAGTAGTATAGTAAGGCATAATGCCCCATCAGAACATTCCACACATGTTATTTTCACAAACAGCAAATAATGGCACCGAATGGTTTAATAATTGATCAGGGCCAGTGTTTCCTGTGGCTTTGTCAGACATTACTGTCGTTGAAGTAGTAGTTTGTTACCTGAACAGTTCACCTCCAGTACGTACAAGGAGGTGGAAGACATCTTATTTCCACAGTCACTCAGAGAAGACTCAGACCCAACAGAGTGAGGTGTTATCCTCCATGCAGGTTGATGTGTAACACCAGAACTCCTCTCTGTTGAAACGGCAGAGCCACAGCCAAGGTGTCGACACACTACAGATGAGGACTGCAGGTTCCAGTCAGACCAACCGTCCACTGGTCTCCACTCTCTCTGGTGTTTCATCTCCAGTATACCAGCACAGTTACTGGTTCCTCTCACCAACCTGACATCATCAGACTCTGTAGAGACAAGAGAGTAAACGCAATAAATAAACAAACAAACAAATACAAAAATAAAATAAATAAATAAATCACAACCATGTGAAGTGAGGGGCACTCTTATCTTCATACATCATCTCATTCTGGCCATTCACAATTTCTATCTTAACTTTTCTGTCCTCAAGTCCTTTTTATCTCAAGTCCTCAAGGCTAATCCTCAAGGCTAATCACTTGTGGCGTCCTCACTTCACACGAAAGGGCGCTCTTATCATCATGCACCATCACACATCACATTCTGTGCTTAGCCAATCAAATCATCACAAATGTAATTCTGGCCAATCACTTTTGGCGTCTTCACTTTTATGCCCTCACTTGTATCTTCAATATGTACTTTTCTCCGCCAATCAAATCATCACTATGGGGTGATCAGCCAATCATCAGCCAATGTTTGTGTTCACACAGATCCACAAAGCTGGGCATCAAAAATAAAATCACACCCCAGTGTGAATTGAGCGGTGCCGTTGTTGAGTTAATCTGCTGCACCCACTATCAAGTGGGGGGGGGGGGGGGGGGGGGGGGGGGTGGGATTAACATGCAAGGGGAAAAAACATGTTATTACTCTCATTATAAAATAATTATCCAAATTAAAAGGTGTCTTTTACCTGAGCAGGTTAGTTCAACAGACTTGTCCGATGAGCAGGTGTTTCTGGATGAGTTTGAGGCTCCACAGTTCCGGAGAGCTGACTCAGTGCCTTCACACTGGAACTCTTTGGCCCACATTGGAGCCTTGACTTCTCCATAGAGCGCCCCCTTGAGGGCCGAAGAAGCTCCGCAACCAAGCTCCCTACAGACCACCTCTGCATCCTGCTGGTCAAAGTCACCTTCACACACTGAGGCCCACAACTCATTAGACTTCACCTCCACTCTGCCTGAACACACCCTAGGACCATCCACCAACCTCACAGACTCTGGAGAGAGAGAGAGAGAGAGAGAGAGAGAGAGAGAGAGAGAGAGAGAGAGAGAGAGATTATACAATGATGTTAGTGATCTACAAGAGAATGTATGAATGCATTATGGATGCAAATTGAATCTAATCACATCAGAGGAAAGTCAACGTTGTTTTACTGAAACCCTAAACAAACAGTGTTCTTTCATTCTAAAATAAAGTAATTCATATGGAAATATATAATCAATAAATCAAAACACAAATAACTAATCATCATCATCATCATCATCATCATCACGAGATCTTCCCCAGTAGCTCATGAGACTAAAGGCCTTTTCTAGTCACTTACGCACACACGCACGCAAGCGCACATACATACACGCACAGAGATGAAATGAGAGACTGTAAGGACTGCTGTCATTGTGTTACCTGAACAGTTCACAGTGGGTTTGCCTGTAATCAAACCTTTCCGTGTGACATGATTCTCCATTATGACACAGACGCTCAGTGAAGACTCAGACCCAACACAGTAAGGTGTAATCCTCCATACCGGTTGTTGTGTGAAACCAGAAGTCCTTTCTGTTGAAACGGCAGAGCCGCAGTCCAATTGTCTGCACACTACAGATGAGGACTGCAGGTTCCAGTGAAACCCACCGTCCACTGATCTCCACTCTCCCTGGTGTTTTATTTCCAGTATACCAGAACAGGTACTGGTTCCTCCCACCAACCTGACATCATCAACCACTGTAAAGAGACAGGTGAGTAAACATTTAAAGTTTTAAACAGTATCACTTTATAATAAACATGAAAGATCACACTTGTGTGAAGTGAGGGGGGCTCTTATCATACATCATCACATTCCGGCCAAGCACAATTGGCGTCCTCACTTTTCTGTCCTCACTTTTAGCCTCAATTATGTGGCACAGAACTATACTAGCCTATACTACTATCCTATAGCTAGCACCCCTCAAAAATGATTGCAGGGTGTAGCTTGTCTTTACCTGAGCAGGTGAGTCCAACGGTCTTGTCAGGCAAACAGGTGTTTCTGGTTGAGTTTGAGGCTCTACAGTCCAGGAGAGCAGACTCAGTGCCTTCACACTGGAACTCTTTGGTCCATATTGGAGTGTTCACTTCTCCCTTGTCAGGTATTCATTAATTCTTCCCTAACTGCCAGCGTTTTTCAGTGAAACCCTTATTTTGAAGGTTCCGCTGGAACTAACGTATACAAGTACAAGCAGTGAAATGTATCCTAGTAGCTTTTAGGCACTACAGGGTTTCCTCTTCACTTGTTTCTACTTGTGTGATTTGTTGACTACAATTCATGCTTACTTAGTGTATTCCGATCACACATGTAAATTGCTCTGTATTATTTAATTGTGGACTTCACATGAAGAGGAAAGGCATATTTTAAATAGCATGTTGATGATAACACAACTTTTACATTGTTGATGCATATACTGTTTACTGCTTTTACCTGAACAGTTGAGCTTCAGTGTAAGAGTGGAATTATACGACTTTACTGGTCCACACTCCATCAGTGAAGACTCAGAGCCAACACAGGAAGATGGAATCACCCATCCTGGTTGACGTGTAGAACTAGAAGCAAATTCTGTTGAAAGAGCAGATCCACAATCCAACTGTCTACACACTACAGATGATGACATCCTGTTCCAGTCAAACCAAGCCAACACCGGTCTCCACTCTCCCTGGTGTTTAATCTCCAGTATACCAGTACAGCTACTGGTTCCTCCCACCAACCTGACATCTTCGGACTCTGCACAGAGTAATAAGCAGTAAAAACGGATTACATTCATTACAATACCTTGGACAATACAATATAAAAATCAGTTTAAATTGTGTTCACCTGTTGAGTTGTGAGTTGGTTTTAGTTGGAGAGCTGAGGGGGAAAATAATGAATAAATTAGTTTCACTTTAACGATACACTGGAAATGAAGTCTGCAAATCTCTGTTGGAAGTGTTATTGAAGATGGATGGATATAACGTGTCTGTCTGTCTGTCTGTCAGTACAGGTATGTACTGTGAGGGCATTAGCAGCAGTTAAATGAACAGGTGTGTTCAGTATAGTCATTAGCAGGGCAGCAGTAAAATAAACAGGTGTGTTCAGTATAGTCATTAGCAGGACAGCAGTAAAATAAACAGGTGTGTTCAGTATAGTCATTAGCAGGACAGCACTGGCCCAGGAGGCAAAGCAGCTGCTTTGGAATAGGAAGGTTCCCGGTTCGATCCCGGGCTCTCCCTGTGTTATTGTCCAAGTGTCCTTGAGCAAGACACTGAACACAAAAATAGCGGATCTACAAGCCCACAACGCGTCGCAGCGCGACGCATTGTTAGCTTGTAGATCGGCTATTTTCAGCATGCAACTAATTTTAAAATGACTTATAGTGGATCTCTTGTCCACTAGTCCCTTCCTAGCATTTTAGTCTAGTTTTTATTTGTTGACGAAATTGTCAATATATTTAGTCATCGTAGCTTAGTTTTCATTTAGTTTCCATGTAGTTTTCGTCAGTGGAAAAAGCTAGTCGACGAACATTTTTAGTTTTAGTATTAGTCGACGAAATCAACACTGCCTGGGAGACACGATGAATGTCATCTAAAATGATCAGTGATGATAATATGTGTGTCATTTTCAGGGCCCTGTCGTCAGGAACTGCAGACCTATCGTTACCATGGACACAGCATGAGTGATCCTGCAGGTGTCAGGTAAATAAATAAAAGCTACACCCACTTATGCTACTTTTTAAATGTATTCTTTAATTTCATTAGGATGTGTAAGAAAGAGGAGGACGATCACACTGAAACATTCACTGTGTTGACGCCAAGTGCTCTTGATATCTCACTGTAGTCTTCTTTGATTGATTGAATACTTTATTCATTGCTTATTTCTTTACTGCGTCGGAATAGCGCAATACCGCCCGAACTGCTCCCAAGTTGCATGGTTTCCTCTGCTATCAGTGTGTGGATGGGTGAATGTGTAACGCACATTGTTAAGCACTTTCAATAAAGGCGCTATATAAATGCACCATTCACCATCATAAAAGTTCACCTTAAGAGTCAATATAAAATTATTTATGTTGTGATTATTGTTATTTGTACTTTAGCTTTAGTAAGCTTTAGCTTACTATAGCTTTAATAATACTGCATTATAAGCAGATTATAATGCATTCATACTGTGTTATTATTATTGTGATAAAGCATTTATCAGTGTTTTTAGAATACATAAACAGTGATAATAAAGCATGACTACTGAGGTAATGGTTCAGTCTCTACTCACGGCAGTCAGCGTGTTCGTCCTCACAGTCACATCTCCACGACAATGGAATGCACGTGTCTTTCTGACAAACAAACTGAAGGGGGAGACAGAGGTTCAGGTCCATAATAATCAGTAATGTATCAAAGACATGTAACCCATTTAGGACTGAGGACCAGATTCTACAGAATGTCTTATAAATCATGACAGTTGTCTATAAAACCTATGTTTCTATGTCAGTGATTCTCAAACTATTTCATGTCAAAGAACCCAACAATTATATGCAATTGGCCGCCGACCCCCATCTGAAAATATGTTGTTCCAGGGACCATCCCTGCAAAGATACAAGTTAAAAACGTTCGCCCTGAAAGAATATTCATTCAAAGATTTGTGCCACATTTTCACAATATTTGACAAATAGCAGATCTACAAGCTTGTAGCGCGGCACAGAGTGCTGCGCTATGAGCTTGTAGATCTGCTATTTGTCAATAGCTAAAGTATAACATAATGCTTAAAACACCAAAAGGGGTTCCCGTCCTTCCATATTAGAAGGCTTTCTTACCTTTATTTGTAGTTGTTACGTCCCCACCAAAGAGGTCCAGGTGTTATTTTGTGCAAAAGTGCATTATTGGCTATTTCCCCTACCATAAGCCCTCAATGGGGGTTGGGGTTTTGTGCTAATTCGCTTATTTCCATCGAAATAAGTAGTCAAGTTGATTTTTGAGCGATGGAAATGATGGAAATAAGCGAATTAGCACAACACCCCATAGCCCCATTCAATGCAATGCAATTCAATGCAATTCATTGAGGGCATATTCATTAGGGGAAATAGCCAATAATGCGCTTTTGCACAAAATAACACCTGGACCTCTTTGGTGGGGACGTAACAACTACAAATAAAGGTATAAGAAAGCCTTCCAGCATGCGGAATTCTCCTTTAATGGATAAAGTCATACAGAGTAACACAAGTGAAGCTGAGGCGAATCACCTGGCTGGCAGTGCAGTTGGACATGCACTGCTTGTCGTCATCTGACAAGTAGGAGTCTGTGGGACAGGAACAATTGTAGCCTCCTCCAGGTGAGAGCAGACACAGGTGACTGCAGCCTCCATTGTTGGTCTGACATGGATGACCAGACACTGCAGGGTGGAGAAAACATGCAACACATGTAAGGAATATGAGAACACACACCTATATGTTAAAACAGTGCTTTATAAAACCTGTTGTAAGAGACACACCGATGTGTGTAAGTAAAGCAATAATTAAGGAACACCTGTATTCAACACCAGGTTGTTTAACACTTTTCAAAACATATCAATTAATTCAACAATACAGAAGAAATAAAAGTCATGAAACATAATGAAGAGTAATAATGAGAGTGTTACAGCAGGTGGTACAGACCCTCAGGTTGTCTAGAGGGGTGGTAGATGTGGATTTCATATGGATCGTTCAGCTCGCTGATGATTGTGGTCCTGTTGATACCATGAGTCTTGTTGGCTCTGTAGATGGAGCTCCAGTCTATCCAGTAGATGTGATCCTCAAACACAGTAATAGTCCAGAATCTCCAGATGTTGTCCTGACTCACAACTACAGACACACAGAACCCCAAATAAAAAGAGTCAGACTGTAATAAATGCATGCATGAATAAAGTACTACAAATACTGCTTTAACATACATTAGAGTATAACAAAGTGAACAATGTGTGTGTGTGTGTGTGTGTGTGTGTGTGTGTGTGTGTGTGTGTGTGTGTGTGTGTGTGTGTGTGTGTGTGTGTGTGTGTGTGTGTGTGTGTGTGTGTGCGTGTGTGTGTGTGTTGTGCACCTGTCTGTCTGTTGGTTCCATCCAGGTTGGCAAACTCAATGTATTTCCTATTGTTGGTCCAGTATATGTGATCATTGATGTAGTCTAACGTCAGGCCTATGGGACTGGAGATCTTCTCCTTCACGATGACTGTCCTGTTGGTGCCGTCCATCCCCATCCTCCCTATGTGGGGGTTGTTGTCACTTATGTCTGACCAGTACAAGTATCTGTCAGGGAGACACTGTGTCAGGGTCAGGTGTGTGTGTGTGTGTGTGTGTGTGTGTGTGTGTGTGTGTGTGTGTGTGTGTGTGTGTGTGTGTGTGTGTGTGTGTGTGTGTTTAAATGTATCTGTATTAATTTAACTTTCTTTTTGAAAGTATATACTATTAAATAGTATATGTCTTTGCCTATTTATTGTCATAATCTGTCCTGTGCAATTTTTGATTACGAAGCCTTCAAGGCAATCTGAAATTACATTGGATTCATATGTTTTAATGTTCAATGCCAAAAACACAATTAAATCGTTAATAGCAATTATTTGTGTGACAATTAATCATCAACTTAAAAGTGTAAACGTGACAGCCCTATTCACAGGATGGTTGATAAATTCAGTGTGTGGTTCATGATGTCACCACAGTGTTCTTACCCGTAGCGTACATCCACAGCTATGGCCCCTGGCATGGCCAGGTCAGTGTTGAGCAGGACTGTTGGGTACGACCCGTTTAGTTTGGACACCCCTATGGTGTTATGAACAGGGTCAGTCCAGTATAGGTTTCCTCCTATCCAATCAACAGCCAGACCCCGTGGTGTGATGGTCGACGTGTTGTGAATGACCTGTCAATGAACCATATATGCACTCTGAATATATACTCACCACGCCTTCATTCTTACATTATGATAGTTAGAGCAACTTGTCAAAGTGTGGGCTGCATGGGGTACGTGTGTGTGTGTGTGTGTGTGTGTGTGTGTGTGTGTGTGTGTGTGTGTGTGTGTGTGTGTGTGTGTGTGTGTGTGTGTGTGTGTGTGTGTGTGTGTGTGTGTGTGTGTGTGTGTGTGTGTGTGTGTGTGTGTGTGTGTAAAACTAAGACTGAATGCATTAACAATCTGTACATTTAGTTGACTAAAATCTTTATTCAACAAAAACTATAACAATAACACATTTCAGATGACTAAAATATGACTTAAACTAAATTAAGTTTTATTAAAAAGTTGCATCTGTGTCGCCAAATATATCATTATTTTAAACCAGTTGTTGAAAAATAGTGCAGATCTACAAGCTCGTAGCGCGGCACTCTTATACGAGCTTGCTATTTTTTTTTTAATTGTGAAAATGTGGCACAAATCTTTGAATATACAGTATATGCTTTCACAGCAAACGTTTTCAACTCAAATATTTGCTTCTGGGGGTGTCCCTGGAACAACATATTTTCTGATGGTGGGTCCGCGGCCAAATACAGATAATTCTGTGGGTCCTTGACTTGAAAACATTTTGAGAACCACTGCAAAATAGGTTTTTCAGCATGATTTAGAAGTCATTTGTAGAAACTTGTAGAAAGGTCTTATTTAATTAATTAATATCAAATGTTAATGATTAATGTAAAATTCTGCAATTTTTGATTTTAGTTTAGTCATAGTCTTTGAAATTGTGATTATGACTAAACTAAAATCAAAATTTGCTGTCAAAATCAACACTAGTGTGTGTGTGTGTGTGTGTGTGTGTGTGTGCGTGTGTGCGTGCGTGCGTGCGTGCGTGCGTGCGTGCGTGCGTGCGTGCGTGCGTGCGTGCGTGCGTGCGTGCGTGCGTGCGTGTGTGCGTGCGTGTGTGCGTGTGTGTGTGTGTTTGCGTGCATGTGTGTGTGCGTGTGTGTGTGTACACTGTCACTAACTCAGTGGTTCTCAAACTGTTCAGTTGGAATTATATTTGATATGGAGACCCCAAAAATGAATCATATTTGAACTGGAGACCCCCAAAATGAATCATATTTGAACTGGAGACCCCCAAAATGAATCATATTTGAACTGGAGACATCCCACCCTGAGAAGCACTTGGAATTGTAGCAGTTGAGTTCTCAGTTCCACACAGCTTAGAGATTTTCAATTATCAGTGTTGGCCAATATATATTACTAATTACATATTACTGCTTTAAAAAGCATGAATGTTATATTACGTATTACTTGGAATCAAGAGTAATATATTACATATTATATTACATATTAACCCCCGACCTCCTGCAAAGAAAATGTACAACAAAACAATCTGTTTAGCCAGCTCCTTTAAAACTGAATCAAACTGAGTCAAACTGAATAATATAAAACAAAGATTGTCTTTCATCTTTTTCTGCTGCATATTCCACATTGTGTAGATAAAAGTAGTAGATAAAATACAGCAGTTAAATCTCTCTTGACCTTTTAAACTAAATGTTTTCAAAAGGCAGCCAACAACACTGTTTACTCTGAGTAATATGTAATGTGCAATTTTTTACATATTACATGTTTTTGGTTAAATAATTCCTTACAGTACTCATTGCTGGGTTAAATAATAATATTACAGTAATATACAACAAGTAACTTGTTACTGTCCAACTGGCTATTATAAGTACTCTGAGTACTATAAATACAACAATACAATACATACAAAGTATCCTTCATTCATCCTCATAGTTGTCGTTGTCACACTGACCTGGACGTCACTCCCGTTGATGTTCATGACACTGATCATGCTGCGCCAGGGGGTCCGTTGTGTCACCTCTATCCAGTAGATCTGCTGCTGCTGATAGTCAAAGTCCAGATACACTGCAGTCTTCAAGTCCTGTCACACCACAGCAGTTGTGTTAGTCTCAGACTGGAATACATTCCAGCATGTCAAAAGCAGTGTGTGTAGAATATTGTATAGGATTACATGTGTTGTTAATTATGTCCAATGGTTTTCACCTGTTTGAGCTCTGTGGAGCTGGAGCCGTTCAAGCTGATCCTCATCAGGTTGTCTCTGTTGGCTAAGATGAGGAAGGGCTCCACCTCTGGATAAAAAAGTGAGACATTACACTTGAGTTGGTCTACTTTTAGAAATACACAAACCCTAAAGCAAGACAAACAGACAGACAGACAGACAGACAGACAGACAGACAGACAGACAGACAGACAGACAGACAGACAGACAGACAGACAGACAGACAGACAGACAGACAGACAGACACGCACGTACGCAGCCATGCACAGTCCCACACCCAACCAAACACACACACGGGCACACACACACACACACACACACACACACACACACACACACACACACACACACACACACACACACACACACACACACACACACACACACACACACACACACACACACACACACACACACACACTCTTACCTGTGGTGTCATGTGATGGTGTAGCATGGAGAGCTGTGGAGAAACACAACAAACTAAATGAGCTTCAGTGTAACAACAGCTGGTTGGTTGTACGGTATTTGTGGTTTATCTGTTGAAATACACGTGAAAGATGTCCTTTGGTTCTCCTCTTCGCTGCTATTTATAATTTATTTGCCCCACCAGGATGGGAATGAGTAACTACGATTTCTATCGGAGCTCACATGAAATGAAAATGGCTGGCAAGCAATAGTTTGTTGTAAATTAACAGGTTGGCTCGCATTTTGTGATTTGGTCACACGTACAGAGCTTCAGAGCACAAACCAGGAAGAGCAACTTCCTGAAAGAGAATTAGTGCCTGTTTACTCTGCCACATGGATATGCTGTGGCACTATGTGTGTGCGTGCACGTGCGTGTGCGTGTGCATGTGTTTGTGTTTGTGTGTGTGTGTGTAAGACTCAACTTTACTCTGCCAGTCCACATGGATGTGTTAGGGCCGATTCATACTCCTATTTTACCGCTGTAGTGCCGAAATGATTTCGGCTCGTCAGACACTACAGAGCTCTACAGAGCCGAACCGACTTTTATTCGGCTCTAAAATAGGAGTATTGTCAATGTACAGTAGGCTACAAGTACAGTACAGTACAGTACAGTACAGTACAGTACAGTACAGTACAGTACAGTACAGTACAGTACAGTACAGTACAGTACAGTACAGTACAGTGAAAGGTATTTTCGCATCTCACAAACAGTGTCAGAAAAAAATGTATACAATTAGTACATGTCACAGTGCAGTCCGTAGAAATACAGAGTCCAGGGGTCAGCAAGTACGTTTGACCAGTAGACAATCATTAGTATTGTTTCTAATGCATTAGAAGGCGGACCAGAACATAATAAAAGTCTATTAAACAAATATATATCACACTGTTCACATTGTGAACTAGAAAACGTGCCCTTCTGGGCACAGGTCTCCACCAGGAGGATAGGACTGTGTGAGATGTTTGGCAAAATGTTTAGGATTAATATAAACATGTTTTTGAGGCATTTTGTTCAAAAAATGTGTTTTGCAAAAATCAACCTGTTGGTGGCGCTATAACAGGTCAATGTGAAAAGGGTGGTATATATTCCTCAGCCTAGTAAGAAAATGTATGAAAGATTTCACGTAAATTGCATGCTGCGTTCATGATTTGAGGCTTTTGTTCAAAACGGGGCAATCTTGCAAACTGTGAAAGCTAATTATAGCCAATTAGGATGGAATATGAAATATGGGACAGATTCGACTTGAGCACATGACCATAGAGATAGTGTGTAACGATTTGTGAGATTTTTGGACAGAAAGAGTAATATAAAAAAAATGTGTTTTACAAAAGTTGGCCTCCTGGTGGCGCTATAAAAGGCAGATGCGGAAAATGCAGGTCAACGGTTTGTCCTTGGCCTCTAGGGAGTGTGCATGCAACGTTTCACGCAGATCGGTGCAGTTTTAGGTAAAAAATGTGAAAAGCTGCCTCATGGTGGCGCTATAACAGGCCGTTCTGGAAAATGTGGGGCAGAGGTTCATCGTTGGCATCCAGGGAGTGTGTGTGCAAAGTTTGGCATCGACCGGGTTAACGGTGCCGGAGATTAGCTGGTAACGGACGGACGGAAGGACACACACACACACGGAGTTCAAAACATACTCTCTCCCCATGCCTTCGGCCTGGTGGAGACAACAATGAATTCATGGACTGACCAGGAGGAGCTGAACTCATTCTAATATGAATATGAATATGAATATGAATATGAATCTTAATATTAATAATAACAATAATGATAATAATAACCCACAATCACACACGCAAGCACGTGCGCGCACACACGCACGCACGCACGCACACACGCACGCACGCCCACACACGCGTGCCACACATACACACGCGCGCGCACGCTGCACACACACACACACAGGCCTGAGCTGTAGGCTGCATGTGAATAGTGTTGTGGCACAGACTTTTTCAGACCAACATGAAAGGTAGAGCATAAAGTGATCATAATATCACAGAGAGCCAAGGTATGACGAACAAAAAAATTGTAGTACAATAAATAAATAAATACAAATTGTATAGATCAAATATAGTAGATACATAGAACATTGATATGATGTTTTGTTTTGTTTTCTTTGTTTAGTTGTTTTGTTTTGTTTTTTTGTTTTTGTTCTTTTCTGTTCTGTCTTTGTTCCTGTTGACTGTTTCGTCCTGTCTTTCTTTGTTTGTTTTTTTTCTTCTTTTGTTGTGTTTTTTTTGTTTGCTTTGTTGTATTATTTCACCTATGAAAAGAAGGGTAGGCACAATAAGCTTAGGCTTCAGCCTACACCTTTTTGGTCAATGTTTATTTTGCAAAAAACAAAGCAGGCACTGTATGAATCTGTTTTTAATGACCAAAGTAAATAAACTGAACTGAACTGAGAACTGTATCATCTTCTGTAGGCTACTCATCACAGCTCAGAGGTACAACGGGTCACAGAAGGACTCCATTTCATAGATTCACTGCAATGAGCGAGTTGGTACAGCTGGAGAGACAACATGGAGACTCCAGGTAGTGAATAACCATTCTGTAGCAATGAGTACCATCAGAATATAGAGCTATTTAACACTTATTTTAACCAGAGAAAAATCACATACACTACCTTAAGTGTAATATATGCTTTGTTGTTCAACGGGTGTCGCAGGCTGATAATAGCAGACCTACAAGCTCACAACGCGTCATGGATGCAACGTGTGTGTGGCATCCATACTCACTGAGTGAGCTTATATGACTCTTTTTGATACCTAGACAGTCATGGCGGCTAGACTAACTGTTCAGGAGAGCAGAAAAACTGCTTATTATGCAAAATGATTTATTAGCACAGGCAGACTCTTCACATACTAGAGCATGTCTGAAATGAATGTCAGAGCTTAAATCGACATGTAAATATTAAATAAGTGCTTAAACATGTAGCTAGGTGTAATGTTAGAGACCACAGAAGTGAACCTTTCAAGCCTGTTTTCTGCAAAACATTACTCTATAAACCATATCTCCAAAACTGGTGGGCCAAACTGAACAGCAATATAATATGTCAATTTGAAGCTATATGATTCCCTGCCTTCACATGACATGAAAAAAAATAAAAAATAAAAATCAATGACAGCCTCGGTCAGAAGCGATCACATATACGGTATTCTCAGAACCCAACAATGTGGTTCCAACAATGGATGGAGATGTTCAACAGATGAGCGATCACAGCCACACCCAGCCATTATAGTTGGAACCACAATGGGCCCTTACGGATCAGTAGCTCTGAGAGTGTACAAATGGAACCCAACCGGTCCATTTGGTTGCATGTGTATACGCTCTCAGAGTTATGGGCCGGGGTCCCTGAAATAAAAAACCTTTGAGAGGCATGTGGCGCTGTAATCTCAATTCACGCACTGAGACCTATATAGTTTCAACCATGAGCATCACAACAAAACAAACAATTTCCATGGTGTTCATGATGATGACAATATGAACCGTACATACGTAGCTCTCACAGTGAGCATAATTCAATACACTATTGCATGTATGGCGTACACACACACCTGTCTGCCATGCCGGGCATGATGGTTCAATGTAACTATATTAACCCTAATAAATTAAATAATGACTACATTATATAAATTCATGTTTTATATATGTGTAAACACATGCATTAATACAATAATGTCAATTAATTAATAGCACTAATAGCACACAATATTTGTAGCTTGCCCTATAGCACCTTTCATGATATGAAATGCAGCTCAAAGCACACGCACGCACACACACACCCACACGCACACGGGCACGCACACGCACGCACACACACACACACACACAGGCCTGAGCTGCAGGCTGCATGCGTATAGTGCGTCATTTTGCCAAATGAATGGAGCTGACCAACATCATAAAGTGATCAGCATTGATCATAATATCACAGAGAGCCAAGGTATCTTCTTCTTCATCATCACAGCTCAAAGGTTACAACAGGTCACGGAAGGACACACAGATTCATTGAGTTGTTACAATCATCAAAACGGGCCATTGAACTTTGCACACAGCAACACAAGACGTGACTGCTGGTACGCACGCACGCACGCACGCACGCACGCACGCACGCACGCACGCACGCACGCTACACACACACACATTGTAATGTTGAACAGAGTAAAGAGGAACCGCTGCATGGCTCCGTGACTGAAAACAGGTGCTCATTGGAGAGGGTTCAACAGTATACTGTAGGTATAACACATTCAAAGTGTTGCTTCAGATTTCTGGACTTAAAGCTGTAGGAAATACTTGCCTCACTAATATAGTGGTTGCAAAGGTATGAATTGATTCCCTGAGCTGAGTCCCGTGGCCGGAGTTCTGCTCTGGTTTTGGTGAATATTAAAGGATAATTTCATACTAGAAGGCTTTCTTACCTTTATATGCCCTAATTGAATTGAATTGAATTGAATTGAATTGAATTGAATTGAATTGAATTGAATTGAATTGAATTGAATTGAATTGAATTGAATTGAATTGGGGTGTTGTGCTAATTCGCTTATTTCCATCGCTCAAAAATCATTTTTTTAAATATATCCTCTCTTCGTAAATAGTATCCCAAGCGGCACACTACTTATTTTGATGGAAATTAATGCGAATTAGCACAAAAACCCAACGCCCCGTTGAGGGGAAATAGCCAATAATGTACACATTTTGCACAAAATAACACCTGGACCTCTTTGGTGGGGACAACTACAAATAAGGTAAGAAAGCCTTCTAGCATGGTATTCTCCTATAAGTAGTTCCAGTCAGCTGGCGGTCACGCATCAAAAATAAATTAATCCACAAAACTAGCGTCATTTGTATTGTTGTATCTATTTCTACCATATAGCGCCAATTTAGTTCAACATTGACCTCTCTGTCACATACACGGAACTATGGTTTTGTGCTGCTGCTGGCGTGGTGATAATGTACACAAAACATATTTCCACGTGACAGAGGATTCCAAGTTGAATGAAATGTGCACTATATGGTAGAAATTGATCAACAATACAAATTATGCTAGTTTTGTGGATTCATTTATTTTTAATGCGAGGCGCCCAAACCACAAACAAATGACCAGAACTACTTAATATTCACCAAAACCAGGCCAGACTTCCCACCACAGGACTCAGGCAATCAATGAATACCTTTGCAAACCACTACATTAATGGCATGTATTTCCTATACAGCTTTACGTCCAAAAATCTGAACTAACCCTTTAAGCTCCTTCCCCTGCACACTGTCATCCAAGTATGAGAAAACAGGTGAACTTAAAGGACCACTTCACCACTTTTCAACCTATCTTCATATAATAGGTCTTCACTAATAATCATGATAAAATGGCAAAAAAAATTCCACTCAGGGAGGCAATAGGAGGCAATTCAGAAACCCGTCCACCAGTGACATCATCGTTAGGCAGATTTTTTTTAAACAATATTTCTTTACAAAAATGTTCAGATTTGTATTATCATGAGAACGATGGCTTCCATTTTCGCATTGCAACTTTTCAGGACTAGAAAGCCTGCAGTTTCTATTTGGATTCCCCATTGATGATGTCACTGGTGGACGGGTTTCGGAACTGCCCACAGCCCTCCAATGAGACACAGACCGAGTAGGAAAAAATGGTGCCATTTTATCATAATTATTAGTGAAGACCAATATTATATGAAGATAGGTTGAAAAGTGGTGAAGTGGTCCTTTAAGAAACATTTCAACTAAGGTTGAGTATTTAAAAGCCTTTATTTGATTCATGGCTTTTAACTTGGCAAAGTTAAAAAAAACAAAAAAAACAAGAAAAAACAAACAAGGCTCAAGAGCCTTCATCAGGTTCCAAATGCGTCCCCATAATAAATAAGGTCAATACAAAATGTGTTGATCATTTTTGTTGCGTTGCCAAGCTAAACGCCATGACTCAAATAAAGGATTTTAGGAGCGGAGTGCCTTGGAATGTTTTCTCATACTTGGAAGTCAGCCTAGTATACTACTACAAGGGAAGGAACTCATGTCTTTACACACATGTTAATTCTTTAACCCACAAATGAATATTAATTTACAGGGAAACAAATGTATAATAATGTATATCCTTGACATGCCCATACATTATAGAACCTTCTCCTCCACACAGACAAACTGCCTATAACATCTTAGACAGAGCAATAGTTGTTATAGGCCTTTCTCTTGTAGTCAGACCACTTGTGGTCAGTTTAGGGAACCTCCGTTGAGACTGAGAGGCCAGCTTATATTTTCAGAACCCAACACAACAGCTGTCGTACGATGGAGTATATATAAATCACCTGTTTGTGTCTCAACCCCACCGCCACCCACAGAAAACTAATCAGCAGCTTGCACCAACCCACCCACCCTCCCCCTCCCTCTGCCCACTATACCCCCCCTCCACCCGCTCCACCACAAGCCAAATTAGACCAAATGGAGCACTAAAAAGGAGACCATTTTGGTGCGTTTTGAAGCAAAATAATTGGGGGTGCAAACTCTGCAAAGCTCACGACCTATAACTTCAATTATATCACAAATGATACCAGCACAAATTATGAAATTTACGGCACAATTCAGCACAAATGCAGCACTGAAGAATGATACCATTTTTTTTTTCGTCATATGGAAAATCACGGGGTGCCAACTTCACGGACCTCCACAAGCCTCAGAGCCATGTGTGTGTGTGTGTGTGTGTGTGTGTGTGTGTGTGTGTGTGTGCGTGTGTGACGTGAGCCGTACACACCACTATGGAGAAATGGATGGATTCAATAAATAAGATGTTCAATATGGTATATGTAACAATATCCTACTATAAATGCACCACGTCTCTGTACGTGTGCACGTACAGTACATTACGTGACTGTGTGTGTGCACGTGTGTACATGTGTGTACGTCTCTAATCCACGTAACGCGAGGACCGTTTGCCCCACTGACTTCAAATTTGACACACGTTCCACACCCCCACAGGGGGCCACTTCCTCCGTGGGATACACTGTTGTCCAGAAACGCCACAAAAGGCTCTGGTCGGCAGTGTTGATTTCGTCGACTAAAGCCAAGACGAAAAATGTTCGTCGGCAACCGTTTTTTCACTGACGAAAACTAAATGAAAACTAAGCTATGATGACTAAAACTGAGACTAAATATACTGACAATTTCGTTGACAAATGAAAACTAGACTAAAATGTTAGGAAGGGACTATAGTGGAGATCCAGTATAAGTCATTTTACACTTGGTTGCATGCTGAAAATAGCAGATCTATACAAGCTCACAACACGTCGCAGCGTGACGCGTTGTGAGTCATTACGACGGCATCAAGGCCCGCCAAAATACATTTTAGTCGACTAAATCAACTGTAGATTTAGTCGAGAGACTATGACTATAAAACTAAAATCTAAATTTGCTGCCAAAAACACACTGCTGGTCGGGCTCTGCCAGTGGACCTAATGAGCCTAAGTCCCCTCAGCTGTAGAACTCCCAGCCTCTGCCTCAGCCAATTGATTGCCCACACATGTCATTTGGTTACTTAACCAGTCCACTTTTCACAGTCAGTTTGCCTCTACACAAACTTCATAACACTTGAAGAGATAGTTTTTTTTTAACTTAAGCTGTATGAAATACTTGCCATTAATATAGTGGTTACAACTGTATTAATTGATTGCCCGAGTCCCGTGGTGGGAGTTCTGCTCTGGTTTTGGTCAATATTAAGTAGTTCCGGTCATTTTGTGGGGGGCACTGCATGGGGCCACGCAGTAAAAGTATAATAATTCACAAAACTAGCATCAATTGTATTGTTGACCTATTTCTAAAATATTAGCGCAACTTTCGTTCAACTTTGACCCCTCTTTCACATGGAACTATTTTTTTGGGCGTATATGGACACAAAAAACATAGTTCCGTGTGATAGAGGGGCCAAAAATTAGCGAAAGTTGCACTAATATGTTAGAACAATGCAAATGAGTTTTGTGGATTAATTTACATTTAATGCGTGGCCCCCTGTGCCCCCCACAAAATTACTGGAACTACTTAATATTTCACCAAAACCAGAGAAGAACTCCCACCATGGGACCCGGGCAATCAATTAATACAGTTGCAACCACTATATTAATGGCAAGTATTTCATTAAAAAAATCAGAAGTATCCCGTTAAGCAAATCTGGAAATCAAATCAATAGAGCACCAAAACAAAACTCCGGATCTACCAAAGCTGCGTATACACTATCAACACTACTACTGTATACGGTCCAGAATGCTGGAAATTAACCACAGAAAACAACATCCATAAATTATGCACTTTCCACACATCATGCCTGTGCAAAATCCTGCGTATATTCTGTCCCACGACCATCTCAAACAATAACCTCCTCAACATCATCACCCAACAAGACAACATGCACAGTATAATCAATAAACAGGTGGACCTGGATTGGCCATACATGTGCTCAGAATGAAGAAAGAGTATTGGTGTACCATGTGCTCTATGCCTGGCATTGAGTCCCCGGTTCAATTCCCCAGCCTGGAGAACCTTTGCTGCATGTCACTCTGACTCTGTTTCCTGTCTCTCTGCATCAGTGGTTCCACAAACATTTTAGCTCGTGACCCAAAAGAGAAATTAAGCGTTTGCCCGGGACCCGCACTAGTGAAAATAGCAGATCTACAAGCTCACAACTCATCGCTTCTCGCCACGTTGTGAGCTTGTAGATCGGCTATTGTCACTACTTTTGAAAAACATCTTTGAATTTGTTTTTCATTCATGGAAATGTGTGAATTATGTGGGAAAGTTGTTTTGGAATAATAATTTAAAAAAATTAAATTTAGGAAACAAAACATTATATTTACTCGGGTCTGCGACCCATAAATGGGCCCAGACTGAGTGCTCTCTCTACACTGTGGACTATCAATACAAGCAGAAAAACCTCCAAAATAGGATACGGCACAACATCACGCCATGTCACACACACACACACACACACACACACACACACACACACACACACACACACACACACACACACACACACACACACACACACACACACACACACACACACACACACACAGTGCATGTAAAGCAAACAGCAGTACTAAATGTGTTAAAGCGCCATGGTTCTCTTATAGCCGTACTAATAGGTCATGGTTCTCATAGCTGTACTAATAGTAATACATCATGGATTTCAGTGTCATTTCACATCCACATCAAGCAACAAGTGCCATTCTAACAGAGTGTTTACCTGAGCTCCAAAGCAGGAGGAACACTATCACTGTCTCATCCATGTCTGGATTCTCTCACACTGGATTCTCAACTGGAACTTCACCGATCTGCACCGACTGGTCCTGGCTGGGATTCTGGTCAACACTCTCTGAACTTCACCGATCTGCACCGACTGGTCCTCGCTGGGATTCTGGTCAACACTCTCTGAACTTCACCGATCTGCACCGACTGGTCCTGGCTGGGATTCTGGTCAACACTCTCTGAACTTCACCGATCTGCACCGACTGGTCCTGGCTGGGATTCTGGTCAACACTCTCTGAACTTCACCGATCTGCACCGACTGGTCCTGGCTGGGATTCTGGTCAACACTCTCTGAACTTCACCGATCTGCACCGACTGGTCCTGGCTGGGATTCTGGTCAACACTCTCTGAACTTCACCGATCTGCACCGACTGGTCCTGGCTGGGATTCTGGTCAACACTCTCTGAACTTCACCGATCTGCACCGACTGGTCCTGGCTGGGATTCTGGTCAACACTCTCTGAACTTCACCGATCTGCACCGACTGGTCCTGGCTGGGATTCTGGTCAACACTCTCTGAACTTCACCGATCTGCACCGACTGGTCCTGGCTGGGATTCTGGTCAACACTCTCTGAACTTCACCGATCTGCACCGACTGGTCCTGGCTGGGATTCTGGTCAACACTCTCTGTCGTCTGTGTGTTTTATTAGTGACACATGTCAGCTCGTCATATCTCTTCATCAGCATGTGGTGTAAATTCACACCTCTCTTGTTTACTGCTGAAGCTCCTCCTGCCCTACATAGTGAGTGTGAACTCTGCATGCTTCACATACATTAGAATAGGCCTACATTCATTTAAACAATATACAGAAACACAAACTGCACAATATAACTCAGACATATACAAGAAAGAAAGTCAAGGATATTCTGCTAATGCATGTCTGAACAGTATGCCCACGGACGCTGTCAGGAGACCTGTGGCAGGGATTCCACAGTCTGGGAGCTACAGCTTGAAAGGCTCTGTCACCTCTGGTTATATAATTGGTGCGAGGGATGACTAATGGACCATATGCAGACCACGGCCATCTTACCATTATAAGTTAATGGCAAGGTGCTCACAAGGTGCAACTTCCCATTGACTGCCCATTCATCCAACCAGAAAAGTCCTATCTGATTGTATTACACAACGTCAAACGCACCAACATTGCAGCTGTACGAAAAGCTTGAATTATTCTCTTTCTATCCTCAAAGTGTTTGTTTCATAAAAATCCACTGTAGACATGTTATGAGTTACTTAATTTCTGTCCTTGCAGGTGATTCTTTTTCTAAGTGTTGCAGTTTGGAAGTGCTCGTTAGATATCACTCAACTGCGTACCACCTGTCAATTTGCACATAACGCAGGAGGCAGCAGGACATTGCTTTACTGAAAACGAGTGCTTCCAAACTCTGATGGCAAGATGACCGCGGTCTGCAAATGGTCAATAGACCCTGGTGAGCTGACCTAAGGGTCCTGCCAGGCACATAGGCCTACTGCTTTAGCAGCTAGGTCAGTCATAATATGCTGGTGCTTGACCATGCAGAGCTCTATAAGTGAGCACTAGGACTTATAAATTATCCCTGAAAGCGACAGGGAGCCAATGAAAGGAGGCTCCCTAGCTAAACTGGGGTAATGTGACACCTTCGGCTGGGCCTGGTTAATAGCCCGGGAGTAGCATTTGGGATAAATTGGAGGCGGTCTAAGGATGCTTTACTGAGGCAGGTGAAAAGTGCATCACAGTTGTCCAGATGAGAGGATACAAAAGCATGAATTATGATTTATAATTTGTTGTGTGAGACAATAGACCTGAGCTTAGGAATGTTCCTGAGTTGGAAAAAGCATGTGCGGGTTCCTGAGGTTGGAGCTGTTCTAGAATCTTTTATGTGCACTTGTCATGCACTTAAGACATACAGTACATGATCAGGTCTCTGGCTCATGATACCACAAAACTAACTTTTGCCTTACTTGAGACTCTAGAGAAACCTGGTATTTTACTTCACTAATTGCTTTCGACCAGGTCAGTCTCCTACAGGTCAATAAACCACCATCTGGAGTGGCCACCTATACTTACAATAACTGGCATAATTGTAACATTACAAATAACAAATGACAGTTACAAAATTTAACTATCTTGGGAAGTAACCCTTTACATTCTTAATAGGGAACACAGATGTTCCTTCATCCAAAAAATACCCTGTTTACAACTAATAGCTTTGGTCAATTTCTGTCCATCTCAAGCCAACCCTGCCACATGCTGTGGTTCACTGTTCTCCTCTCCTGCCTGTAATAAACTCATTACAACAGGGGGGGTATCACAAAACAGCTTGACCCACCCCCGGGTTAACTGATAACCAAGGGTTAAGAATAGTTTAACAAACACAGCTGGTTTTAGCTGGCTTAGGGCTCTTTAAAGTCTGACCCAAAATGTAAACATTTTAGCATTCATTTTGGGGGGACCCAATACAGTCAGCCAACTTAGGGGCGATACAGTCAGAGGCAACAATGAGAACCTCCGTTTTGGCCTCGTTGAGCTGAAGGATGTTTTTTTGCCACACAGTACGTCCTGAATGGCAGACGGACACTCCTTTAATATATTACAATTCAAATTAAAGTAATCTGGACTGTCAGGGTTAAAAGAAAAAACTGTACAGTAAATCGTCCGCATAAAAGTTGGTATAAGAGTTAATAAAGCATTATTTTTTCATGATTATTAGTGAGGACCAATTATGCGAAGATAGTTGAAACGTGGTGAAGTGGTCCTTTAAAAGAGCTGTCTCTATGGAGTGTTGCTGGTGAAAACCAGACAGAAATGAAAGGCAACTTGGAGAGAGACTTGACCAGAGACATGCAAAAAATATCTTTCAGAAGAGAGTTTGGGCTGTCTAATGGACTGGGTGATGTTCTGGTGCTGCTCTGCTATAGGTCATGAAGAGAGGTTGGGCTGTCTAATGGACTGGGTGATGTTCTGGTGCTGCTCTGCTATAGGTCATGAAGAGAGGTTGGGCTGTCTAATGGACTGGGTGATGTTCCGGTGCTGCTCTGCTATAGGTCATGAAGAGAGGTTGGGCTGTCTAATGGACTGGGTGATGTTCTGGTGCTGCTCTGCTATAGGTCATGAAGAGAGGTTGGGCTGTCTAATGGACTGGGTGATGTTCTGGTGCTGCTCTGCTATAGGTCATGAAGGGAGA
Source organism: Electrona antarctica (assembly GCF_951216825.1). Lineage (NCBI taxonomy): Eukaryota > Metazoa > Chordata > Actinopteri > Myctophiformes > Myctophidae > Electrona > Electrona antarctica. The sequence continues at coordinate 47,078,951 of NC_136807.1, forward strand.
TGGGTGTGAATCCCGGCGGTGGTTGGGGCGGACAGGTGGGGTGGAGGCTATTATGCCGGCCCTATAACACTAGCAACTTTGTTTACAAAAAATCATACCTGTGTGAACTGAGCGGTGCATTTATTGTTATAGTTACTGTACTCTACTGTATTGTAGTGCAGGGGTTCTCAACGTTTTTGGCCGGTGACCCCCGGAAATGCTTTGGCAATGTCTCGGGACCCCCGCCCCGCCCCCTCCCGACCCCCAATATAAATCAACTGCTACAATAACCTTTATAATAGAGACAATACACCATAAATAAATACTGAAACCAGATATAATCATTAGGGAAGGTGTATGCATGTACTATGTGTAGGCCTACTATGTAAACTCTTAATTTCCATTGTCCAGCCATTCAGTTGCGGAAAAAAAGAAAATATATATATTTATTTTTAATAATTTGGAGACCCCCCAAAATAATGTGTCCACCCCCCGAGGGGTCGCGACCCACGGGTTGAGAACCCCTGTAATGTAGTGTACTGTGCGGGGTCCCCGGAACATCCAGACCCCCAGGAACGCGGCCAGGGTGCCGGGCCGGTTCCGGCGGGCCGCCCCGTGTCCGAAACGGTCGAGAAATGAGTTACCATGTGGGGGTCCCCGGGGGGTCTGTGAAGGAGGTCCCCGGGGGTCCCCGGAACATTCAGAGCCCCAGGAACGGCCCAGGGCTCGTACTGTAGTACTCTGTGCCACTTTATTCTGTGCTGTACTGTACTGGCCACTTTGGTTGTTGCAGCTTTCCGTGCTCGGACATACAGACACAGAGACAGACATACGGACATACATACGGACGGACATCCGTATTGGAGCGGAGCCACCACTCAAAAACAGGAGGAACTCTTTAACACAGAGTTTGTGGACTGACAATCTGGTCAAAAAGGATGAGGTTGGAAAAATAAGTCGCTCTCGCCACTTCAACCTATAGCGTTAAAATCAATTAAAAGCTGTTGTGGACTTCCACATGCGCTCCACACTCTGCATCTGAAGTGACGAATGTCCTCATTTAGCCATGGAGAAGTATTTAAAGTGCGAACAGTGCGGGATGATAGAGGAGCAATTACATCTAAAATGGCTGAACAGGAGATTAAAAGAGTGAAGTGAACTATATCAATGTCGGATTGTTGGCATTTGTGAGCAGAGGCTGCACCTGCACCAATGAACTGCTATCAAAAGTAGGGGGGAATCTTTCTGCCGAGGGGCCATTTAGCATGAGCTTCATGCTAAATGGCACCCGTTTTAACTATCTGTCTGTGTCCCTTTTGTGCCCATACTGTATATGGAGATCTCTGTAGTATGCAATACCCATTGTCATAGCACCCATTTTAACTATCTGTCTGTGTCCCTTTTGTTGGGTTGAAAATGGCCTGTACAGTATGGCCACCATTGACATCCAATTATAAGGCAATATTTTCTAAATTTCCTTTTGCTTTAAGTAGCATGTGACATGTCAAACTAGGGGGTTTTCATGATGCTGAATCCATTCCAAGCATTAGTTTTGCACAAAAACACTCATTGGGCTAAATGTGGCCATAGCAACTTGCCCAAATGTGCTGACATCATCACATTTGGGCAAGTTGCTATGGCCAAATTTAGCCCAAAAAGCAATACCATAAGATATGCCTCATTATATAGGCAAAATCTGTGAAGAATTTGGGAATTGTTAACACAATTCCAATAATGCCAATTCTCCTGCACCAAAGACGTAACACACCAGAAGGCAGACACAAGCCAGCCAGCTACTGATGGCCTTGCACAGCACCATATTAATCCACCAGCAGCCAGGTGTCTGCACGGCTGTACTGAATGAGGGTGATTAGGGGGGCGTCGTGTCACATAACTATGGATACACAGGGGGGAAAATAAGCTCAATCCACTAATATACAATAACTATCATCAATAAAGGCAGAGAAGCCCAACAGATATCTGAAAAGTTTTGCATTTGTTCACCAGATTATAAGTAGCAACATGGTGACATAATATACGGCATCTACAGTTAATTGACGTATAGAAAACACAACATTATGTTTGTACAGAGATCGGCAGAGAAGCAGGTGTTCTTAGCAAGGCTCAGGCTTGTGGTCGGCTTGAAGGTTTCTCTGTCTGTGACCACATCCTCTGCTCTAGTGCTGCTGTCGTCTATGTGTTGATTAGTGACATGTCAGCTCTTCATATCTCTAAGTTCATCATCATGTGGTTTGGATGTATTCACACCTTTCTTGTTGACAAGAAGCTAAAGTTCCTCGTGAGTGTTAGTTCCTCGCACACACACACACACACACACACACACACACACACACACACACACACACACACACACACACACACACACACACACACACACACACACACACACACACACACACACACACACACACACACACACACACACACACACACACACAATTTAATACTCATTTTGTATTTATTTTCACATAATATGATATGATAATGTGTGTGTGTGTGTGTGTGTGTGTGTGTGTGTGTGTGTGTGTGCGTACGTACGTACGTACGTGCGTGCGTGTGTGTGCGTGCGTGTGTGTCTAATTGTCCAATTACATCTAAAATGGCTGAACAATGCAGATTAAAAGAGTGAAGTGAACTATATCAATGTCGGCATTTGTGACTATAGAGGCAGCACCTGCACCAATAAACTGCTATCAAAAGCAATGGAGAACCTTTCTGCCGAGGGGCCATTTAGCATGCGTGAGCACTTAATTTGTTCACCAGCCATACAATCAGTATTAAAAGCTACTGCTGTACCTGCCCATCGGCCTACTACTGGGAATGTTGTCATAGCACCCGTTTTAACTGTCTGTCTGTGTCCCACATGGAGATCACTGTATTTGTCTGTCTGCCTGTGCCTGAAGAGTGCAAACTGACTGTGAAAAGTGGACTGGTTAAGTAATCAATTGGCAGGTGTGGGGTTAATTGGCTGGCAATTGCACAGGTGAGGGGAGTTGGGCTCATTAGGTCCACTGGCAGATCCTTTTGTGGTGGTTCTGGATAACGCTGCATGCCACCGACTCAAGGCCGGGCACTGCACTCCCTGTGGGGGTGTGGAACGCGTGTGTCAAATTTTAAGTCAGTGGGGCAAACGGATCTCGAGTTACGTGCACTACAACCGTACACACGCGCACACACACACACACACACACACACACACACACACACACACACACACACACACACACACACACACACACACACACACACACACACACACACACACACACACACACACACACACACACACACACACACACACAATGATTTTCAACTACTTAGTTTGCACAATAACAAAACAGACACCCAAAACAACCTCATCAAAGAAAGAAATATAGGACAAAAACTGCAGGGGCACTGATATCTTTGTAATAAAACAAAGATAATATTTAAAACAAACATACAGGCCTGTACACCATCACCAACATATATACCTATTGTAAGAGCCATTATGACTTTGACTATGTTAATTGATGATGTCACAATGGGGCGTGGTCAGGACCATGGTTGCCATGGTTACAGGGGGTATTTAGCCCTGTCCCTGATTAGGCACAGGTGTTGCTGACAGGCAGAGGCACACTGTTTTAAACTGTGTTTGTTAGGCTGGTGGTCTCTGTATGCGTTAATTGGCCATTTATGTTTATTTTATTGTATTTAGTTTCTAGACTGAAGTATAGGACTTTGGACTTTGAATAAATATGATTTAATACCAACTGAATGGGAACGTTTTGGACTTCAGTTCTTCTACACACGTCTGAACATCCTCCCTGGCCGTCGGCAACCACGTAGTGCCAAAGTATTGGACTTGGGCACTACACCTATATTTGACCTAATAGTCCATACAAAGAATTCTCATCAAAATATATTAAAGCAATATTAAAACAATACATGGCAAATGGAGGTACTCTTCTTTAATGTTAAAACATCAATCATAAGAAATTAAAATAAACAAAACACAACACAAAACATTTTAAACATCAGGGGGGGGGGGGGGGGGGATATAAAAAGCAATACCATAAGATATGCCTCATTATATAGGCAAAATCTGTGAAAAATTTGGGAATTGTTAACACAATTACAATAATGCCAATTCTCCTGCACCAAAACCTAACCTAACCAAACACACCAGAAGGCAGACACAAGCCAGCCAGCTACTGATGGACTTGCACAGCACCATATTAATCCGCCAGCAGTCAGGTGTCTGCACGGCTGTACTGAATGAGGGTGATTAGGGGGGCGTCGTGTCACATAACTAGGGATACACAGGGGGGGAAATAAGTTCAATCCACTAATATACAATAACTATCATCAATAAAGGCAGAGAAGCCCAACAGATATCTGAAAAGTTTTGCATTTGTTCACCAGATTATAAGTAGCAACATGGTGACATAATATACGGCATCTACAGTTAATTGACGTAGAAAACACAACATTATGTTTGTACAGAGATCGGCAGAGAAGCAGGTGTTCTTAGCAAGGCTCAGGCTTGTTCCGCGAATTCACGTGTGTCATTTCTGGTCAACATGATGTACATCCTGCTCTGTCTGTGACCACATCCTCTGCTCTAGTGCTGCTGTCGTCTATGTGTTGATTAGTGACATGTCAGCTCTTCATATCTCTAAGTTCATCATCATGTGGTTTGGATGTATTCACACCTTTCTTGTTGACAAGAAGCTAAAGTTCCTCGTGAGTGTTAACTCTGACGGTCTGCAAGCAAGTGCACACACACGCACGCACCGTGCACGTCGCACGCACACACACGCACACACACACACCCACAGATGGATGTGTGTGTGTGGATGGAGTCTGAAAAATGTGAAAGAGCCGTTTCGTTGAATGGCTCTAGAGAGACTGTGTACCAATTTGCGTGATGTTTGGACAAAATCTGTAGGTGTACTGTCAAAACATTTGTTTTGCACAAAGCGGCCTCCTGGTGGCGCTATAACAGGCCAATGTGAAAACTTTGGGGCAGAGGTTCAGCTCTGGCATTCAGGGAGTGTGTGTGCAGAGTATGGCTACGATCAAGCCAACGGTGCCAGAGATTAGCTGTTCACAGACGGACGGACGGACGGACACACACACGGACACACGGACACACGGACGGACGGAGTGCAAAACATACTCTCTCCCCATGCCTTCGGCCTGGTGGAGACAATAAGTATTAAGTGTGTGTGTGTGTGTGTGTGTGTGTGTGTGTGTGTGTGTGTGTGTGTGTGTGTGTGTGTGTGTGTGTGTGTGTGTGTGTGTGTGTGTGTGTGTGTGCACACGTTTTAACTATCTGTCTGTGTCCCTTTTGTGCCCATACTGTATATGGAGATCTCTGTAGTATGCAATACCCATTGTCATAGCACCCATTTTAACTGTCTGTCTGTGTCCCACATGGAGATCTCTGTATTTGTCTGTCTGCCTGTGCCTGAAGAGTGCAAACTGACTGTGAAAGGTGGACTGGTTAAGTAATCAATTGGCAGGTGTGGGGTTGCCATGGCAATCAATTGGCTGAGGCAGAGGCTGGAAATTGCACAGGTGAGGGGAGTTGGGCTCATTAGGTCCACTGGCAGAGCCTTTTGTGGTGGTTCTGGATAACGCTGCATGCCACCGACTCAAGGCCGGGCACTGCACTCCCTGTGGGGGTGTGGAACGCGTGTGTCAAATTTGAAGTCGTACACATGTCGTACACACACACACACACACACACACACACACACACACACGTGTGTCCAGCCAATCAGCAGCAGCTATCCCGCCTCTAGCTGCTGCTGATTGGCCAGGCCGTTTTGTGGCCGGGCATCAAGTCTGCCTGAGAGTTCCCAGATGGGAGCAGGAGGGGGGAACCAAGTGTACTCTCTGCTGCCCCATCTGGCGGAGTCAGGTTAGATTAGGGGGGCGTCGCGTCACATAACTAGGGATACGCAGGGAGGGGAAATAAGCTCATTCCACTACATATGCATTCACTAATTCCGCATATTATATTCTTGACATATAGAAAACAACATTGTGCGTGTTCAGCGAATGTTTGTGCAGAGATCTGCGGAGATGGTCGTTGCAGAGAGGCAGGTGCTTTTTGCAAGATTCAGGCTTGTGGTCCGGTTGAAGTTGTCACACCGATGTACAGCCTGCTCTGTGGTGACCACCACCACCACCTGAACCCCCCCTCCCACACACACACACACACACACACACACACACACACACACACACACACACACACACACACACACACACACACACACACACACACACACACACACACACACACACACACTTTTATCTACCACCAAAATGCACAACCCCCATCATATTTAGTCAACTGTCATTTCTGGAGAGGAGTGAGTGAGTGAGTGAGTGAATGAATGAATGAATGAATGAATGAATTACACTACAGTAAGGGTATGTTCACACTACCTATCTTTTATGAATAAAACAAAAAAAATCTATTGTTTTTATTTTATTTCTTTTTTTCTGTTTGGCCATCATGCGATTCGCCAAATATAAAAATCATCGTATTAAACTGTAGGTGCAGCATGTGAATGTAATCAACATTGAGCAGCTGTATGGCATATTCATCACCTCAAATGTAGTGATCTTTTATAGACAAGCTGCCAGAAATGAGCACCGGATCTCTGTGTTAATTGTTTGTCCCCCCCCAGCCTGTCAGTCAGCTGCTTTGCCTAGCACTAGCAGTGCCTACCGGCCACGGCTGCTGCTGTGAAGGTGTCTCAGGTGGCTTTTAGACGAGGATGGTGTTCATAAGAAACGGCAAAGTAAAGTATCGTTTGCTGGGGTCCTTTTAGACGAGAAGGGTGTTCTCAGGAGGTGAAAACGCATCAAAGTGAAACCACCTCCCAGAGTGGAAATCTTTGAGAACGCCGTTTTATCCCTTCTCCGTGTAAACAGGCAAAACGGTGAATCCGCAAAACTTATGACAGCATGGCTCACGTTGGCTCGCAGCGCATATATTATTACATTGATGCATAATTATGATATAATGGAGTTCCTGAACAAGCCTCCCTCCTCGCCTACAAAGCGCTGCTCATCAGCGATGGTGAATGTAAAACCATGATGTAAATAAAATGCCTTAATTGTGATAGGTGGCAGCCGCGGCAGCAGCGTTTATGTAGCCTAATGTATTATAAAATATATAACCAATTCCCGTGGCGCACTCTGCCTGCATGCTCTGGGCTGTCTGTCACCACCATCACCCTCCCTGTGAATGAAAATAAAAATCCAGTCCCCTCCCCAGGTGATTAAACAAAAAGGAATCACCCTCCACTATTAACCTATTAATTAACATTACATTTACCTCAGTATTATTTATTCCTAACTTTAAGCTGGTAGCGTTTTTAATATGTGAGAAAATAAAGTGACCGCAAAAATCGCGAAAAACTGTCTGCTCTGAGGCTTGAACTCACGGCCAATGCAGAAAATGGTCTCATAGTCTAACACCTAACACAGCAAGCTATGTAAGTCATTGAAAAGTGGTGGTTGAAGTGTGTACTTGTAGTGTGTGTTGTAGTGTGATTGACACGGGGAACAATGAAACTGTTTGCGTGAAGGAGGAGCTGGCTCTTCTTCTTGTGCATAACGTGGGTGACTGGTCTATTTACCGCCACCTAGCGATATTAGTTAGAGTTTGCCGTTTTATCTGGAGATGGTCGCCGTGTAAAAGGAGTCTCAGGGCCTGTACAGACGAGGACGTATTCGGTGTTTCTGGGGCAAGTAATTAGCCGATCTACCCTTTTTGTCACACGGAGACGGCGTTTTGGGGGACTTTAACGGCTAATTTTGAAACTACCTTCCAGAGTGGGAAAGTTTGGAGACGCGACTTTCACGTCTCCGTGTGTACAGCGAATGCCGCCTAATTTGCTGAAACGGTGATGTCATAGTCCCCTCGCCCCTCCAAACTAACCAGTGTTAATGGTTTATTTCACCATAACCACTTACATATAAGTATCACAGCTATTTTATATTTGCACATAATGTCTATAAATCTCTTCTCCAAAAATAGCCGATCTGCAGCCCGCACGCATGCAAACCGTTGTTGAGATTGAGCAGGCATGCACGAGAGAGGAGTTGTGTGTGAGGAGCTGATCACAGATAGAGGGAAAGTGTTATATTTGGCCTATTATTTATGCTATATATTATTGACCGCGTCGCAGTCACAGTCACAGAGAGAGAGAGAGAGAGAGAGAGATGCTGCGTGTTAAAAAATAGAAGGGGCGCGCTCTCTCTCGCTCTCTCTCTCTCTCTCTCTCTCTCTCTCTCACACTCTCTCTCTCTCTCTCTCTCTCTCTCTCTCTCACACTTACTTTGTGCTTGCTGCTGTTTTCAGAAGAATTAATCCAAGGTTTGTCATATATTATGGTTTAGTAGGCATACACTTTAGCTGGTCAGTCAGTGTGTGCAGACTCAGAGAGAGAAGCAGCACTGCTCTGCTCATTAAATTGATATGACGCATATGCGCATCTGATCAAGATAATTAGTTATTTGGCAACACCTGTGTGAAATACCAACGCTTTCATATATCCTTTAGAATAAGCTTTTTCTTTTTTTTTGTGGCCATCTGCAGGCCAGCCATGTGTACTGCATCTTTATCTTGAAAACGAAGCAGTTTACCGGTCTCGAGTGGACGTCGTACATAATTAACATAACCGCAATGTAGACGCAGTAAAGTTTTATATCGTTCACAAAACTTAGGCGGGGAACAGCCCGCGACGTCCTCGTGAAGGCAGCCCCTCAGTGACTGATAGCAGTGCACAGCCAGACCATCAGCTCAGAGGAGTAGCTCTGTATATTTGTGTACATTCCACAGGCCACATCTATCAGAAGTCAATTTATCATACTATCATACATCTTTTATAAGCACTCAGTTTGACCAGAAAAATGTTTTAAAAAAAAGAAAAAGAATGTTGTGCCTGTTTCTTCAAAGGACCGTAGTGTGTACACTACCTAAGGCCTGATGGCAGACTGTTTGTGTCAGGCTGTCATTATGTAACTGTAGACGTCCTTTAGGCACTGACTGGTTGTTGAAGACCCTGCACGTCCTCTTTGCACCGTAGATGAAAAGCTCTTTTAGCCCTGTTGACTCTCAACCCTTTTCATTGCAAGGACCTCCGGTTTGATATTCGGCTATGAACCCCCATTTACTAAACGCCAAAATATCACAGCATTGGAGCACAAAGCTCTAGAAGAACTTAGTAAAAATGATAAAATCATTATTAAGTCTGCTGATAAGGTCCATTGTTGTCCAATATACCAAAGATTATATTGATTTTTGAAAGAACTTATGTGGATGACTGCTCTGGCTGAACCGTTTACCACTGATCACAGTGGTATACAGGGCTTCAACCCTGTATGAATTCCCTGGTGATGTTTGAGGCGTCTATTTCTTCTGTAGATATGTTTGGGTTGGGCAGGATCATCTGGGATGGAGAATAAGGAGAGAAACATCATAAAATGTTTTAAAATAACATGCAAGCTGCATGTGTTGTATTATCAACTGACAATGTTCAAATTGTAGTCATGACAGCAGCAACTGCCAGGCAGAGATTGGCCATTGGAACAGTCCTGGCCTGCCTGATGACTTCAGCTGTCTCTGTCTGTCTGTCTGTCTAACAACTCATAAACCAACTAAGTGGCACTCCAAAATAAAAAAAAGATGCACGACTGGCTCAGATGCAATTTCTCATGTTTATTTAAGAACACTGATACGTTTCGGCAGAGCCTTCTTCAGAGCAGACTACAAAGTGATACTGGGGATGTGGGTTCCTCTTTTAAAACCAACATTTTGATCATCCCCACCTGTGTAGAGGGGAGGTCCTTACTTATTATCAATGATCAATTTTAATCAATCAATTGTAATCAATTACAAAGCATCACAGTTAGAAGTTCACAATATAATCAGTACAAACATCACAGATCATGTAAAAGTCAGACATTTTCTTTTTTATACATTGCATATTAAATACAATATAGGCCTATACAAATATAAATGTCTAGGGGCACAGAAAACCACATCAGGGACTAAGAACACACAGAAACCTTAAATACATTAGGCAGATTAAACATCAGGAACTCCAAGAACAATAAAACATATTACAAAAAGGGTTTGTAGGAAAAGTCATCTGTGGTTGCATAGTGCTGAGCTAATAAATCCAGAACATTTCTCTCTGAGATAACAACTTGGGAAGTTTACCCCCCTCTGGTGGTGGTAACTTGTTCAACCCCTAGAAAGCGCAGAGATGAGGGTGAACCATGACTAGCCTCAAGATATTGTTCAGCCATGGGCATTATTCAATGTTGCCTGTACGTATAGCAGTTTTGTGTTCAGATAATCTTGTTGTTTAGGCATCTTTTTGTTTGGCCAATGTAAGCTTTTTACCACAAGGACAGCTTAGCATGTAAACCACATTTGTGAAATTACAGTTTGATGAGTCTCTTTTGTGTATTTTACCTGTCAAAGGATGTGAGAAGAATTTGCAATTGGTGGTATTGTTGCATTGTGCACATCGTCCACATCTTTAGTTGCCCCTGAGGGACAGCCTAGGTGGAACGTCAGGGCCAGATGATGATGAGTGAACCAATTTGTCTCTATATGCTGCATTCACATGGAATCAGGCAAGCGGTAGACCGTCTACCGCTTAAAAATGTAATCTTTTTACCGTTCCGTGCCGCCCAGCAGGTTTTGCCGTTTGCTGTCTACCGTAGACGGCAAAACGTCAAAACCTGCTGGATGGCACGGAACGGTAAAAAGATTAAATATTTTAACATTGACGTCGTCTGCCGTTACCGTCGCCGGTTCTGGCTGCCATGCTGTCCTGCTCCCGTCCACTAAAATGAAGTCCGGATTGCCGTCTACCGCTTGCCTGATGGGGGCTACACGGGGGCTACACTGGCATGTCCGAAGGGGTTAATATGCATTAATTAATAATGCATTAATCATAAATCTAATTCATTGTGCATATCCACATTCATAAACACTGTAGAAAGTGATGATGCATTTAGACCAAGTATTTTGCATTAAAAACTATAGAACTATATTTTTGGGTGGATTTTCAGTGTTTCGGGCATCAAGGGGTTAATAACAAAATATACTCAAGGGATATCACTGGGCAACCTCTTGAATTCATAAGAGGTGACCCCAAACTACAACCCAGTTTTTTAATCCTGGGCTTCCTACACTTCCTCTGCCAACCTGGGGGGGGGGGGGGGGGGGGGGGGCAGTGGACTGACCTCATGCCTCCTTCTATGCATGAGGAGTCCAAGCTGCTTCTTTTCACCTGACAGGGGGGAATTTCCCTGGCCGGATGTAGCATGTGGAAGGAACACGTTATTCCGACGGTAACAAGACAACTCACCCTTTTTGCCCCTCCAAGTGAGTTGTCCGGACGTCTCACCCCGAACGTCCGGACAACTCACCAGGGGTGAGATGTCTTCACTTTCGGGGGTGAGATGACTTCACTTTCGGCCACTTTCGGGGTGAGTTGTCTTCACTTTCGGGATGAGTTGTCTGACTGAATATGTAGCCTTTGAGCTCTTTTATATACTTTACTGAATATTGCACAATAATACTTTACTGAATATTTCACAAGAATATAACACAAGAGTCAAATGTAGCCTACGGTCAAATGTAATGTAGTTTATTTAAATATAGAAACATTGTAAACAAAGCAGTGCAATGCACAGCCATGCACAGCCAATGAATTTCCTTCTCAGTTTGGCCAATCAGGTTATCATGCTTTTGACTTAAATCTTAACTGCCAGCAGTGCCAGCCAGCCGGATGAAAATCAGTTGACTCAGACTGACTTGAATGAAGCCACGGTAAGCTAAGCTTCTAGCCTAGATCATGTATTTCTAAATTGTTAGTAGGATACAATATTGTGCTTGTTTTGTTTGTTTGTTTTTCCAAAGTAACTGATTATATAACTTGCATTTATCAATTACATGTCTGAGTTGTCTGATTATTCGTTTTTTTGAAAGAAAAAAAAAAGCTCTGTACATGTATTAAGTTTATTTAAGCCCTTCTAGAAATCAGCTATGCTTCTTCTCTTCAACAGTTTGTCATTTTGCATTTATGACGGGTTCCAGAGGTTTTAACACAGGGATGTCAAACTCAAATACACAGTGGGCCAAAATAAAGAAATTGGTCGAGGGCCGGACTGTGTTTCAACACACGGGCACCGCGGTCATGAGGACGTCCCATGCAAACAGCAAAAAAAGTAAATGCATTTAAAACTGAAAATGAATTATTATTAAGCTCAGTTTCCTGTTCTATGATCCTCACCAAGCACTGCTTTCATAGTATGTGATATGTGCCAATGCACTCGCAGTGCATTGTGGGACTTGTAGTATTATGGTGGTCCGTGCAATATACCAGAGGTCCAGTTCTAATACTAATTAAATATCATCCCGCAGGCCAAAGATAATTCACTCACGGGCCTGATTTGGCCCCCGGGCCTTGAGTTTGACATATATGTTTTAACAGGTAAGTTAGCAGACAAGGAAAACAAACACACACACACACACACACACACACACACACACACACACACACACACACATGTGTTGTGAGTTAAGAGACAAATGCCAGGAAATGCTACTTCTAACTCCTCTTCTAACTTCTCCTCAACAGTATCAACTCTCTCCCCGACATAGATGGTGTCATATTATAACAGGTAAGAAAATATATAGACTTTTGTTTCTTTTTTCCCCCCATAAGTGTCCTGTGTATTTAATTCATAAAGGCATTGAGGGGAGGGGAATTTCCGGTGATAAGATTAGACTTTTGAATTGTGTTTGTTTAAACAACTAAATAAATCCTAATGTTTGTGTGTATTCCTTCACAGGAAATGCGTTTCCTGAAATCAAACGAATATGCTTCTATCTTCTGCTCAACAGCATAGGAGCAGGTCGTCATGCATTGCTTCGGCTGACATAAACATTATAACAGGTAAGAAAATATATATAGACTTTTGTTTTTTCCCCATTAATGCTCTAGCTGTGTATTCAATTCATCAAGGCATTCCGGTGATAAGCGTAGACTTAGTATTGAGCGGTTTTGAATAGACATTGAATTGTGTTTGTTTGTTTAGATAAACTAAATAAATCCTAATTGTGTTTCCTTTTTTTGTTTCTTTTTTCCTTTTAGCCTGCTTGCAGGACTTTCTGAGTCTTTGAAAAGAAGCCATCGTCTGGACCGTCTGGGGGCCACCCTGGACCACCCCCCCCCCCCCCCACACACACACACACACACACATACTCACACACAAAATGGTGCATTTATATAGTGCAGAGATTGTGCATTACATTCACATTACATTCTTGTAGATCAGCTTTTTTTTTTTTTTACCATTTATGTACAACTTATAAAGTTGCTTTTTTGTATTTTTAAAACATTTTAAAGTGCTTGTACAAGCTCAGGTTATATATAAGTTTTCACCCAAGGGCTGTTCATTTATATTGTTTATTTTGTATTCAGTGTTTTCTGCTTTAGTTCTACACTGAATCCCACTGAATCCCACTGAATCCCCCCCCCCCCCCCCATATACACACACTTCATGTAGAAAATGGGCAGATGTCATGAAATGAAGTTTATTTGTAACGAGTACTGGAAAACGCAAACAAGATTGACAAAAAGGGTTGTTATACAACAGGCTCCAAGTAGTGTCATTCAAGGAGAGTTTGATTATCTGCAAAGCAAAATATCACGCTTAAACAGTCTTTGTGATATCTACTGGATATCCCAGACCAGGGGGAGTTGGAGAGTTAGAAAGGAACTAGTCTACTATAAAAGTAACATTTCAATAAAATGCATTAGAAACTACTTTCAGAACATTATTATATTATTTTAGGGTGTGGAAGAGAGTTAAATATACACTAACTGGAAGAAAGTACAATTGCATTGGATTTCACACAATGACATGCAAATGAATTAACACCTAGCTTGCCCATTGGCCTTTGTGTGTCAAATTAGCCCATCACATTTGGCAGCTACTTTTAAACACATCTTACATTTGAGTATTTTACCTGGGGTACAGGCATTTGACTGTACACATACCTGACTAAATGTGTTAAATAAAACATACCCTTCAGTACTATTTGAATCCGGTCTCTGTATCATATGGTATGGCATGGGTTCAGGGTCAATGCGGAGGTATGGGTTTTTTCCCCATTCATGTACATCAGGGGTGCCCAAAAGGTAGATCGCGATCTACCAGTAGATCACAAAGGCTGTGCAGGTAGATCACATGACATATGCCCCTAAAGAGTATTTCATTTAAATATATTGAAGAAAAAAAACGATAAAAAAAACAAAAACATTTCTCCCTCTCTATTTCCCATTCCAAGTTTCTATAGGTGTAAGTATGTAGGACTAGTAGCATGCCAAAGTTTGTGCTATTGCCATTGAGAATGCATTGGGCGTTTAAGTTAAATAACTCAGAAACTACAAATCATTTCAAAGTAAAAATTTCCAGCATTTGTCTTCACAGTAAGCTGAATTATAAAATGTGTGAATGGAGTTTCTAGGTGAAAGTGATTTTTTACGTGCCATAGAGCTGCCATTGAGCCCCATTATAAATTTCTCAAATTTGAAAGCACTATATTTCTAAAACTATGAAACATTTCAAAGATTTATTTTCAGGCAAACATGTCCACCGTAACTAGATGAACCTAAATAGGTTTGAATGGGGTTTCTAGGTGTAAGTATGTAGGACTAGTAGCATGCCAAAGTTTGTGCTATTGCCATTGAGAATGCATTGGGTGTTTAAGTTAAATACGGGGAGGAAATATGACAGCAAACTGCCTGTCATATTTTCTATTCCAAAGCCCCCCCAGGTACATTATATATTTAAACTATTTTCAGCAATGGTACACTTATTCTTTCAGTGGGTAGATCTTGTTGAGCTGGTCATTTTGAAAGTAGATCTCACGTCATAAATGTGTGGGCACCCCTGATGTACATGCTCGCACATAAAACGAAAATTGTACAACCTCCTCAAACCCGTCGAGACTAACCTTCCGCACCATGGGTGACCCGACCGGGCCTTCTGCTCGCTCGCCCCCGAACCGTGGAACGCCCTCCCCGCCCACCTGAGAGCACCACCCGTGTCGGTTGACACTTTCACGAGAGGACTAAAGACTTTCCTTTTTAACAAAGCTTTTTTATAGCCTTGCCCTTATGTTTTAGTTAAATGTATTCCCGTTTTTTTTTAATGTTTTTAATGGTGTGATGTTTCTACTGTAGCACTTTGAGATTCTTACAAATGTAAAGTGTGTTATAAATAAAATCCATTATTATTATTATCATCCCATTCTGGGCGGGAACCCCTTTTGGAGTTTTTAGCATAATGCTAGCATTGTTATACTTTAGCAGAAAAATAGCAGATCTACAAGCTCATAGCGCAGTGCCGCAGAGCTTGTAGATCTGCTATTTTTGAAAAATCGTGAACATGTGTAGCAAATCTTTGACTATATATTCTTTCAGAGAGAACGTTTTTAACTCATATCTTTACGTCTGGGGTGTCCCTGGGGAACAACATATTTTCAGATGGGGTCCAAATGCATATAATTATATGGGTTCTTGACATGAAATAGTTTGAGGAGCACCACTGACATAGAAACATAGGTTTTTCAGAAAACTGTCATGATTTTAGAAGACTTTTTTTTATAGAATCGTCCTCAGGTCATTATTATTGTAAGATAAAATAACTATCAATATGTTCCTCTGTGTCTCCACCCTTCACCTCCACTTTCCTCTGTCCATTCGTCCAGGAACATGATCTGTGAACGCTGTGAAGGCCTGAAGGAGTAAGAAACAGGCGGGCAGATGCTTCAATGGCGTGGACAGAGGCAGGATTAAATCCAAAGCCAAGTCCAGCTGCAGAACTGAGCTCTTCATACTACCCAAAAAGCCTTACGGTGCTTTTCCTTCCCGCTTGGTCCTTCTTCTTCCTCCTCGTGCTCTTGTCCAGCTCCCCCCATCCAAGCATGGCCGGACCTCCCAAGCCGGCGCGAGTCCCTCTGCTCTCCGGCCAGCCTTTCATCGTCTTCTGGGGCGTCCCCGACTCTTCCTGCGTCGGACGACTGGACCCCAGGACCTTCGGGATGGAACGGGAGGGCCGGGTGGCCGTCTTCTACGAGGACACGCTGGGCAACTACCCGTATTTTGTCGACCAGGACACGGCGGTCAACAGGGGTCTCCCGCAGCACACGAGACTGGACAACCACCTCCAGAAGACCGGGGAGGACATAGTGGCGGCCTTGCCTGCCCCGAGGTACCTGGGGCTGGCGGTGCTGCGCTGGGCGGAGTGGGCTCCCCAGTGGGCGAGGAACAGAGAGAAGAAAGCCGTGTACTCGGAGGCCTCCCGGGCCATGCTGAAGGCCTTCTTCCCTGACTGGACACCCGAAGAAGTGGAGAAATGGTCACAGGTATGGAGGGGTATAGAATTAGGGAACAGAGGGGTTGAGTAATGAGGTGGAGAAATAAAGGCGGTGAAAGGGGAGAGTGGAGCAGTGTTGTTTTCGTCGACTAAAACTAAGACGAAAAATGTTCGTCCTTTTTCACTGACGAAAACTAAATGGAAAATAAATTAAAACTAAGCTACGATGACTAAAACTAAGACTAAATGTATTAAAACATTCCAGGTGACTAAAATGTGACTAAAACTAAATGTAAACTATTCAAAAGACTATGACTAAAACTAAAATAGAAATTTGCTGCCATAAACAACACTGCATGCAGTGGAGGGGTATAGTTGGAAGAAAGGGTATAACAATGAAATGAAAAGGCGACTGGGAGGAGATGGGGAGGGAACGAGGAAGACCGGAGAAATGGAAAGGAGGTATAGAGAAATGTATACGCAGAGAGGAGGAGGAATGAAACAGGAGAATAAATAATAATAATTATGATATAACACAATCCTAAAACACTCACATGGACAGACATACACTCGTTTTATCTAAGGGACTGCAATGGAAATAAGCCGTTGGCTTTCTTGCATTTATCCTTTTGATAGTGATGTATAACTATGTGCATTTTTCTGTACATGTAAACATTGTCAATAAACATATCAATCAATAAAAAAAACGTTACGAAGAGCCAAAGGAGGAAAGGGTATAAGTGGAGTAGAGGAATGAATGGCAGGAATAGAGCAGTGGTTCCACAAAGTGGGGTCCGGGGACCCCCAGGGGTCCTTGAGGGAGTTCCAGCCAGGGGGACAGCAGCTAAATGATAGTTTCGAACCAAATGGACCACTTATGGGTCTGTAACTCTTAGAGAGTGTACAAATGGAACCAAACGGACCCGTTAGGGTTAATTTAACTCTGAATTAACATTGATTTTACAATATAAATTGGGGTCCCAGAGATAGAAATGCCATTAAAAGGGGGTCTGTGGACTAATATGCATGTCAAACTGGGGGTCCTTGATATTAAAACGGGTTGAGAATCACTGCTACAGTAGAGCCGTAAAAATCTTCTCTTTTTTAGATATGCCAGTTTTTTTTTTTTAGATATGCCAGGGTTTTTTTTTTTTTAGGTATGCCAGGTTTTTTTTTTAGGTATGCCAGGGGTTTTTAGGTATGCCAGGGGTTTTCAGGTATGCCAGGGGTTTTTAGGTATGCCAGGGGTTTTCAGGTATGCCAGGGGCTTTTAGGTATGCCAGGGGTTTTTAGGTATGCCAGGGGTTTTTAGGTATGCCAGGGGTTTTCAGGTATGCCAGGGGTTTTCAGGTATGCCAGGGGTTTTCAGGTATGCCAGGGGTTTTTAGGTATGCCAGGGGTTTTTAGGTATGCCAGGGGTTTTTAGGTATGCCAGGGGTTTTTAGGTATGCCAGGGGTTTTCAGGTATGCCAGGGGTTTTCAGGTATGCCAGGGGTTTTTAGGTATGCCAGGGGTTTTCAGGTATGCCAGGGGTTTTTAGGTATGCCAGGGGCTTTTAGGTATGCCAGGGGTTTTTAGGTATGCCAGGGGTTTTTAGGTATGCCAGGGGTTTTCAGGTATGCCAGGGGTTTTTAGGTATGCCAGGGGTTTTCAGGTATGCCAGGGGTTTTTAGGTATGCCAGGGGTTTTCAGGTATGCCAGGGGTTTTTAGGTATGCCAGGGGTCCCTGGCATACCTTTTCAAATGGGGGTCCGTGGTCCATGGGCTAATAAGCGTCAATTTGACATGAAAAAGTTTGGGAACCACTGGAATAGAGGACGAGAGGGAACAGGGACCCCCTTTTTGAAACTAGCTCCTCGCCACTCGCCCTACACACTTCCACTTGGTTTGAGCATAGATATATTAATAATAGAGACGGCACCGGAATCCCCCTCCCATCCACTTGCATTGCATTGCGTCTCTATTATTTATATATCTATGCTCAAACCGAGTGAAAGTGTGTAGGGTGAGTGGTGAGGAGCTAGTTTAAAAAATGGCCGGAGGGAGATCTTTGTCTGATGTTGATGATGTCATCCCAGGTGGACTTTGAGGCGGCGGCCAGGTCCATCCTGACGGAGACCCTGCGGGAGGTGAGGCGGTTGCGGCCCAAGGCACTGTGGGGCGTCTCCCCGTATCCCAGCTGTTACAGCACTGACTCATCAGCCAATTACACCCGCTGCCCCGCCACGGAGGTGGCCCTTAACGACCAGCTGCTGTGGCTATGGAAGCGCTCCTCTGCCCTCTACCCCCTCCTCACACTGGAGAAGCTGCAGGTATCTGAATATGTGGGAAATGTTGAGTTCTTTAATTAATCCATTTTGGGCGGGGAACCCTGTTTGGTGTTTTAAGCATTATGTTGTGCTTTGGCTATTGAAAAATAGCAGATCTACAAGCTACGAGCTTGTAGGTCTGCTATTTTTGAAAAATCGTGAAAATGTGCCTCAAGTCTTTGAATATATATTCTTTCAGAGTTTCAGTTTTTAACTCAAATCTTTGCTTCTGGTCCCATGGAACAACATATTTTCAGATGGGGGTCGGCGGCATATTACATATAATGTTTGGGGTCCTTGACATGAAATATTGAGCACCACTTTAAATTTCGACGTCCGGCCTAAATGGGTTAAAAAACAGTGATAGATAGAACAGGTCTAAAAGGGCCTTTCACCCTGAATGGCAACGGCACCACTGCATTCTGAAATTATTACTATTATTTTTCAATGGCTCTGTTAAAGGAGAATTCCATGCTAGAAGGCTTTCTTACCTTTATTTGTAGTTGTTACCTCCCCACCAAAGAGATCCAGGTGTTTTGTGCAAAAGTGCATTATTGGCTATTTCCCCTAATATAAGCCCTCAATGGATTGCATTGAATTGCATTGAATCGAATGGGGCATTGGGGTGTTGTGCTAATTCGCTTATTTTTTGTATATAGCCTCTCTTCATAATGTAAATAGAATCCAAGTGGCACACTTTACTACTTATTTCGATGGAAATAAGCAAATTAGCACAAAAACCCAACCTCCATTGAGGGCTTATATTAGGGGAAATAGCCAATTATGCACTTTTGCACAAAATAACACCTGGAGTCCTGGACCTCTTTGGTGGGGATGTAACAACTACAAATAAAGGTAAGAAAGCCTTCTAGTATGGAATTCTCCTTTAAGCAAAGTGTCGTGCTCAGCGCAGACCGCCACGCAATGTCACAAATAAACACACAGCAAATATAGAAACAAGACATCGAGCTACAGTATAGGCATGGAGGGTGAAACTGGAGCCATTTCAATTTCTGAATTAAATGAATGAGGTGCAGATGTATCATTTTCATACAGAATATTTAGCAGACATCGTTATTGTCTAGTGTAGTGGTTCCCAAAGTGGGGTCCGGGGACCCTCAGGGATCCTTGAGGGAGTTCCAGGGGGTCCCCAGCTAAATGATAGTTTGTAACCAAATGGACCCTTATAGGTCTGTAACCTAAATAAACATTGATTTTACAATATAAATTGGGGGTCCCAGAGATAGAAATGCCATTAAATAGGGGTCCGTAGCCTAATTCAGGTCAGACCGGTGGCTTTATTTTTGCGCAAGTAAAAAAAAAAAAAAAATCACACCCGTGTGAAGTGAGGGGCAATCTTGTCGTCGCACGAATTTACATCATATTTGGTGGACATTTGACCCAATTTCTCCTTTCATTGTCACTGGCAAATATTGAGACGTGTGGGGACAAAAGCTGTGAGGGGCTAGCGCCCCTCAAAAATAAAGAAAGAAGAAATAATGACAAAACAAACAAGTACACCACAGTCTTGACATGATTGTGTTTTGTATCCAGTCCATGTGTAACCGTTTGTACTATTAATGTTTTTCCTGCAGGGTGGAGCCAGGCTGTATCTGTCCAATCAGATCAGAGAAGCACTAAGAGTGGCATCTCTGCCCGCGACATCCTTTGATCTACCTGTATTCCCATTGGTGAAGAGTGTCTATGCCTCAACCAATACTTTCCTGTCACAGGTGACTGATTGCCTATTTTCAGGCTATTTTCTGGAAAGATATTTGTTGTAGTGGGAAAAGATCACACCTGTGTGAAGTGAAGGGCAGTCTTATAATCATCATAAATCATCCTACATCATCTCATTCTGGCCAATCACAATTTACTTCCTCACTTTTCCGTCTTCACTTTTCTGTTCTCACTTTTTTTATCCTCAATACGTACATTGCTCAGCCAATCAAATCATCGCTATGCGGTGCTCAGCCAATCAAATCATCGCTATGGGGTACACACAAACACACAAAGCTGGGCATAGGAGGGGCCAGCGTCCCTCAAAAAAAAGAAATCCCCCCCCCCCTTTCTTTTTTAGAACCCTGGGGGACTCCAGTCAACGAAGAATATATGGTTTAAGTGGTTACAGGTATACATTAATGAAATTAAGGGATCAAATTGTGATAATCTTAACTGCAAAGGAGTATACAGTACAGTGGCGGTAATTTAAATCTTGGCCATAATTTGTCTGTGTGTATCTGCATTAATATAGGAAGCAAAGCGTTGCCGAGTATAATGCCTGGAAAATCCTCCTCGTGCGAATAAATATTACAAGGACAGATCTAATGTCGAACTTCGACTGTGTACGTGTATAGGAGACTGACTCTGTTGTGTGCGTGTGTGTGTGTGTGTGTGTGTGTGTGTGTGTGTGTGTGTGTGTGTGTGCGTGCGTGCGTTTTCTGCAGGCTGACCTTGTAAACACCATAGGAGAGAGCGCTGCCATGGGAGCAGCAGGAGTCGTCATCTGGGAGAAGGACGAAACAAAGACCGAGGTAAACAATGCTAGTGTGATGACAGCGTGATGTCTCAGTCTCGACTCTCAGCCCCACGGAGACACACTTATCTCCCTTTCCGTTTCCCTTTGATCCATTCCATTTCCCTCCGTATACGTGCATGGCGCTCCTCTTATGAATTATTTATGGTATTAATTTTTACACATGTCGTGCATACTGCTAAAATTGTTACCCGCCGTAGTTCAGTGCTTTTTTTATTTTTTATTCCAATTTCACGGTCGACGGTTGACAGGCATTTTTTTTGCAAATGAACCGAGGGAATGTTCTCATATAAATAATGCACCTGTTTATCGCTAGTCACAATTTCACCTCTCTGTGTGTGTGTGTGCGTTTGTGTGTGTGTGTGTGTGTGTGTCACTGTCCATTCAACAGAGAGAGTGTTCGGACCTGGCCCAGTTTGTCCGCCAGGTCCTGGGGCCATACTCCCTCAACGTCACCACCGCAGCCCGTCTCTGCTCCAGCTCACTGTGCGAGGGCCGCGGCCGATGTGTCCGACTGAACCCCGACAGCTCCGCCTACCTCCACCTGGATTCTGTAAGCCAGTGTTTTTTTGTGGCTTTCGCCTTTATTTTATAAAAGGGACAGACAGTAGGCTGACAGGAAATGGGGAGAGAGATGGGGGGGAAGACGTGCAGTAAAGGCCGTCGGGATCGGGAGTCAAACCCACGGCACACTGGTTTGCCAGCCAAGGTGCCTGGACCGCTGAGCCCAGGCCAGTGGAACCATTTTCATATCTATCAAGGCCCATTATTTATTCGGGATTTGATCCACGGGGACCACCATTTGATGACATTTAGCCTCTCGGACCCAAAAAGAACGAATATTTCGTCGTATAATATAATATTTTGTCCACTAATCCATGCTGTATTGATGTTGGTACCATTAGGAGAGATAACAGGCAAACGTTGATGGAAATAACAATTATTCTACATTCTCGAATTGTGTAGACTTCTTGTAAACTAATGCAGATGTTTAACAATAATGTAACTCTCGAGAGCGTAAAATGAAAATGATTTAACGCTCTCAGGGTCCATTTACGCTCCAGGGTCCATTTGGTTATAACTCTCCATCATTTAGCTGGGGACCACCTGGAACCCTCTCAAGGACCACTGGTGGTCCCCGGACCACTGGTTGAAAACCACTGCTGTAAGCCATCCCCAGAGTAATTATATTATTTTATAAAAGTGTATAAAAAATAACACAATTGTGTAAAAAATCTATGTAAAAATAAGATTTATGTATAAGTAACTGTGACGAAAAAAGAGTTGAGCCAGAAGGCAAAGCTCTCTGTCTACCGAGCAATCTTCGTTCCTACTCTCACCTATGGTCATGAAGTGTGGGTCATGACCGAAAGAATAAGGTCGCGAATACAAGCGGCCAAAATGAGTTTTCTTCGACGGGTGGCTGGCATCTCCCTCAGAGATAGGGTGAGAAGTTCAGTCACGCGAGAGAGACTCGGAGTAGAGTCGCTGCTTCTTCGCCTGGAAAGGAGCCAGCTTAGGTGGTTTGGGCATCTGGTTAGGATGCCTCTCGGGCATCTCCCTAGGGAGCTCCTCGATGCACGTCCCACTGGGAGGAGACCCCGGGGCAGACCAAGGCGCAGTTGGAGGAAACACATCGACTCACTGGCCTTGGACACCCCATTCGACTGGTATCACCCCATATAATCGGCGAAATCATCCGTTATCAGCACGTTTGAATGGGGCCAGAATGTCCATACTGGCATCCTCACTGTTCAGTATGTCATTATCTGCGATTGTAGCATTGTCATTATCACTGATGTCCTGACGGAGGCGCGCCGAGCGAGTCGCCGTGCCGAGCGTTGCGAAGGCCACCAGACCCGACTCAGCGCCGTTCGAGTTACGTCCTGATAGACAGAGAATAGTATATATTTGTAGCTCCTAGTTCCATCATGCACCAAAATGACACGTCCACCAGGGGGAAACCTTGACCAGGCTATGTGGTGAGGATGCCAGTATGGACATTCTGGCCCCATTCAAACGTGCTGATAACAGATGATTTCGACGATTATATGGGGTGATACCAGTCGAATCGGCTGCCTTGGAACGCCTCGGGATCCCCCAGGAGGAAGTCACTATAATGTTGCTCTGGAGAGGGAAGTCTGGAGCTCTCTGGTGGAGCTGTTGCCCCCACGACCCGACTACGAATAAGCGGTTGAAGATGGATGGATGGATGGAAAATTAAATTATTTTTCTTTTGTTGTCATATTGTTGTTTTTCAGTTTTTTTTCTCCATGAAGACTAAGCAACATCGTTTTCTAATTCCTTCCTCAGATGGAAACAGCAACAGACCAACCAGTCACATCGACCAGCCCTGACCAGCCAGACCCAGCTGAGGTCTGGAAGAAAGACTTCCAGTGCCAGTGGTTCACGACATCAAATGCAGCCATCTCTGACCAGCAGTCCCCCAAGGACGGTGCTCCTATTGGGGGAGCAGGCAGAGGAAAGGCTGGGGATGTTGTGGGACCTACTACAGGTGCTTCCACAGTGACTGTGGAAGCACCGAGTGTCTCCGAGGACGACTTAGGAGAAAACAGCAGCGTGGCTTTTACAGAACGTCCGCAGCCTTTTCTGGAAGAACCCACGGACGATTGTGCAAAACCACTCGGTGCCCCCTTACTGACTGCTTTTCTGTTGCTGTTAGCAACCGCCACGTGCCTCGACCCTTAAAATAGTGAAGCCAGTGGAAGCACTTTAGCACCACGGTGCAGATACAACCGCTTGGGGACCTGATCCTATGTTCTGTAGACAAACAAGGGATAATGAGCAAGTACAATCCTGGGCCATCAACTGGGAGAAGCTCATGTTTCTCTTGATGCCTATAGACCAGGGGTGCCCACACTTTTTTGACTCGAGAACCACTTTCAAAATGACCAGTTCAAACAAGATCTACCCACCCAAAAAACGATGATCCCATTGCTGAAATGTGTTTAAAAATGTACCTGAGGGGGCTTTGGAATAGTGGTGTGGAATGGGAAATGGAGGGAAACATGGAATTGGTAGGGTAATTTTTGTATAACTTTGTAATGCTACTGATGTTTGTGCACAACAATCTTGAACACAAAGTATTTCATTATGGGTGTGAGTTGACAGGCCCTTCTAGATGTCAGTCAAGTCACCTTAATTCAAGTTGCTGATATATTTCAATTATATATATCTTCAGGACCATGTCATGTGGTCTACCTGCACAGCCTTTGTGATCTACTGGTAGATCACAATCTACCTTTTGGGCACCCCTGCTATAGACCAAAGGAAACATGCCTGGCATGGCAAGCTCCAGGCTCCTCAACGGATGTACCTTTTGGAATATTGAACAGTATTCTGTATCCCAGATACCGTCCTATATATATGGCCTGTAAAGAACTAACATTAATATTAATGGGAAGGGAGGTATGGCTAAAATGGCAAGCTTGTGACCTTCATTAGAAGCACCAAAGCACCATTTGAAATGTGATGATCCTTCCTGGATGTTCCGTTGCTGTACTGTACAGTGTGGCATGGCGGCATGTGTATACTGTAGACCCCTTTACATTTGAGCTTAACCCATTTTGACCCGAGATCAGATTGTAAAAATGTCTTCTACATCCTGACAGTTTTCCGAAAAAGCTATGTTTCTATGTCAGTGGTTCTTCAATTTTTCAAAAATAGCAGACCTACAAGCTCGTAGCGCGCCACTCGGTGGCGCGCTATGAGCTTGTAGATCTGCTATTTTTCAATAGCTAAAGCATAGCATAATGCTAACACCAAAATGGGGTTCCCGTCCAAAATGGCTTAAGGCCGAGTTAAAGGGGAAGAGACATGCCTGCAGCATCATAAGCCCCATAAGCCCAGTGCTTTTCCCAAGGACCATATGCTAGAAACATCTCGTCATTAACCCAATCCTCGAATGCTATCTGTTGCTGCTGCTGCTTGCTATATAATACGCTGGAGAAGGAAGGTGCATCTGGCATGGCAACACTCAAGGCCTTATCTATAGGAGACATTTATTATTGAGACGCTACTGTATGTATACCGTATGGTACAAACACTCGTGTTCCAACCCTGTATTGTACTATTCCTTATGCGGCTGCTTAGTTATGCCTGATCCAATCTGGTCCAATCCGAGCTAAAGGAGGAAGAGAGGCGTGGCCATGTGTCGTGGCAAAATTTCATTTTCCGTTCCATTGAAGTACCTTTTGGCTGCGGTACAAGATCTTAACCCATTTAGGCCTGACATCGAAATTAAAAAAAATGTTTCTGTATCAGTGGTGCTCAATATTTCATGTCAAGGACCCTAAAAAATATATGTAATGTGCCTCCACCCCCCCATCTGAAAATATGTTGTTCCAGGGACCTCCCCAGAAGCAAAGATTTGAGTTAAAATGTTCACTCTGTAATAATATATATTCAAAGATTTGAGGCACATTTTCACGATTTTTTTAAATAGCAAACCTACAAGAGCTTGTAGATCTGCTATTTTTCAATAGCTAAAGTATAACATAATAATGCTTTAAAACACCAAAAGGGGTTCCCGCCCAAAATGGGTTAATGCCCTGATCCTATTAACGTCCTCTTAACATTTGAAACGACATAAAAGCGGGTGTTGCCGTAAAGTCAAATGAGATATTCCAAGCATGGTGACAAATTATCATCAATCTCAGTTCTCCCCCAATAGTTATATTCTGCTACTGGTTATTGTAATACTGGGACCAAACACAGCAAAAAGAAACAAGAATAAAGATGGAAACCTATTCAACCTCTGCCTGGCTGCGCCTACTACACTGTGGACAATTCAACGCTGGCGTGTAACTGGTGTTCGATAAACTATCACAGTGAGATTTATTTTGTGTTACTTATTACAAATGCAGTACTGTACAGTATGCACAAATCCTCAAGGAAGTTTGGATTTCTGTTCAACGAAAAGTTTTGTTCAAAATTACTTTTGAATGTTTCTTTTCATTTCCAGTGATACTGCAAAAAATATATATCTTACTATAAACATGACATTTATGCCTGTCTGTGTATGTCTGTAGTTCACTTATCTTATGTCTGTCTGTATGTCTGTAGTTCACTTATCTTATGTCTGTCTGTATGTCTGTAGTTCACTTATCCTCAGCGGTTACTATGACCACTAGAGGGTGCTCCGATCGCTCGGCCACCGATCCGTGATCGATGGAGTTTCACTCCAAATGACTCGATCGGAGATCGGCAATTTACCCAATCTGGAGAAACACACCTTTTATACCTGTGGTTCCCAAAGTGGGGTCCGGGGACCCCCAGGGGGTCCTTGAGGGAGTTCCAGGGGGTCCCCAGCTAAATGATAGTTTGGAACCAAATGGACCCTTGTGGGTCTGTAACTCTGAGAGTGTACAAATGGAACCAAATGGACTCTAACGGGTCCATTTGGTTCCATTTTGTACACTCTCAGAGTTAAATTAACATTGATTTTACAATATAAATTGGGGTCCCAGAGATAGAAATGCCATTAAATGGGGGGTCCGTAGACTAATGCATGTCAAACTGGGGGGTCCTTGACATTAAACAGGTTGAGAATCACTGCTAGAGCGGTAAAAATCTCTTATGGGGGTCGCTGGCATGTATTAATGGGGGTCTGCGGGCTAATAAATGTCAATTTGGGGGTCCTAGACATGAAAAGGTTTGGGAACGACTGTTTTATACCATTTAACACGCAGCCCGCCAGAACCGTAGTAACCGTAGGATTAAATTAATCCTCTAGCCCGCCAGACCCATAGGCTACGTTTTCCAGGGTTTATATTCTTTAATCCATGTTTTGATCCGGTCGTATCGTTAGCTGCCGCTCGTTAGCATAACAGTCAAAGAGGGACAGTGGCTGCGGCCATTTTGAAGATGCGCGCGCATCCACTTGCACTCTATGTGCTGCTTTCAAAGCCCTGTATCTCCAAATCGGCGCAATGATTGTCGTTTCTGGTGAGGTTTCTCAACGGCCGACAGCAGACGCTGTGATACTCGCCGTCGGGTTTTTTCCACCACCGACCGAGAGAACAACAACCGGTCAAAAAGACACCACACGCAGCATTTTGTCATTGTAACATCCGGTTACGGATATTTGGCTCTTCAAAGTAAGTGTTATGCACGATAAAACCTTGGCAATGCGCGATAGATTATATAGCATATCGTTTTGCATCTTTGTGACAGGCCTAAACATTCTAACCTTCTTCCCACACACACACACACACACACACACACACACACACACACACACACACACACACACACACACACACACACACACACACACACACACACACACACACACACACACACACACACACACACACACACACACGGGGATCGGAGCACCTCTACTGATAACGGCTACATTTCCAACTTGTATCGTTCCTGATGCTTGCAACGGCCACCAGTCGTCTAATACTGCAAAAAAAAGAAGAAAATAAAACCTCTTCTTCTGCAGCTCATGTAAATGTATTTATTTTTTCTTTAAAATATACACTCAAGACAGAGGATAGCTAAATCATTTGTTTAGTTACAGGAAGATCATATTTACACAGGTGCATTTGATTGTACAACAGAATATTAATCATATTTATATATATATATACGAGAAAAACACAGTTTCCTCTCGTCTTCCCATGCTTTGTTCCGAGCCAATATGTTGCTCTCAAAACGCCCAAAATCTGTGCCGAGACACCGCTGTTCAGAGTAATTTTGTATGATGTGTGGAGGCAATATTTTAATTGTTATATGTTTTAACCTGGGACAGTAAGCAGATTCCTCGTCACCAAGGTGTCCCCGTGGGCTAATTAAAACATACAGTTGCTCTTAGAGATGCTCCGATAATCGGTGATCGGTCATATCGACCTTTCCATATTCACTCTGATCGGTAATCTGCATTTACCCTATCAGGAGAAACTGATCTTTTACACCATTTAAGTGGTATAAATGTCAATCAGATATATAGTTTAACCCATTATAGTAAACAATTAAGTGCTGTACAGGTCAGTCATATTGCTGCTCACAGGTAGGCCCAATTATAAACAATACATAAATAAGATGGGTGTCATATTGTTGACTGATGGGGTCTATAAAAGTGGGCAGGCTTTCTGCCCACTTTAGATTAACCTAAAAAGGGCCCATAGAATCAAATTCTATGAAGAGGCATCATCACAATGTACCGTAATACAGTAGGCTATGCCTTAATTTGGCTGATAAAACCTAATACTTTAAGAGCTGATATCTCCTCAGTTAAGCACATTATGCGGAGTGTTTGGTTGCTCTGGATGCAGAACTAGTGTGTGCACTGTCACTCAACGTGCATGCGTCATGTAGGTTGGCTCTCTGTGGCGCCTATACATTGCAATGCATGTGTGTGCGTGTGTGTGTGTGTGTGCGTGCGTGCGTGCGTGCGAGTTTCTGTGAGTGCGTGCGTGTTTTTGCGAGTGTGTGTGTGTGGGGGCTAGGGGGAGGGACTATGACCAACACTTTATCTCTTCCCCTTATGTTAAAATGTGGTTTGTCTTTTTATTTTTTTTAAATGTAGGCTACATGTTGTCACATCACTATAGGCTACATCAAAATGTTGATTCACGAGACACACTATTATGTGCTTGATGTGTCAAGTCACCCCTATTTGTTTAATCTATTCAGATGTGTTCATAGAGGACAGCATTTATTGTATGTATTCATTTATAATAACATGTGACCTTTAATCATCATCAATCATTCAAATTGATTGAAAAAAGTTTTATTTTTACTACTAATATACTTCATGTGCTCTGGACTCACATTAGGTCAAACATTGTAATGACCCAACACAGGTTGTGATGGTGAAGGTATATACATTTTGTGTAATTTGCTGAAAAGTGTGTTTGTATATTGCATAATAGTTTTCAAACGTCCTTATTTTGTCTACTGTGGTCACTGTGCTCTGCATGGCCAATATGTCATCACACGTGTTTGTGTGTGTGAGTGTGTGCGTGCGTGCGTGCGTGCGTGCGTGCGTGCGTGCGTGCGTGCGTGCGTGAGAATTTAGGTTTTGTACATCCTTAACGCTGAAGCATTGTGCCAAACCAGCCACAGGCTGACATGGTCACATTTTGCTAAGCCAGTATATTTATGGTTATATAGTTCATGCAATGATTTTGATATGACAATGACACATACAGGAGCGGCAAATACAACATAGTTATTATCTGTAATCAACAGCAGTTACTTTTCAAGATGTCTACAGATATTTATGCCGAGCCAGACATGACAAAGAAGGTGAGAAAGAGAGATAGAGACAGAGGACAGAGAGGGGACCCTGCTGAGGACAGTGTAGAGATGGTGGTGGACATCTACCAGAGTGTGGACGACTTCGTCCCTGGACCACAGGGGGACATGATGGTGAGGGACAACACAGCAGGAAGACAGACTCAGGGTGAGTTTGATCAAGTAGTTGATCAAGTAGTTGATTTCAATGTTTGAAATGTAAAAAAAATAAAGGGAATCTCCGCACACTCAGATCTGTGCACAATAAATGTATTTATTTAGCAAGCTTTCGGTCTACTGACCTTCTTCAGGCGCCTGAAGAAGGTCAGTAGACCGAAAGCTTGCTAAATAAATACATTTATTGTGCACAGATCTGAGTGTGCGGAGCTTCCCTTTATTTTTTTTATATTTTTCATGTTCCCTTTGTGGCTCCAGCACCTCACTTAAGTTTTTTCAGCCGATGAGCGGTGGTTCTTTTTACATTTTTCTGAAATGTTTAAAATGTAAAAAAAATAAAAATAAATACATGTAGCAACTGTCTGTCCTTCAATAAAAGATTATTCAGATTTGATTCAGAATTTCTTACAGCACAAAACGTAACAAGTGCATATCCTTCACTATAATGATGATTTAGACCAGGGGTTCTCAACGTTTTTGGCTGGGGACCCCCGCAAATGCTTTGACCCCTCCCCCCCCCCCCCCCCCCCCCTCCCCACCCACAATACAAACTGACTGCATCCAGCCATTCAGTTGCAAAAAATAAAATAAAATAATTTGGGGACCCCCGAAAACCGACTGCACCATTCAGTCAGAACAGCTATTTTTGGCGGAAGGAGAAGAAGAAGGAGAAGAAGAAAAATAAACACAAAAACAAATATAGCTGCAAGCAGCGATAAAGCGGGACCAAGATAGAAGAAGAACAATGCGCAATAAGAACAACACGCACAAATGAGACTGACGAGCCGAGTTGTCGCTACCGGGATTTGAACTCACAACCTTGTGGACCGAAGGCGGGAGCTCTACTGACTGAGCTACACAGAGACAATCAGTGACTACATTGTAAACAGTAAAACCATTCAGTGATTTGCTAACAAGAAGGTGTGTCCTCATTTTGGGCATGTCTTTATCCATTACTACAGTGTGTTTTCACGCACAGTTAAAGTGTGCGTGCGTGCGTGCGTGCCTGCGTGCCTGCCTGCCTGCCTGCCTGCCTGCCTGCCTGCCTGCCTGCCTGCCTGCCTGCCTGCCTGTCTGCGTGCGTGCGTGCGTGCGTGCGTGCGTGCGTACAAACTTCTCTTTGTGTGTGTGTGTGTGTGTGTGTGCGCGTGCGTGCGTGCGTGCGCGCGTACAAACTTCTCTTTGTGTGTGTGTGCGTGCGTGCGTGCGTGCGTGCGTGCGTGTCTGCCTGCCTGCCTGCCTGCCTGCCTGCCTGCCTGCGTGCGTGCGTGCGTGCGTGCGTGCGTGCGTGCGTGCGTGTGTGCGTGGCTGCATGGGTGTGTGTGTGTTAGGCAGACAATCGTTCATAACCATGGATTTGGATTGAAGATCATCTCTTTAGTTTTTGTGGTGTTTAACATAAGGTGGCTATTATCACACCAGTCTTTAAAGTTATTGATCTCACTGATATAGCCCACAGGGCGTTCAACAATATGTACAAATAAGACTGACAAGCTGAGTTGTCAGTAGCTGGATTTGAACACACAACCTTGCGGTCCAAGGGCAAGAGCTCAACTGACTGAGCTACACGGAGACAATCAGATACTCCATTGTTAACAGGAAAATCATTCAGTGTTAGTTCAGCATAAGTACTCAAACTTTGGTGTGTGTGTGCGTGCACGCGCAATTTTCATTGGCTCATAAAAACTTCATTTTTTCACTTAGAAAAAAATGTGCTACGATTATTTGTCCGTATAGGTCCAAAGTTCACGTGTAGAAGTTTTCGTGCATTTTGAGCAAAGATTCTGGGAGGAGTTACATTTGAACTGTTTTTCATATAATTCAAAATGGCGGGTGATCTAAAGGTCAGAGGTCAAAAGTCAGAACACGAAAGTTGTTCGGCATGAGGAGACGCATATGTGTATCAAAGTGTCAATGCCAACGGTCAAACGGTTCATGAGATATGCACGTTCAAAGTTTGCAAGTTTGCAAGTTTTGCATCAATTGAGTGCTATAGCGCCACCATTTGGCCAATCGTGATGGGCTTCGCATAGTAAAGTGACATAAGCATATGTGTGTATTAGAGGCAGAAGAATAATTTTCACAAAACAGCAATTTTTATTGGTTCATAAAAACTTCATTTTTTCACTTAGAAAAAATGTGCTACGATTATTTGTCCGTATAGGTCCAAAGTTCACGTGTAGAAGTTTTCGTGCATTTTGAGCAAAGATTCTGGGAGGAGTTACATTTGAACTGTTTTTCAAATAATTCAAAATGGCGGGTGATCTAAAGGTCAGAGGTCAAAAGTCAGAACAAGGAAGTTGTTCGGCATGAGGAGACACATATGTGTATCAAAGTGTCATTGCCAACGGTCAAACGGTTCATGAGATATGCACGTTCAAAGTTTGCAAGTTTTGCAAGTTTTGCATCAATTGAGTGCTATAGCGCCACCGTTTGGCCAATCGTGATGGGCTTCGCATAGTCACCGTTTGGCATGGTCCTCTATCATGTTGACAAGTTTTGCGCAAACCGACTGCACGGTTCAGTCAGAACAGCTATTTTTGGCAGAAGGAGAATAAAATAAAGTACTGATCATATAATTCAAAATGGCGGGTGATCTAAAGGTCAGAGGTCAAAAGTCAGAACACGAAAGTTGTTCAGCACGAGGAGACGCATATGGGTATCAAAGTGTCATTGCCAACGGTCAAACGGTTCATGAGCTATGCACGTTCAAAGTTAGCATTTTAAATTGAGCGCTATAGCGCCACCATTTGGCCAATCGTCTTGGGCTTCGCATATTCACCGTTTGGCATGGCCCTCTACCAGATTACAGCGTTTCACGAAAACCGACTGCACCATTCAGTCAGAACAGCTATTTTTGGCGGAAGAAGGAGAAGGAGAAGGAGAAGGAGAAGAAGGAGAAGAAAAACTAGAAATATAGCTGCAAGCAGCGATAAAGCGGGACCAAGATAGAAGAAGAACAATGCGCAATAAGAACAACACGCACAAATGAGACTGACGAGCTGAGTTGTCGGTACCGGGATTTGAACTCGCAACCTTGTGGACCGAAGGCGGGAGCTCTACTGACTGACCTACACAGAGACAATCAGTGAATACATTGTAAACTGTAAAACCATTTACTGATTTGGTAACAAGAAGGTGTGTCCTCATTTTGGGCATGTCTTTATCCATTACTACAGTGTGTTTTCACGCACAGTTAAAGTGTGTGTGTGTGTGTGTGTGTGTGTGCGTGCGTGCTGCGTGCCTGCCTGCCTGCCTGCCTGCCTGCCTGCCTGCGTGCGTGCGTGCGTGCGTGCGTACAAACTTCTCTTTGTGTGTGTGTGTGCGCGTGCGTGCGTGCGTGCGTGCGTGCAAACTTCTCTTTGTGTGTGTGTGTGTGTGTGTGTGCGTGCGTGCGTGCGTGCGTGCGTGCGTGCGTGCGTGCGTGCGTGGCTGCATGCGTGTGTGTGTTAGGCAGACAATCGTTCATAACCATGGATTTGGATTGAAGATCATCTCTTTAGTTTTTGTGGTGTTTAACATAAGGTGGCTATTATCACACCAGTCTTTAAAGTTATTGATCTCACTGATATAGCCCACAGGGCGTTCAACAATATGTACAAATAAGACTGACAAGCTGAGTTGTCAGTAGTTGGATTTGAACACACAACCTTGCGGTCCAAGGGCAAGAGCTCGACTGACTGAGCTACATGGAGACAATCAGTTACTCCATTGTTAACAGGAAAATCATTCAGTGTTTGTTCAGCATAAGTACTCAAACTTTAGTGTGTGTGTGTGTGTGTGTGTGTGTGTGTGCGTGCGCGCGCAATTTTCATTGGCTCATAAAAACTTCATTTTTTCACTTAGAAAAAATGTGCTACGATTATTTGTCCGTATATGTCCAAAGTTCACGTGTAGAAGTTTTCGTGCATTTTGAGCAAAGATTCTGGGAGACGTTACATTTTAACTGTTTTTCATATAATTCAAAATGGCGGGTGATCTAAAGGTCAGAGGTCAAAAGTCAGAACACGAAAGTTGTTCGGCATGAGGAGACACATATGTGTATCAAAGTGTCATTGCCAACGGTCAAACGGTTCATGAGATATGCACGTTCAAAGTTTGCAAGTTTGCAAGTTTTGCATCAATTGAGTGCTATAGCGCCACCATTTGGCCAATCGTGATGGGCTTCGCATAGTTAAGTGACATAAGCATATGTGTGTATTAGAGGCAGAAGAAAAAAATTCACAAAACAGCAATTTTCATTGCTTCATAAAAACTTAATCTTTTCACTTAGAAAAAATGTGTTACGATTATTTGTCCGTATAGGTCCAAAGTTCACGTGTAGAAGTTTTCGTGCATTTTGAGCAAAGATTCTGGGAGGAGTTACATTTGAACTGTTTTTCATATAATTCAAAATGGCGGGTGATCTAAAGGTCAGAGGTCAAAAGTCAGAACACAAGAGTTGTTCGGCATGAGGTGACACATATGTGTATCAAAGTGTCATAGCTAACGGTCAAACGGTTCATGAGATATGCACGTTCAAAGTTTGCAAGTTTTGCACGTTTTGCATCAATTGAGTGCTATAGCGCCACCATTTGGCCAATCATGATGGGCTTCGCATAGTCACCGTTTGGCATGGTCCTCTATCATGTTGACAAGTTTTGCGCAAACCGACTGCACGGTTCAGTCAGAACAGCTATTTTTGGCAGAAGGAGAATAAAATAAAGTACTGATCATATAATTCAAAATGGCGGGTGATCTAAAGGTCAGAGGTCAAAAGTCAGAACACGAAAGTTGTTCAGCATGAGGATACACATATGGGTATCAAAGTGTCATTGCCAACTGTCAAACGGTTCATGAGCTATGCACGTTCAAAGTTAGCATTTTCAATTGAGCGTTATAGCGCCACCATTTGGCCAATCGTCTTGGGCTTCGCATATTCACCGTTTGGCATGGCCCTCTACCAGATTACCGCGTTTCGCGAAAACCGACTGCACCATTCAGTCAGAACAGCTATTTTTGGCGGAAGGAGAAGAAGAAGAAGAAGGAGAAGAAAAAATATAGCTGCAAGCAGCGATAAAGCGGGACCAAGATAGAAGAAGAACAATGCGCAATGAGAACAATATGCACAAATACGAATCACAGTCTTAGTTGTCACTACCTGGATTTGAACCAGTGACCCTGTGGTCGAAAGGTGAGAGCTCTACCGACTGAGCTATGCAGACACAGTCCGTTGACTCATTCTAAACAGTAACATCATTCAGTATTCATATAGGTATTAGGTGCAGAAGAAGTTTCACAAACCAGCAATTTTCATTGGCTCATAAAAACTTAATATTTTCACTTAAACGAAATGTGTTACGATTTTTTGTCCGTATAGGTCCAATGTTCACGTGTAGAAGTTTTCGTGCATTTTGATCAAAGATCCTGGGATGAGATACATTTTAACTGTTTTTCATATAATTCAAAATTGCAGGTGATTTAAAGGTGAGAGGTCAACAGTCAGTATACGCAAGTTGTTCGGCATTAGGAGACGCATATGTCTATCGAAGTTAAATTGCCGATGGTCAAACGGTTCATGAGCTAAGCGCGTTCAAAGTTTGTATTTTCAATTGAGTGCTATAGCGCCACCCTTTGGCCAAGGGTCATGGGCTTTGCATAGTCATCGTTTAGCATGGCCCTCTACCAGAATCCTGCGTTTCGCGAAAACCGACTGCACGGTTCAGCCAGAGCTGCTATTTTTGTTGTTGTCTATTTCTTTTTGAGGTGTATAAGAAATAGATTAATATAGCTGCAAGCAGCGATAAAGCGGGACCAAGATGGAAGAAGAACAATGCGCAATAAGAACAATATGCACAAATGAGACTGACGAGCTGAGTTGTCTGTACCCGGGTTTGAAACAACAACCTTGCGGTCCAAGGGCAAGAGCTCTACTGACTATAGGCTACACGGAGACAAGTTACTCCATTGTTAACAGGAAAATCATTCAGTGTTAGTTCAGCAGTACTCAAACTTTTAGAAATTAGCAGATCTACATGCTCATAACATGTCCCGGTACAGTACAGTACAGTACAGTACAGTACAGTACAGTACAGTACAGTACAGTACAGTACAGTACAGTACCATATGGTACGGTACAGCACAGTGTGGTACAGTACAGTACGGTATTACACATTGCACTTATTACACTATTACACTATTACACTACTATTACACTATTACACTACCATTACACTATTACACTTATTACACCTATTACACTATTACACTACTATTACACTATTACACTAAATACACTTATTACACTATTACAACATTTGACTCAATACACTATTTCAATATTACACTATTACACTTATTACACTATTACAAAATTAGACTTATTACACTATTTCAGTTACTAGTATCTCTATTATTGTGATGCCATGTCCGAGTGCCTGATGGGTCAAATGTAATCTACTTCAATATTTCTATAGTTGAGTCATCACAAATCTTGCAGCACACAATGCATACACTGAGTTGTCTTTACCCGGATTTGAACACACAACCTTGTGGTCCAACGGCGAGAGCTCTACCAACTGAGCTATGCAGACACAGTCAGTTGACTCATTCTAAACAGTAACATCATTCAGTATAAACTTTAGTGTGTGTGTGTGTGTGTGTGTGCGTGCGTGCGCAATTTTCATTGGCTCATAAAAACTTCATTTTTTCACTTAGAAAAAATCTGCCACGATTATTTGTCCGTATCGGTCGAAAGTTCACGTGTAGAAGTTTTCGTGCATTTTAAGCAAAGATTCTGGGAGGAGTTACATTTGAACTGTTTTTCATATAATTCAAAATGGCGGGTGATCTAAAGGTCAGAGGTCAAAAGTCAGAACACAAAAGTTGTTCGGCATGAGGAGACACATATGTGTATCAAAGTGTCATTGCCAACGGTCAAACAGTTCATGAGATATGCACGTTCAAAGTTTGCAAGTTTGCAAGTTTTCATCAATTGAGTGCTATAGCGCCACCATTTGGCCAATCATCATGGGCTTCGCATAGTCACCGTTTGGCATGGGACTCTATCATGTTGACAAGTTTCGCGAAAACCGACTGCACGGTTCAGTCAGAACAGCTATTTTTGGCGGAAGAAGGAGAAGAAGGAGAAGAAGAAAAATAAACACAAATACAAAGAGTGACCAAAGTCACTGCGTGACTTCTTGGTCCCTAAATATAGCTGCAAGCAGCGATAAAGCGGGACCAAGATAGAAGAAGAACAATGCGCAATGAGAACAACATGCACAAATGATACCGACGAGCCGAGTTGTCGGTACCGGGATTTGAACTCGCAACCTTGTGGACCGAAGGCGGGAGCTCTACTGACTGACCTACACAGATACAATCAGTGACTATATTGTAAACAGTAAAACCATGCAGGTATTTGGTAACAAGAAGGTGTGTCCTCATTTTGGGAATGTCTTGTGTGTGTGTGCGTGCGTGCGTGCGTGCGTGCCTGCCTGCCTGCTTGCCTGCCTGCCTGCCTGCCTGCCTGCCTGCCTGCCTGCCTGCCCCTGCCTGCCTGCGTGCGTGCGTGCGTGCGTGCGTGCGTGCGTGCGTGCGTGCGTGCGTGCGTGCGTGCGTGCGTGCGTGCGTGCGTGCGTGCGTGGCTGCATGCGTGTGTGTGTTAGGCAGACATTCGTTCATAACCATGGATTTGGATTGAAGATCATCTCTTTAGTTTTTGTGGTGTTTAACATAAGGTGGCAATTATCACACCAGTCTTTAAAGTTATTGATCTCACTGATATAGCCCACAACAATATGTACAAATAAGACTGACAAGCTGAGTTGTCAGTAGCTGGATTTGAACACACAACCTTGTGGTCCAAGGGTGAGATCTCTACTGACTGAGCTAGACAGAGACAATCAGTTACTCCATTGTTAACAGGAAAATCATTCAGTGTTAGTTCAGCATAAGTACTCAGACTTTTAGAAATTAGCAGATCTACATGCTCATAACATGTCCCGGTACGGTACGGTACGGTACAGTACGGTACAGTATGGTACAGTATGGTACAGTACAGTACAGTACAGTACAGTATGGTGCAGTACAGTACAGTACGGTGCAGTACAGTACAGTACAGTACAGTACAGTACCATATGGTACAATACGGTACAGCACAGTATGGTACAGTACAGTACGGTATTACACATTGCACTTATTACACTATTACACTACTATTACACTATTACACTATTACACTATTACACTAAATACACTTATTACACTATTCAAAAATTTGACTCAATACACTATTTCAATATTACACAATTACACTATTACACTTATTACACTATTTCAGTTACTAGTATCTCTATTATTGTGATGCCATGTCCTAGTGCCTGATGGGTCAAATGTAATCTACTTCAATATTTATATAGTTGAGTCATCACAAATCTTGCAGCACACAATGGATACACTGAGTTGTCTTTACCGGGATTTGAACACACAACCTTGTGGTCCAACGGCGAGAGCTCTACCAACTGAGCTATGCAGACACAGTCAGTTGACTCATTCTAAACAGTAACATCATTCAGTATAAACTTTAGTGTGTGTGTGTGTGTGTGTGTGCGTGCGCGCGCAATTTTCATTGGCTCATAAAAACTTCATTTTTTCACTTAGAAAAAATGTGCTACGATTATTTGTCCGTATATGTCCAAAGTTCACGTGTAGAAGTTTTCGTGCATTTTGAGCAAAGATTCTGGGAGACGTTACATTTTAACTGTTTTTCATATAATTCAAAATGGCGGGTGATCTAAAGGTCAGAGGTCAAAAGTCAGAACACGAAAGTTGTTCGGCATGAGGAGACACATATGTGTATCAAAGTGTCATTGCCAACGGTCAAACGGTTCATGAGATATGCACGTTCAAAGTTTGCAAGTTTTGCAAGTTTTGCATCAATTGAGTGCTATAGCGCCACCGTTTGGCCAATCGTGATGGGCTTCACATAGTCACCGTTTGGCATGGTCCTCTATCATGTTGACAAGTTTTGCGCAAACCGACTGCACGGTTCAGTCAGAACAGCTATTTTTGGCAGAAGGAGAATAAAATAAAGTACTGATCATATAATTCAAAATGGCGGGTGATCTAAAGGTCAGAGGTCAAAAGTCAGAACACGAAAGTTGTTCAGCACGAGGATACGCATATGGGTATCAAAGTGTCATTGCCAACGGTCAAACGGTTCATGAGCTATGCACGTTCAAAGTTAGCATTTTCAATTGAGCGCTATAGCGCCACCATTTGGCCAATCGTCTTGGGCGTCGCATATTCACCGTTTGGCATGGCCCTCTACCAGATTACCGCGTTTCGCGAAAACCGACTGCACCATTCAGTCAGAACAGCTATTTTTGGCGGAAGAAGAAGAAGGAGAAGAAGGAGAAGAAGAAAAATAAACACAAAAACAAAGAGTGACCAAAGTCACTGCGTGACTTCTTGGTCCCTAAATATAGCTGCAAGCAGCGATAAAGCGGGACCAAGATAGAAGAAGAACAATGCGCAATAAGAACAACACGCACAAATGAGACTGACGAGCTGAGTTGTCGGTACCGGGATTTGAACTCGCAACCTTGTGGACCGAAGGCGGGAGCTCTACTGACTGACCTACACAGAGACAATCAGTGAATACATTGTAAACTGTAAAACCATTTACTGATTTGGTAACAAGAAGGTGTGTCCTCATTTTGGGCATGTCTTTATCCATTACTACAGTGTGTTTTCACGCACAGTTAAAGTGTGTGTGTGTGTGTGTGTGTGTGTGCGTGCCTGCCTGCCTGCCTGCCTGCCTGCCTGCCTGCCTGCCTGCCTGCGTGCGTGCGTGCGTGCGTACAAACTTCTCTTTGTGTGTGTGTGTGCGCGTGCGTGCGTGCGTGCGTGCATGCGTGCGTGCGTGCAAACTTCTCTTTGTGTGTGTGTGTGTGTGTGCGTGCGTGCGTGCGTGCGTGCGTGCGTGCGTGCGTGCGTGCGTGCGTGCGTGCGTGCGTGCGTGCGTGCGTGCGTGCGTGCGTGGCTGCGTGCGTGGCTGCATGCGTGTGTGTGTTAGGCAGACATTCGTTCATAACCATGGATTTGGATTGAAGATCATCTCTTTAGTTTTTGTGGTGTTTAACATAAGGTGGCAATTATCACACCAGTCTTTAAAGTTATTGATCTCACTGATATAGCCCACAGGGCGTTCAACAATATGTACAAATAAGACTGACAAGCTGAGTTGTCAGTAGCTGGATTAGAACACACAACCTTGCGGTCCAAGGGCAAGAGCTCGACTGACTGAGCTACACGGAGACGATCAGATACTCCATTGTTAACAGGAAAAGCATTCAGTGTTAGTTCAGCATAAGTACTCAAACTTTGGTGTGTGTGTGTGTGCGTGCGCGCGCAATTTTCATTGGCTCATACAAACTTCATTTTTTCACTTAAAAAAAATGTGCTACGATTATTTGTCCGTATAGGTCCAAAGTTCACGTGTAGAAGTTTTCGTGCATTTTGAGCAAAGATTCTGGGAGACGTTACATTTTAACTGTTTTTCATATAATTCAAAATGGCGGGTGATCTAAAGGTCAGAGGTCAAAAGTCAGAACACGAAAGTTGTTCGGCATGAGGAGACACATATGTGTATCAAAGTGTCATTGCCAACGGTCAAACGGTTCATGAGATATGCACGTTCAAAGTTTGCAAGTTTGCAAGTTTTGCATCAATTGAGTGCTATAGCGCCACCATTTGGCCAATCATGATGGGCTTCGCATAGTAAAGTGACATAAGCATGTGTGTGTATTAGAGGCAGAAGAATAATTTTCACAAAACAGCAATTTTCATTGGCTCATAAAAACTTCATTTTTTCACTTAACAAAAATGTGCTACGATTATTTGTCCGTATAGGTCCAAAGTTCACGTGTAGAAGTTTTCGTGCATTTTGAGCAAAGATTCTGGGAGGAGTTACATTTGAACTGTTTTTCAAATAATTCAAAATGGCGGGTGATCTAAAGGTCAGAGGTCAAAAGTCAGAACTCGGAAGTTGTTCGGCATGAGGAGACACATATGTGTATCAAAGTGTCATTGCCAACGGTCAAACGGTTCATGAGATATGCACGCTCAAAGTTTGCAAGTTTTGCAAGTTTTGCATCAATTGAGTGCTATAGCGCCACCATTTGGCCAATCATGATGGGCTTCACATAGTCACCGTTTGGCATGGTCCTCTATCATGTTGACAAGTTTTGCGCAAACCGACTGCACGGTTCAGTCAGAACAGCTATTTTTGGCGGAAGGAGAATAAAATAAAGTACTGATCATATAATTCAAAATGGCGGGTGATCTAAAGGTCAGAGGTCAAAAGTCAGAACACGAAAGTTGTTCAGCACGAGGAGACGCATATGGGTATCAAAGTGTCATTGCCAACGGTCAAACGGTTCATGAGCTATGCACGTTCAAAGTTAGCATTTTAAATTGAGCACTATAGCGCCACCATTTGGCCAATGGTCTTGGGCGTCGCATATTCACCGTTTGGCATGGCCCTCTACCAGATTACCGCGTTTCGCGAAAACCGACTGCACCATTCAGTCAGAACAGCTATTTTTGGCGGAAGAAGAAGAAGAAGAAGGAGAAGGAGAAGAAAAATAAACACAAAAACAAAGAGTGACCAAAGTCACTGCGTGACTTCTTGGTCCCTAAATATAGCTGCAAGCAGCGATAAAGCGGGACCAAGATAGAAGAAGAACAATGCGCAATGAGAACAACACGCACAAACGAGACCGACGAGCCGAGTTGTCGGTACCGGGATTTGAACTCGCAACCTTGTGGACCGAAGGCGGGAGCTCTACTGACTGAGCTACACAGAGACAATCAGTGACTGCATTGTAAACTGTAAAACCATTTACTGATTTGGTAACAAAAAGGTGTGTCCTCATTTTGGGAATGTCTTTCCATTACTACAGTGTGTTTTCACGCACAGTTAAAGTGTGTGTGTGTGTGTGTGTGTGCGTGCGTGCGTGCGTGGCATG
Organism: Electrona antarctica; assembly: GCF_951216825.1. Classification (NCBI taxonomy): domain Eukaryota; kingdom Metazoa; phylum Chordata; class Actinopteri; order Myctophiformes; family Myctophidae; genus Electrona; species Electrona antarctica. The sequence continues at coordinate 47,120,671 of NC_136807.1, forward strand.
CGTGTGGCATGCGTGGCTGCATGCGTGTGTGTGTGCGCGTGTGCGCGTGCGCGCGTGCGTGGCTGCATGTGTGTGTGTGTGTGTGTGTGCCTGCCTGCCTGCCTGCCTGCGTGCGTGCAAACTTCTCTTTGTGTGTGTGTGTGTGTGTGTGTGTGTGCGCGTGCGTGCGTGCGTGTGTGCGTGCGCGCGTACAAACTTCTCTTTGTGTGTGTGTGCGTGCGTGCGTGCGTGCGTGCGTGCGTGCGTGCGTGCGTGCGTGCGTGCGTGCGTGTGGCATGCGTGTGTGCGCGTGCGCGCGTGCGTGGCTGCATGTGTGTGTGTGTGTGTGCGTGTGTGCGTGCGTGCCGGCCTGCCGGCCTGCCGGCCTGCCTGCCTGCCTGCCTGCCTGCCTGCTTGCCTGCCTGCCTGCCTGCTTGCCCCTGCCTGCCTGCCTGCCTGCCTGCCTGCGTGCGTGCGTGCCTGCCTGCCTGCCTGCTTGCCTGCCTGCCTGCCTGCCCCTGCCTGCCTGCGTGCGTGCGTGCGTGCCTGCGTGCGTGCGTGGCTGCATGCGTGTGTGTGTTAGGCAATCGTTCATAACCATGGATTTGGATTGAAGATCATCTCTTTAGTTTTTGTGGTGTTTAACATAAGGTGGCTATTATCACACCAGTCTTTAAAGTTATTGATCTCACTGATATAGCCCACAGGGCGTTCAACAATATGTACAAATAAGACTGACGAGCTGAGTTGTCTGTACCCGGGTTTGAAACAACAATCTTGCGGTCCAAGTGCAAGAGGTCGACTTACTGAGCTACACAGAGACAAATAGTTACTCCATTCTTAACAGGAAAATTAGTCAGTGTTAGTTCAGCACAATTACTAAAACTTTTAGAAATTAGCATATCTACATGCTCATAACTACAAGATCTGTCACATCACAGATCGGCTTTGTATACATAATATGCACAAATAAGAATCACAGGCTGAGTTGTTGGTACCCGGATTTGAACACACAACCTTGTGGTCTGAAGGTGAGAGCTCAACCAACTGAGCTATCTGGACAGTCAGTCATTTCATTGTAAACTGTAACATCAGTGTTTTGGTAACAAGTTTGTAACCTCATTTTAGGAATGTTGGGTCCTTTTTTTTTCTTCATGTAGGGTAATTTTTTTTATGTACAAACTTGTCAACTTTCTCACAAATAAGAATCACAGGCTGAGTTCTCTCTACCCAGATTTGAACCAGTGACCCTGTGCTCCAAAGGTGAGAGATCTACCAACTGAGCCATGCAGACAGTCAGTTGACTCAGTCTGAACCGTAACATTAGTCAGTGTTTTTGGTAACAATTGTGTGTTCTGGTTTTGGAGATGTCTAGCTATTACTACAGTGTGTTTAGATGTAAGGGTTCTCATGTATGAGCGTATTGATCAAAGTGACACATGTGTTCCCCATGAGTCAAGGAACATGTGGAAACAAGTGCCATGAATTTTGGACAAACAAAGCATGAGTTATGACTGTTGTCCAAAGGTTTAATTTATAAAAATTGCTATAGTGCTCCCCTTTGACCAATTGGAGTAAGGCCTCACTCACACAGCCCCAATGCATTTCCAATGGGAGTCACATGGTCTGACATAACACCAGTGTTGTGTGAAGGGGAGGGGAGCAGTTGAAAGCCATACAACAGCTTGTAGTCCAAAATGTTGTATCAAACCATGGGACCTCCATTGGAAATGCATTGGAGTGGCCATGACACTCACAACATTCATACAGCAATGCTGTAAAGGTCTGATTGAGGCCTTAGGCTGAGCTCACACCTTTACTGCGCTTGTTGGATGAATGTTGTGTAGCATCATGGCCGCCCCAATGCATTTCCAATGGAGGTCACATGGTTTGACACAACATTGTGTTGTGTGAGGGGGGCAGTCGAAACACAGCTGAAAGCCATACAGACCATGTGACCTCCATTGGAAATGCATTGGGGTGGCCATGACACTCACAACAGCAATGCAGTGTTGCGACCGTGTGACCTTTACAGCGTTGTGAGTGTCATGGCTGCCCCAATGCATTTCCAATGGAGGTCACATGGTCTGTTGTATGGCTTTCAGCTGTGTTTTGACCTCACACAACACAAATGTTGTGTCAAAACATGTGACCTCCATTGGAAATGCATTGGGGCGGCCATGACACTACACAACATTCATCCAACAAGCATACAGCAATGCAGTAAAGGTCTGAGCTCAGCCTCAGACTGGTTACAGGCCTATTTGGCATGACCTTCTACCATACTGTAAAGTTGCATAAGAATATGATGCTACATGTATGTGGGGAAGAAGAATTTTCACAAAACAGCAATTCATTGGTTAAAAAAAATATTTTCCTTGTCCATATAGGTCCAATGGTCACATGTAGAAGTTTTTGTGCAGAGATATTTATAAAGACATATTTCCATACCAGTTAATTAGGTGACTCTCCACACAGATTTGTGTACACATGTTATATTTAAATAATAATGCAGAAACGTAGGTTAAATAGTATAATACTTTATAGTTAAACATAAAATATAAGTCATGGAATCATCATCAATAAAAGGGGAATTCATTAAAATATTAAGAGCAATGAGCAAACCAGGATATCACAATACTACAAAAGCTAAAGTGGCAGGGGCAATAGGAGGAGGGCCGGGCCAACCAACCCTAGACAGTGGCACCCCCTACGGGTGGGGGGGGGGGATTGAGGATTGAATGGCCAAAATACCCGAAGTGATTGTTGTGTATTTTGTGTCATTTAGTGCACGTGTTGGTTTTATTGTTTACGTTAAAGATGTCGGGATCCTGGGATGTGTTTCGTATTTTCTTTCTGTGATTTGTGCTCCCGTAATTTCTCCTGATTGTGCAGGTGCGCGTTGATGGTGGGGGTTATCACTGCCTCGGGACGGCCGTCACCCGATCCAAAATGGAGCTCCCAAACACCAATTCCTGCAGAGCGAGACCCAAGTGTTAGTCACTCAAATTGGAAGGACATATTGATATATATTCATATAACTATAAGTTACATATAGAGAGACGTAGTGTCTGCAGTCAGTTGAGACTTTAGTTCTTAAGGTGCACCACAACATAAAACGACAAGACTAACTAAACAGAACAAACAAACCTCTAAAAAACATAAATCAAACAATAAGTCATGGTGGACTATGGGGGTAAATAGTAACCAGTCTATGGGTCTATCCCACCGTTAAATTACCAGCTCTATATTATTACCGTATATAGGCACGCCAGTGGAGAAGAATAGCTGACAAGTGGTGGTGGGTTAGATGTCTCTTCATGGCTGTAGTATATGAATATTTTGTTTTGTGACATGACACAAAACGAAAGTGTTGTAGTGCGGAGGAGGACCACCGACCTACCTGCAGTGTGGTGATGAGCACAGCACATCGGTGCCAAACGCCAGAAGGAGAGGAGCAGTATACAGGAGCTAAAAGGACAACATGCACGGTCAAGTTCAAAGCCAACACAGCGATAGGTGCCGGCGATTGCTTAAACAGCAAGACAGAGACACATACCTGCACTGAAGAGAGTGTCCCAGATGGTGCATGTGATTTTGTCGGTAGTGTCAGCAATCTCCAGTGTCTGTTGTGCAGTGGGTCCTCTGTAGCTGTTGCCGGTGGTTGTGGGGTGAAGTTGTGTTACTGTAGCGGTGATTTGTCCAATCTGATGAGAAAATAAATTTGTATATTTAGTTATACGATTTTCAGTGTTGTAGTGATGATAACAAATAGCACGCCAGTGGAGAAGAATAGCTGACAAGTGGTGGTGGGTTAGATGTCTCTTCATGGCTGTAGTATATGAATATTTTGTTTTGTGACATGACACAAAACGAAAGTGTTGTAGTGCGGAGGAGGACCACCGACCTACCTGCAGTGTGGTGATGAGCACAGCACATCGGTGCCAAACGCCAGAAGGAGAGGAGCAGTATACAGGAGCTAAAAGGACAACATGCACGGTCAAGTTCAAAGCCAACACAGCGATAGGTGCCGGCGATTGCTTAAACAGCAAGACAGAGACACATACCTGCACTGAAGAGAGTGTCCCAGATGGTGCATGTGATTTTGTCGGTAGTGTCAGCAATCTCCAGTGTCTGTTGTGCAGTGGTGTCCTCTGTAGGTGTTGCCGGTGGTTGTGGGGTGAAGTTGTGTTACTGTAGCGGTGATTTGTCCAATCTGATGAGAAAATAAATTTGTATATTTAGTTATACGATTTTCAGTGTTGTAGTGATGATAACAAATAGCACGCCAGTGGAGAAGAATAGCTGACAAGTGGTGGTGGGTTAGATGTGTCTTCATGGCTGTAGTATATGAATCAATAAAACACTCCCAGCAGTAGCGGTGGCCCTGTAAAAACAAGCTTTGCGTTAACCTAGAGGTAAAGGAGCAGAGAGAAACAAACAGTGAACGCACCCCCTCTGTGAGTGCAGAGCTCGCCGTCGGAGCCCGCAGCAGCGGGACAGGCGCCCGATCCGTCACTGAAACAACATGAGAGCTGATAAGGTTTACGCTCTAATGGTGACATGACACAAAACGAAAGTGTTGTAGTGCGGAGGAGGATCACGGACCTACCTGCAGTGTGTGGTGATGAGCACAGCACATCGGTACAAAACTCCAGAAGGAGAGGAGCAGTAGCATATACAGGAGCTAAAAGGACAACATGAACGGTCAAGTTCAAAGCCAACACAGCGATAGGTGCCGGCGATTGCTTAAACAGCAAGACAGACACATACCTGCACTGAAGCGAGACAGAAGCAGAAACAACTTCTACTGTGGGAACGCAGGCCCGCTGAGCATGAACCGTGGCACCCACAACCGGAGCAGACGAAGACGGGCAACAGGAAACGTGCTGCCTTATACTGTCACTAATCAGTCACTGAGTGAGTGAAGGATGGGCCGTGACAGCGTGGGAACCCACGCCCATCATACCACACAAACAAAAACAAATTAAAAAATCCCTTTGGGATTAATAAATCCCATATTTTACAATATGTCAATACATTACTATTTTGCAAATTATTTCCTTATTTTACATTTTGGGGGGGAAAAGCCAATTTAACACTGAAGTGCCAACAATGTTTAGGTGTTTACTTTTCATGCACCCGTTCGTTTGTAATGTGACGGTCCAAATTGTTCAGATTGGTGTAGACTGCAGGGAAGATCATAGGGGTAAGACAACTCCCCTCTCTGCAGTCTATTTATGAGCAGGCTACATTAAAACAGGCTCAAAAAATCGTCAGTGATGTTACTCATGTTTTAAATGGCGAGTTTGTACTTCTGCCCTCTGGGAGAAGATACAAAGAACCAAAGTGGAAGTACATCAGATTTAAAAAATCGTTTGTACCAGCATCAACTAAGATGTTGAACGAGGCTCTGAAACAGCAGTAACTGTGTGATGTTAGATTATCCACATCAAGTGTGCAATTGTGTAATGTTGTGTCTTCCTCTGTAATGTATTTGTTTGTCATTGATGTTTTATGTGTGGCTGTAGCTGGGGTGAAAGCCCAAGACAAATTTCCCTTGTGGACAATAAAGTTTACCTTGACCTTGACCTTGAAATGCCACTGAATCAGTAGACCTAATTCTTTTCCACTTTGTTTCTGTTTCGTCATATATGGGCTATCTGAAATATGCCCATGCATATATGCTATAATGCTGATAGCCTACTGTAGCTCTTTTCAATTTGTGAAGGCTGAAATTATTTTATTGTGAAAGCATTTTTTTTTAAACGTCTCACATCCTGGATATTTCCTTGTACCTGCAAATAGCTGATCTATAAACTCATAACGGGTTCCGGCCGGATAGCCTCGCGTTGCGATACTTTAATATACCACTGCGCTTCGCTGCCCTTCGGGGCATATTCATATGCTATGGGTCGGATGAAGGCTGGCTGCGCCAGGCTAGTTTCCGTATGCGACGCGTTGTGAGCTTGCAGATCAACCATTTTCATCAGCAGGCAACTAGTCAGGCTTCACTTGACCGCTGTGTTTTGTTGACCTAGGCGTCGTTATACAGCGTTCTTCGACACAAACATGGGAGGCTATAGTTTTCGGTGGCAGCGTGGCTTGTTGTGTTTAATCAAACAACATCAAGTTTACCTCAGTGTTTTGGGGTCGTGACAAGACATGTTCTACGTATGTGTTTGGATGGATCAGCGCGAGCGGCGTGCACGTCATCATATAGTTGTGACTTTGAGCTGCTTGCATTCGAAAGTGATTACGTTAAATGTGCTGTTAGTAGCCTAATCGAGACAGTGGTTTTGGAGTGGTGTTTTTCCGCTACGTATTAAAGCCTGTTCAGCGTGTGTTATAGCTGGATTTTCGCCTAGAAGAGGGCATGGAAATCTGGGACACTGTTGTACGTATAGTGAACTGTCAAGAGATTGACGTTCACGGGTCAAGACTGCGCAATCACAATCTATGGCTCTTGATAGCCGCAATCTGCAACTCTAGATCTTTTTATAATGGGATTAATCTAGAGTTGCAATACCCTCAATTGACTCCAGTCATCCAATTTGGTTTGCGATCTGCTTGTCTTAAACGACGTTAAACTCACCAACATTGCAGCTGTAGTCCAAGCTTGAATTATCCTCTTTCAATCAGTTTGTTTTTCTTAAAAATCCACCGTAGAGATAGAGATATTATGAGCTACTTTCTGTCAAGACAAGTGTTGCAGTTTGGAAGCACTCGTTTTTGTTAACGGGTCGCGCTGCTGCCTCCTGCATTATGTGCAACTTCGAAACAGGTGGTAAGCAGGGCCGTTCAGTGACATACGACGAGTGTTTCCAAACTCCAGCACTTAGAAAAAGAATAACCTGCACAGAATTTCTTGACAGAAAATAGCTAATAACATGTCTACGGTGGATTTTTATGAAAAACAAGTTCGGCAGATTGAAAGAGGATAATTCAAGCTTGGACTACAGCTGCAACAGCTGCACATTTTTAACGTCGTTTAAGACAAGCAGATCGCAAACCAAATTGAATGAGTGGGTAGTCAATGGAGGGTATTGTAAGTCTAGATTCATCCCATTATAAAAAAAAAATCTAGCATTGCAAATTGCGGCTAGGCTCTTGACTGCTACAAAAGAATATAGTAGGCCTAGAGTACTCTTTCGGTGCGCATTTTCGAACGTACTGAAACTGAGATGTGATTAATTGTGGATGTTGTTTAAATGCTGTATTATATTTGAAGTAAGAGAGCAATTACTTTGGAATATAGTTGTCGTTTAAAGTAATGATTTTTAGCTTGTGGGAGTTTGTAGCGTGAAGTGAAATTGTAAGTCATTTTAATATCACAAAGTTATTTAAAAGTGGTCAAATTGTCATTTCTATTCAAAAGAATAGCAAATATTGATTTATAAGCCATTGATTTATAAACAATGTTAGAATGTTGCTTGAGTTTGTAGATTAAGTATTTACCAACATGTATATGGACATTATAGTCAAATTAAACTGTATCAACTTTTAAGCCCAAACTACATCAACGTTTCGGGACGAGATCTGTTTAAGATCAACCACAGCAATGCGATTGAATGAATTGCATTGATGTGTTGAACTTAACAGGAAAATGGTTTTGTCCCAAAGTTATAATAATTGTGTATTACTTTGTAATTACTAGTAGGTGTTCGTTAGGTTGACTGCATAATGCAAAAAGTGCTGTAAAACAAAAAGACAATACATTAAGATTTCATTTCAGATATTTAATTAAAAAAAAAAAAACTTTAACTTAACTGAAATACTTCCTTAAGAGGGAAAAACAAAAAAAAACAAATTAGATTCAAACAGATATTTCATTCCAAAAAAAAAACTTTAACTTAAATAAAAATATAATTGAAACTGAAAAAACGGAAAAAAACAAAAAAAACAAATTAAATTCAAACGTCTTTTTTAAAATCTAAAGAGGCTTGGCAGAGTTCGTCGTCCGTGTCTTCCATTGCTGGTGATGATGGGGGTGATGATGGGGGTGCTGGGGGTGTTTTTGCTGCTTGGGGGGATGAAATGGAGGTGATGAGGAGTGACGGGGTGTGCTCTATTGTGACGGGGTCCAAGTCCAAAAAGTGCTCGGTGATGGCTGTGGTTGTGGTGAGGTGATCTAAGTGATTTGTGTTTAAATACGTGTTTAATATGGCTGTTGTGATGGTGAGTCTGATGGGATGTACATGTGTGGGGGAGTCAATGGCCAAAATACCGGATGTGACATTTGTGAATTTAAGTGTTTTTTGTGCCATGTGACATTTCGTGCAAGTGTTTATTTTGGTGTTAACGTTAAAGGTGTCGGGATTTTGGAGGTGAGTGCAAAGTGCGCATTTTCTTTTATTGGTGATTTGTGCTCCCGTGATTTCTCCTGTGACTGTGCAGGTGCTCGTTGATGGTGCGGGGTCTAGGGCAAGTGAAAGTGCAAGAATGGATGGGGGAATGATTAGTGCTTCATCGTGGGGGGTGATTGTGGAGGATGCGGTGGTGGTGAGTGAACTGCAGGGGAATGTGCGGTGAGTGAGATTAGTGAAAGTGTATGTGGTGTCTTGGTGCAGTGTGTCAGTTTGTGTGTCCCAGATGGTGCATGTGATTTTGTCCGTCGTGTCAGCAATCTCCAGTGTTTGTTGTGCAGTGGGTCCTCTGTAGGTGTTGCCGGTGGTTGTGGGGTGGATGGTGGTGATGGTGGCGGTGATTTTTCCAATCTGATGAGAAAATAAATTTGTTTATTTATTTAGTTATACTTGTGATATACGATTTTCAGTGTTGTATAGTGATGATAAGTACTCAAATATTTTACTTAAGTACAAATATTGCAATGTAGATGTACTCTGTTACAAGTACATGTCCCGTATTCGAAATGTACTCAAGTAAAAGTACAAGTGTATCTGTGTCAAAATGTACTTAAAGTACTAAAAGTAAAAGTACTCATATTGCAGAATGTCCCATTTCACAAGTTCAAAATAGCCAATCTACAAGCTGAAACGATGTTTTAAGATTGTTTTGTTCTACATCTGTAATGTTGGTGAGCTTTATGTTTATACAAGCTGATTGGAATGTGTAATTTGATCCGGTTATCTGAGGGTATTGCAACTCATATATATATATATATATATATATAGAGTATATAAATTATAGTTTTTAAAGAGAATACAAAGGGTTTTGTTTGTTTCACCGCAAATAGCTAAAATGACTTAATAGCCTATAGGCAGCTACATGTAGGCCTAGCTTAACTTGTCCGACATTATTCCTTAGCTAATTTGATGGGTTTTTTTTCCATTAAGAATCGAGGCTCAAATACCTGCACGTAGCAGAGTATGCAATAGGTATAATAAAGTTAATAGGCCTATTTATTAGCTACGATTCATTGTTATCCGTTTGGTCATTAACTACAAGGAATAATGTCAGCCAAGTATATATATATATATATATATACACACTAGCTGCATATTGTACCGAGTGAGTGCACTGTGCAATGCAAATTAATAGGCATATAGGCAGTGTTGGTCAGCTAGGCTACATAGCTTAATTCACATGGCTGACTATTCCTTGTAGTTAATGACCAAACAGATAACAATGAATCGTAGCTAATAAATAGGCCTATTAACTTTATTAGACCTATTGCATACTCCACTAGGTGCAGGTATTTGAGCCTCGATTCTTAATGGAAAAAAACCCATCAAATTAGCTAAAAGGAATAATGTCGGACAAGTTAAGCTAGGCCTATACATGTAGCTGCCCAACACTGCCTATAGGCTATTAAGTCATCTTAGCTATATTTGCGGTGAAACAAGCAAAAAAAACCTTTGTATTCTCTTTAAAAACTATTGTTAGAATCCACCTTCAAAATTAATTATGTGAATGTATTCTATTGTGCGGTAGTTTAAGAATGAAAAATATAGGCCTATAATACTTACTTTCTGTCTGTCTGAAAGGTGTTTGACTTGTTGAATGGTTGTAGGTTGCAGGGTTGTGGGTGATTTTCGAATGAAATTGACTTTGGAGGTATATTGTACTAGCGTTTTGTGCGTTATTTGAAGGTTGAATTTGTTGGTGTCTGTAAGACAAGTATTAAATGCACACATTTCTTTATTATGGCAGTATTTGATAGTTATTTTAGTGTAGGTCTATACAGGCATATCAAATAGCAAATGTTAAATGAAGATAATTAAACTTACATTGGTTGGTGATTTTTCTAATGTTGATTAGTGTGGTGGGTGACTCCTGTTCCTGGCATTGCATGATATTTGCGTGATGAGATGGTGAAAACGCGACGCAGTCGAGATACTCCTCAGCTCCAATTTGAAACACGAAGTTAAAATATTTCGTGTTGATTTTAGATAGCTTCACCTCAGTGGTTTCGAATATGAATCCGGTGCAGCTTTCTTCGTTGTCATACCTTGCTTGTTTGGCGGCGGAAGCCATTCTTGCGATTACTCTGTAATGTTCGAGTAGCTGTTTGTTTCTTAATTGGTGGTATTTATAGGGGAACATATTCAAATTCAGTGATTTTCGGAATCACGTGTTTTTAAATGACATGTGGACATTCTATTCTTGTATTTATATGATTCTAAGCATGTGTATATTGTGTCCTTGTTATATATATATATATATATATATATATATATATATATATATATAGGAGGAGACCTGTGTTGATGGCAACATTAACTCATGTGTTCCTCGTTTGTGGAAAACAAATTACATGATTCCTACTTGTGGACAATATCTGGTCTGGATTCGATGTCGACTCCTGTCCATCGCTCTTGTCCATTCTAACTTTACTTTAGAGTTATGGACCAGAGGTTTGGATGACATACTATGGAGAATTTTGTGCGGACTCATTAAATGGATTATGTTGTAGCCTAAAGAATGGTGAGTGCAAGCACTGTATGGCTAATTGCACTGAGAATGGAGTTGGATCTAGTTAGACTTTGTTTGAACTCGATTTTGAAATAGGCCTAATATAAGTTTTGATCTTGTCGTGTTGTGCAGTTGGGTTGTGTCGCTTCTTGTGTTCAGGGTGTCTTTATATGCATGTTATACAATATAGCCTATATAATATATAACCTCTTGTACACAAAATATTCTAATTGACCCAGTTTTAGCGGTTTGATCGTTTTTTTAATTGGCCCGAGTCGGCTGATCATGCACGCCCCTTATCAAATGATGACTATATGCTAACCAGTGTCATAGAGTAAAACAGAGTTACGGCATTGATGGAGCAGAAAACACCTCTGTCACGTGGTTTATGTAACTCGTAACTCGTTTGGCACAACCGCCGAAATTGCAAGATAGTCAACAATCATTACAAAGTATTTCAAAGACCTTGATTTAATTGTTCGTTGTGATAAAGAAACAAAAAGGTGATGATGAACAACAGAGAGAAAGAGAAGAAGAGAGAAAAATACGACCACTAACACAGAGTAAGAGAGTGGCGACAATAGTGTTGATTCCCACTGTAACAATGGAATGCGGAAGTGCTCATTCTACCTCAATAGGATAGTTCCAACGTTTGGAACTATAGCCCATAGGCACCCGCTTTGCGGCGAGATCAAAGCGTGTCGCCACTCTCTTACTAGATTACTCTGTCCTAGCAGTCAGAGAAAAAAAAGAAAACACAGTTGGCAGTGACATTTAGAACAGCACATTGACTTCTACGTTGTGGCTAGACTAACATCAGCAGTAAATTCAGAACAGCGCCAAAGAAGAGATTCTATATAAAGAGGCGACACTGGTGCGATGACTTGGACGTAATCACACCAAGATGGCGGCAACGCTGCCGCTTCTGCCATCTAGTGGTGATTCCAAAGACTGTAGTCAGAACGCTACGTTTCCAGTGATAACTGGAAAAGCTCTGCTGCTGTCTGCTCCAAATTAGTCATAAATCAAATTAAATCGGGTGAGCAACGTCTTTGGGCACATGTTCACTTATAGCCGTTTAGGCTGGCCTGGTTTGATCATCCAAATAATGCTACACAGTGAAAATCACCATTGCTGCCTGTTACATATTATAATATATATCAATAATGTAATAAGAAGAATAAGTCAATATTAGTATAATCACAATTTAGATTGTTCAAATATAGCCTATGGGCTATATTATTGTATTTTATCTGTGTCACATGTTTCTTTGTGTGCTATTATGTAGGCCTACAGCAGGGGGATTTAGCCAGCCCCACTCAGGTGGGCAGACAGAATTGTAAGGGGGGGGGGCGACTCCGCTGGGGCGGGTGGGGTGTCAAACCCACATTGGGTGAGCAAGGAGCACGTTTGGGTGAGCTATGCCCACCCCTGCCCTCCCCTAGAACCGGCCCTGGCCTACAGTATAATAGGCCTATCATTTTTGTCATGACCCATTGGAAAGTACTTTGGGTTATATGTGCTATAAAGATGACTTGATCTTCTGAATGTCTGGGGAGAAAGGTTTCATGTAGGCTATATCAAACAATAATGCTTTATAAATAATGGTTGTAGTTATATATATTTTCCTTTCCATTGCACACAAATCTGAATTCAATTTTGGACACTGTTCTGAATGAATGTTACTGATTTGCCTAATTGATCAGCTTTGATCCATTCATAAATATATGAGTAAATCATTAAAGTAGTATGCATATTTATAATACCATTTTGCTGTTCAATGCAGATCAGTTCTGTAGAAGCATAATAGAATGTTATTACATCAGTAGTGGTTCAGTAATACCATAGAGAATGAATGGGAAATCAGGTGCAGGATGAAGCAGTCTCACCAATTGCCATGTGGCATAGTGGTGTAGTTGACTTGACTTTTAATCCATATCTCATATAGGTTTGAATACTGCTTATGGTAGGACCTACTATTTGTGTACCATCTGCAAACATTGTTTTACCAATAGAGTGTGTATATATATATATATATATATATATATATATATATATATATAGCATTTGCCATAGTGCAACAACAGTGCATGAGATAAATTAGTCTAACTGTTTCAAACACAGGAGCAAGGCTTCCCTGATGTTTTCATACAGTAGTATGTATGTGTCAGTGGAGTGGATGTTCTGAAGTCAGATTGGAATTCAAATAGCAGTTTATGCTTAGTTAATTTGTTTTTGAATTATTATTTTTTAGTTTTTGACATGGTCTGCACAGGGAACAGGTGTTAATGATGTAATGAGGGACAATATGATGTGATGAGATGATAAATGTTCCCTTCATTGTTAATGGTGTTTTTAAAACAAACATTAAACCTGTATATAGGTTATATACAGGTTCAAATAAACTATTACAAGATTCAAAAATCAATGTATTTATTAGAACTCCACCAAGCAAGTGTGAGCCTTCATGTGATTCTGCAGTGTGGTTCTTTGATCATTGATGCCAGAGTCCTGTACTGTCCTTGTTTTGTAACATCTGCAGGATCTCTTTGTGCAGTCAATAAGTAGCCTCCTCCAGGATGCAGAAGTGGATCACCAGAGGAACCTGGTCTCCTTCCTGGATGCTAGGAGAAAAATAATGTTTATTTGTTCCATTTTTCCATTGTGTTAAAGAAAATCACACCTGTGTGAACTGAGTGGTGCAAGGTCTTATATAGCCTGATCAGCTGTGGTCTGATGTAATGTCACTAACCATAGCAACCATGCTCATTTTTGAGTGGTGTAAACCACTCCTACAACTGGCTTTGTTAGTTTACGTGTCTGTCTGTACCAATGTCTGTCCGTACCAAAAAAATCACACCCGTGTGAACTGAGTGGTGTAATATAGCCTGTCTGACGTAATGAAATCACGTCTTTGTATTGAGTTTGTGCTTGAAATGTACTGTAATTCTGCAAACTGTTAATAAATATTTCAATCAATTAAAAATTAAATTAGGACCAGTAGTGTATACATATTAAATGAACAGGTGAACAGGGTGAACATAGCAACCATGCTCATTTTTTTCTGCAGAAACAAAGCCAGTTGTAGGAGTGGTTTACACCACTCAAGGAGTGGTTTACACCACTCAAAAATGAATGTCACCCAGTTCACATGGGTGTGATTTCATTACGTCAGACCACAGCTGATCAGTCTATATAAGACCTTACACCACTCAGTTGACACGGGTGTGATTTTTTTTGGTACGAACAAACATGGGTAGGCCTACAAAGCCAGTTGTTGGAGTGGTTTGCACCACTCAAAAAAACCTAAGCATAAAACTAAATATATTGACAAAAATCTAAGTAAAACTGATGATCACAAGTTGTTGGTACAGAGATGGGCCTGGTGCAAACAAATAATGAGACACTGAGGCAGTGCCACTATAAGTTCATAAAGTTTATTAGACAGACAGGGAATATTTATAGTGCTGGATTGTAGAAATGCAAGATATTTGACATAGGAATGTGGCATGATGATGTGCAAGGGTGATCTCACAATGTACAAGGCTGATCTTACTGTCAGCATATGAGGCTGACCATCTACCAGATGCTGCACATCTCTAGAAAGTACAATGTAGACAGTGAAACATATAGCCATCAAGCACAATGCAAGCACACTGCATCTCAATTTCAGTACACAGACTTACTTAGCTGTATGTGTACATGGCATGATTCATAACAGTGCCCTCTTTTGTTCTGAAAGAACATCATTGATACAATGTGGAAAACGTATGCAAACTCAGTCGGTGCCGAAAAACCTAGTTATTATCACATAATATTGTCTTTATCATTTCATAATTTGTTTATGTGATATCAATTTCATTAGGAAAATTGCAACCGAGTCCCCCTCCCAACCAATCCAACCAAATTTGGGCGAACACACAAGGCCAGAGATTGCATACGTAAAATAAAGAGAGTAGATAGAGAAGAAAATAAATAATAATAAAATATAAAAAAATAAATAAAGGTGAGGTATCATCCCAACTATCCATGCAAGTAAAATCAATACCAGTCTGGTAATACTCCCGTTATCCATCTGTAAAGCAAAAGTAGTGTCTTTGGCATATGCGTATTCAGTCAGTTCTGGATCCTGTTGACTGGTGTCATTATAGAATTTGGCAGCATGCTATGCAAATATGTAACATTTCCAGGGGCATAGTTCCATTGTTGACAAAACAGGGGTTTTGAAAAGAATGCATCTTTCCAATATGTGCAAGCACCAGGGTGTCTAGCCAGTCCAACTAAGCACAATCAGTCCAAGGATAATTGGCTGCAGGTATCTATCTCTCGGTGACCGTTTGATGTGGCCACAGGTTCAAAGGGCAGGAACAGGAAAGAAGGGGCCTGCTACTCCAGCTGTTAGGAGCAGGGCGGTTCTCACATATGTGGCTCTTTTGCACTGGGTCATTGGAAATGATTACTGGGTCCTCAGCATGGGGTTTTTTCTGCCGTTTGATGTCTTCAGTATTTGCCTGGATAACAAAGCAAATGGCAATAAAATAGTCAAGTAATAATGAACTGCCTTTTATAATCACAATAGTACATGAATTTGTGACAGATACCTTTGCAACTTTGATGATTAGGAAATCCAATAAAGCGCAACCGAGTAAGCCGATTCAACACTTCACAAAATCTATAAAGCAAAAAGAAAATATAATGGCAATAAACTGAATATGGAAGCTATTCAATCCTTTATTAAATTAAGATTATAAATAGTGTTACCTGTGATGTCCCCGAGTTTCTGGACAGCAGGCTCCTCCAGAAGCTTTGCTCCTGCACCATGGTCACAGGAGGTATTGTAGTAGATGAACCCAGGAAGTTATTTTACCAGGTACTGCTTCTCATCTTTCTGTTGACTGCATTATGGGATCAGAGCAGAAACTATGTAGGTTATGACTGGGCCATGGATTTATTTGATAAGAGAATCACTAGATCTTATAATGGGAATAAATGTACTTAATTTATTCCAGATTGGTGAGACATTGAGATGGTGTCCACATTTTACTTCCTCTCCTTTAGTCAGGCTAATGTCATTTAGCGTAATGTTATTACTGTAAAACATAGGAGAAGGGGCAAGTAAATAGGATACAAGTTTATCAGTTTGTCATTTATTTTATACATGTAATTGATATTGTATTATGAACAATCACTCAGGTCTGTTGTAACCAGGTTCAGTCTTGCCCACAAGTCTTTTTTTAATTTGTGTTTTTTAACCATGTGGTTAGTGGGTTCATTGTTACCCCAAAGACATGGTCATGAGAGTAACGATAGGGATACTTGCATCAAAGAGGAAGTGCAGTCTCTCTGCTGTGTCAGAGGGGGGCCCACTTCCACATCTGTCCATTTAATATGGTTTACTCAAGGGTTAATTTCTCAGCAAGTTTTGGAATGGTGGCTGGACCACTCTCATTGTGTGCGCTGTTTGATGAGAATACATGGAGAACAAGAAACACACTTAACATGATAGGCATTTAAATATCTTATTCAGAGACTTATGAACTGCAACATCAGAGTGTAGCAAATAACACTGACCATATTTACAATCATTATGGATCACCAATAATATATTAATTTGATGATTTAATTAGGGATAAATGGTAAATGGTGCATTTATATAGCACCTTTATCCAAGGTGCTTTACATAGATGTGCATTACATTCACACACACACATACATAGATGGCGACGGAAGCCATGCAAGGTACCAACCAGCACATCGGGATCAATTTGGGGTTCAGTGTATTGCCCAAGGACACTTTGACATGTAGACAGGAGGAGCCGGGATTCGAACCGCCGACCCACGGATCATTGGACGACCTGCTCTACCTCCTGAGCCACAGTCGCCCGGGTTGGCTGATAAAAATGGGGCAAGTGAAGAAGAGGAGGAAGTTTATGGATACAGTGAGAGAAGACATGCAGGTGGCTGGAGTGACAGAGGAAGAGACAGAAAACAGAACTTACTTCATAATAGGATTCCAGGTGAAACATCAGCTCCGACAGGGTGTCCTCTGACTTGAGCCACATTTGGCTAGTTATCCGAGTGGAGTTATCCGGTTGGCAAGGATTGGGTTGTCAAGGATTCTGCAATGGGTTGTTTTTGCTGCTTGACGTCTTCAATTTTTGCCTGGATAGCAAAGAAAATGGCAATAAAATAGTAAACTAATAAACTGCAGTCGGTATTTTACCCATTGACTAGAGCCCTGTAATTAACATATAAACTCACCTAAGAAAGAAACACTTGTGAGTAAGGCTAGCAAAAAAAGGGCCACCTATGGGTTGAAATAATTGTTAGTCATCATCATTTTTCGACCGCTGCCAAGATCATGGATTTCACAATGCCACACCAGACTTTCCGGTCCTTCATTGCCATCCCCAGTTCCTGCTTACTATGCATGGGTCCCTAGTGATGCCACGGTCTCTCGTTTGACTTGAGGATTGAAGGATCGTTTCTGTAGTCAGGAGAAATCCACACCAAAACACATCAGCCTATAATCCTGTTCCAACATACATGTTTGCTTTGAATTGTTTCATAAATGACCCCTGTTCTTAATTGTTCCTATCCCACCCAGTGGCTCCCCACATTAAAATGTAGCTAAAATGGTAGAAGGCTAGTTGTCTTCATTACAGTAGGTATTTTAATAGCTCTAAATCTTTTTTTCCACTCCCCAAATCTGTTAATATTGTCCTGGTACTTACACATGCATGTTGGCCCCTAGGCCAGCCCTTGGTAGAACAGCTTCTACTGTACCTACGGGAAATCAGTATTTGTAGTCAGTTTTTGTAGTCAGTTGGTCAGTCAGTTTGCCTTTAACCCTAACCCTAACCTTAACCCTAACCCTGTGACAATGCATTGTTTTTTATTAGTTCAAGGATCATTTTAAGGTTCATTTTGCCATTTCGCATGTTGTTTTATATGTTTCATTCGCTGTTTTGATCACTTTAGAGTTGGTTTGTATTTTAGTGATAATGCATAGTATTACATTTGTTTTATTAGTTCTGATGATGATGATGATCACTTAAGTTTGTTATTTCACATATTTTGCGCAACACGCTAAACCCATCTTTTGTTTTATACGTTTCATTTGCCGTTTTGATCACTTTGTGTATAGTGTGTGTAGTGTCGCATATTCACATTTAAGCATTAACACACACCGAACACAGGGCTGCCTTGTGATGCCTGGAGATTATTCTGCTCCCTAATGGCAATGCCTGACTAAATCACATAGTCTTTCAGGTTAGCAGGCTGCTGTCTGTTTCTTTGTGGACGAAGAAGAGCCCTGGTTGGAACTGCAACTGAAGTCGCTTGGATGTGTGACCCGTTAGTCCCAAGTCCAGACTGTGGCTGTATCCTTCTGTGTCTGTTAGCGTCCACTCTACCTTTCTCCTTCCTTGCAGCATCAGTAGAGCGTATGGCAGAGTCATCCGCTTGCTGGTTAACAGAGAACTCAGGCAACTTGGTTCTGATCTGGTGTCCGAACTGCATCTCCGCTGGACTACGTCCTGTAGTACAATGAGGGGTACTCCTGTAGGCCATAAGAAATGTCTGCAGTTCAGTGCGCCAGTTCTTTCCTTCAGCATGAGCCGTGCGTATGCGCCTTGCAGAGTGTTTTGTTTACCATGGGTATATCTTATTTACCACGGGTACATCTTTATTTACCATGGGTATATCTTATTTACCACGGGTATATCTTATTTACCACGGGTATATCTTATTTACCACGGGTATATCTTATTTACCATGGGTATTGGACACTAACAGACAACCTTTCCATCCTTGCTGCTTGATGATCTGCTGCTTCCGTTGCCCTTGCAATTTCTTGTAGAGTAGCAAGAGTCAAATCCTTTTCGCGCAGCAGCCGCCTCCGCAACGCATTGGAATTGCACATGTCAATCACTTGATCCCGTACAAAATCATCTCGGCTGTTACCGAATTCACACGTAGCGGCCAACTTCTTTAATGTGCACACGAAACTGTCCACCGCTTCTCCTTGTGAGTGTTCTGCTTGCCTGAACATGTGTCTCTCGTAGGGAATATTCTTCTGCGGTGTGAAGTGTGCATCCAGCTTGTCCACGGCCAGATCATAATTACTGTCGTCTCCCGTACCATCCAACGTGGAGAAAATGTCCTGTACATCCGAGCCAGCTAAATGCAACAGAAATGCTCTCTTCCTTGTCGCAGCAGTTATTCCCGCTGCCGTGACATAAAGCTTGAATCCTTTTATCCATTTCTCCCACCGAACTCCAACGTTGGCTGGGTCAGTGACATCAAAGGGTGGAACCGCAGGCAAACTCAGAGACATTGTTTCTCAGAGTTTAACTTTCTTGCTTTTCGCAAAACTCTTGTAGACTAATCCACTTTCTTGTTAAAAGTCCACAACGAGCAGGATATTTTCCTCGTCGCCAAATGTAGTGTCGCATATTCACATTTAAGCATTAACACACACCGGACACAGGGCTGCCTTGTAGTCTTTACTCGTTCACTTCCATGAATACAATCCAGTCACGTTGCAGAGGTTCTGAAATACGTGCCCATAGACGAGGTGGTGCTAGATTTTATCAACAAAGCACACATGTCTGGAGAGCAGCCGGAGCTATGGCGCACAATGAACATCGTTCCAGTACCAAAGTCAGGTGACCTCACCAAGACGGACAACTACCGTGGCATCAGCCTGAGCTCACAAGTTGCCAAGACCGCTAACAGGATGATCCTCAATCGTCTTAGACCAATCTTAGACCCTCTACTGAGAAACTCACAGAACGGCTTCCGCCCGGAACGAACAACAGTCGGGCAGATACTGGCACTGAGGAGGATATTGGAAGGGGTAAGGGAGCGCAACCTGTCAGCGGTGATCACATTCATCGACTTCCAAAAAGCTTTCGACACCATCCACCGTGGGAAACTCCAGAAAAGTTCGTCCAGATGATAGAGTCAAGCTACAGCCAGACTAGAGCCAAGGTCCAAACCTGCGACGGAGACACCAAAGAATTTGAAATTCTTGCAGGCGTCCTACAAGGTGACACTCTTGCTCCCTTCCTGTTCGTCGTAGTGATGGATCATGCACTGAGACTTGCAATCAATGGCAGAGAGGAGGCGCTGGGGTTCACTCTGGTCCCGAGGAAGTCAAGGCGAGTACACCCCATCATGGTCACTGACCTCGACTATGCAGACGACATCGCCCTAACCTCGGATACAGTCGAGAAAGGAACGGAGCTACTACTGGCAGTAGAAAAGGAGTGCAGGAAGATCGGCCTCAAGCTCAATGCCAAGAAAACAAAGGTAATGACATTCAACACCGAGGACAAAACCTTTGCCACTGCAGACGGGACGGTGCTCGAGCAAGTCGAGGACTTCAAGTACCTCGGGGCCTGGACTGCCTCAACTGAACAGGATCTGAAGGTTCGGAGAGCACTTGCCTGGAAAGCCTTGCACGGGATGAGGAGAGTGTGGAAATCAGACATGGGAGAAGACCTTAAGAGGCGGCTGTTCATAGCTACTGTGGAGTCAGTACTGCTGTATGGGGCCGAGACATGGACCCTCACAGTACAACAGGAAAAAGCCCTGGATGGAGTCTACACAAGAATGCTACGAATGGCACTAGGTGTCACATGGACGGACCGCATCAGAAATGTGGACCTCTATGGGGACCTACCACGTGTCACGGACAAAGTCAGAGAGAGAAGGATGAGGCTGGCAGGGCACTGCGTCAGGCACCCAGAACTTGAGGCAAGTAAATTGACCCTATGGGAGCCAACCCAGGGCAAAGCCAGGAGGGGAAAGAAGCGTACCACCTATGTAGACGTGCTGCGGCGCGACAGCTTGGCTGACAACACCGCAGAGCTCAAGAACCTGATGTTGGATAGGAATTTGTGGAGAGCAGCGATCCAGGAATCCCGAGTTGGTGTTGGCTAGACCTCAGTCTCGCAGTACTACCGTTAGTTCACATATTTGCAAATGTAACAGTCATGTATATTAACACTTTTCTTGCGCAACATGCTAAACCCATCTTTTGTTTCATACGTTTCATTCGCCATTTTGATCACTTTTAGGACTTACGGGGTTTTGGAGTGATGTGGAGTCCCTGGCTTGCTGGGGCTGGGAAACTGAGGCACCATGTTAATGGTGCCTGTTCCCTGTTATTGTTTTGCATTGTAGTGGTGGAATATTTTTTCAATCAAGCACAAATGTTAAAGATTAAATTAGGACCAGTAGTGTATACATATTAAATAAGTATAAAATGCAGTGCAGTGTATTACAATCGAGTACCATATTAAAGATATTAAAACATGTATTTATTGTGTTAGTTTAAAAAGTAAACTCAATATATCATTTAAGAACATATATTCAGTCATTGTTGTACAATCAATAAGACAAGTTAAAACTAAGCATTTATTTATAATTTCAGTTTGTTTTAGCTAGTTTTGTAAACAGTTTGAATTAGTTGTCATTATTCATTACAACCTTCATTTAATTCAGATCATATATTGTTTTAATTATTTTTTAGCTTTGTTTAGTAGTTAAAGTATTGAAATACTAATGCCTTCGTGAACACTGTAGTAGGCTGGTATTATTTGAACAGATTCATTCTCAATATCTTTAACATATACATGGTCAATCAAGGTACCATTTTCTGTTGTTGAACTTTTTACACATTGTCTGTATCCATGTTGATTCATCAAATTGACAATGGTAGAAGATTTAAATAGATCTTCATTGAAATCTCCCATTATTGCTTTCCCTCCAGAGTATGAATCCAATTCTTGAACAAGTTTCACCAAATTTGTACGAAATAAGTCTATTTTATATGAATTGGGTCTATACAAAATAGCAGCTGTCAGATTAACCCGTGGAACATTAAACATCAAACACTCCAAGTTTGAGCTTTGTGGATTGATTATATGAATTGTGTCATTAATGCAATGATATATTCCAACTCCACCTCTTATCTGACGTTTTAAATCCGTAAACATTGGATCACTGTTATCGTAGCAATTTGATCTCGGATTGTGTTGAAATGTAAAACCTGGCAAATCAAGATCATTGGCTGTGTCATCAGAAGTTAACCATGTTTCTGTCAAACAAATGCAATTGGCTTTTTTTAGCATATGATGTGCTTGAACATCTGGAAAATGTGCTTTTAGTCCCTGAACATTGTGCAGAACAATTGTGAATGCGATTGTAGGGTTTTCTTTGGGAATAATGAAGTCCAGCATGTTTTGAATTGCCATGTCAATTTTGTCATTGCAATATATGACTGAATCCTTAAAATCTTCAATAATGAGGCCACTGAGAGTTCTTACACGACTTAATGCAACATATGCTTGTCCCGGTGCAAATATTTTTTTCAATGACACCACAGCATTATCAACTGTCAAACCTTGTACTTTATGGACTGTGCACGCCCACGCTAATCTCAGAGGAAATTGACGTCTTACTCCACCACAATTTGTCACTTGGTCTTCTTGTGGTTTGATTATCGTTACATTTTGTCGAGTCTTTGATCTTTGAATTTGTCCTACTTTTGCATCATCAAATACAACATGAATATCAGAAGGAAATGAACTATCAGGTGAGAGTGTGATATGGACGACGGTTCCAAAAGCACCATTTACAAGACCATCTGAAACATCAATATTCTTCTTGAGCATAACTCTAGCACCTACACCAATATTTACAACTTGTGACAAACAAGAATTAAATACTTTTTTATGGTGACCGTTTTTCTTTTCCATCCTTCCAGTTTTTGGGTTTCTTTCAAAATCGTCAGCCTCTATAACAATTGTATCTGGACAATGTTCAAGCAACATTTCAATGTTGAATGTGTCAACTTCGCTATTGGTAGCAAATATGTGGATTGCATTAGATTTCTCGCCAGTTTCACGTTGTTTTATCAAAAGTAGATCTTTGACATTGAATGGTTCTTTCTTTTGATGTGTTCTGAAGCGATTTAGTGTTTCCGCAAATATTGGATCTTTTTGTCTCACAATCTTAGTTAGGTTTGCAATCATAAAAGTAGTCCACAAATTAACTCCTGTCCCTTCTGCATATAAAGCTATGCCTTTCACAGGAGACAACTGATAAAAATCCCCAACTGCAATTATGTTCACTTTTCCAAAGAGGGAATAGTCACCAGTCTGTTTGATTTGTCTTAATCTCCCATGTATGTAGGCTAGAAGACGATGGTCCACCATAGATATTTCGTCAATGATTAATATTTCTACATTACCCAGTTTGGCACGTAGGGAATTAATTTTATCATCACCAAGAGGTACATATGGTAATGTGTTATTGACACCAATGGAAAAGGTATTGTGTATGGTTGAAGAACCAATGTTGTATGCAGCCACACCAGTTGGAGCCGTTAACAGAACCGTGACATCATCAGGATTTATAGAAGTTTGAGACAAGAGTCTGCTACATTCATACTGTATAGCTTTGAGTAAATGTGTCTTCCCTGTGCCTGCACCTCCAGTCACAAATACATTAAACGGTTCTGGATTTTCCCCATGGATTTTCTGTAAGCACCAGTTACGTATTTTGTAAAAGATATTTGATTGTTCTTCATTTAAAGATCTCATTAGATTTAATGCATCTTCTCTGCGCAAATGAGCATTATGCGGGTCAATTGTGCAAATGTTTTGTGTATTTGTATTTAAATCAGGGATCTTTTCGACATCATCTTCATCATCGTCATTAACTTCATCTTTCCTTAGATCGAGACATTCTAACCGTTCTTTTTCAGATTCAGGACATAATTGAGCCCAAGCATCTTCCAAATCACCTACTTGCTCCAAAAGCTCTTGTGCTTCATCAATTTGGTCACTTTCTTTTTCATAAAGACATCTGTTGGTCTCAACAATTGATTTTACCGTCTGTAAATCACCGTCAGCATTTCTTACTGAAGCGAGATTATAAAAATCTTCAAATGATTCAAAAGGTGGAGGTTTTAACTGTGAATCTTCACGATATGGCAAGAAAAGTTGCAGAATAGACTCGTAGTATTTTTCTGGATCTTTTGTCGGAGAGAATCTTGGATACCTCACCACTGCGGCTTGTGTTTGGATCCGTTTTTTCACACGTCCCAAATTGTTGTTTAGTTCAAATGTAGATGTAGATTGCTCTGATTTGGACAGCACTCTGTATTCTGAAGTAAATGTGGCAAGACATAAATGTTCAAAATCTTGAGTTTCTGGTCTGCTTTTATATCTGTCTGCAAGACTAATCATCCATATGCTTGAGTCATCATTGGTGTCCTGTGATATTTGGTTCTGCAATACTTTCAAAGGTTTAGTCATTCTAACTGCATCTCCAATAGGAATAAATTGAACTTTACGAGAACATTCCTTCAAATGCATGTTTGTTAGTCTATACACAGCCTCTTGGGCACTAACTTCTCTATTGTGAAGATAAACAGCTCCAAGTTTTTGAAAAGCCTCTTTAGCATTGACATTTCCATCCAGACTTTCTTTTTGTGTTTTATCAAGCAACATTCCCATGTTACGTTCAGATTTTGATATGTAGGTGATTATGTATACAACAACTGCGTATGCATCAGTAATGAATTGAAGGTCCATATTAGCGTTCCAGCTAGATAACAAGTCTCTGTTGTATTGATTTACCCAAGTTCCATTAGGTGAACGTTTCAAAACAACACTCGTCTTGTGAGAAACTCTATTGTATGCCAATTCAAATATTTCTTGATTTATACCAACGTCATCAAATAACTCTTCTGTTGATTCATATTTAGTGTCAGGATTTGATAATGCCGTTTTCACCTTTTCAAGAATATTTAAAGCTTCATCTCTTTTCAAGACAAACTCCTCATCTTTTTTGTGTGAATCATCATTATTATCATCAACATCTTTTTGAACATCCTCTTTGTCACTTTTCTTTTTCTTTGGTCGGCTAATGAATGTTTGACAAGAAATTGGCCTAGGAAAATTAAATCGGCATGTAGTTTTGTTTTTTCTGCACGTCTTTGAATGTCTAGTGCTATGCTTTTGAACACTGTTAACAACCTCATACAATTTTTCATCATTCTCGTCTGGCATCTCACATGTTACATATTTGTCCACAAATGCAACAACGTCTTCATCTGAATCTTTATCTATTTGTGGAGCATCTTTAACCCACAACAAACCATGAACATGTGCACTTCCCCGTTGTTGAAATTCCACACGATAAAAATGATCAGTTACATGTCCAATAGGTGCAGCGGTAGATAATACAACATTCTTTAAATACTCGTGCCATCGATGGTCAAACATTCTTGCTGCTGTGACTGGGTTACGTTTTAGTAAGCCACATTTTTCTAACCAATTAAGTTGTTCCACATCAATCTGCTTTCCTTCTTGAAGCATAAGTGCTTTCAACATTTCTGGCCATCTCATATCTGCAGAACTAAATGAGCAAAACCAGGTAGGAAGACCAAGCTGTCTTAGCATTGCAAAAAGATCTTTTTGTACACACTGCCAAAATGGTGGACTTCCACGAATATTCCGGAGATACTTGTACCCTTCATTGTGATGCAAGATTCTCCTTAATGATTCAGTATCTTTTAACATATCAGCTGTGATATGCACTGGAACCTTTTTGCCATCTCCCTTTCTCATAGCTATAGATACACTAGACACAACTTGTTCCAGTTCTGATATGTATTGAGCGTAAAATATATAATCTACACTATTTGCAAATCTTCCATCAGCATTTAAGATTCTGTTGTTTAGGTACTTTGAAAGTGTTATTCTCATTAGTCTGTCATCATGAAATGTAGGAGCACCTTTTGGAAACAAAACTGGAAAACATTTAGCTTCATTTGTTTTATCCATCAATAGTCTGACGGGATTGTTGCCTTCTGCAGGAGCCACCGATATTACACTGTCAAAGTGCTGATCTAGAATATCTTGTGCCAAGTCAACAGGCTGAAGACAAGTATCAAAACACGCTCCATTCTGTTGTTCTGTATAGGTTAAATCTTCATCATGTTCCGTTTCATCTACATTGCTTGCGTCATCTGCATTTTCAATTGTTTGTTCTCCTTCCTCAATAACATCAGTGTCATTACTTTGACTTAAAGGGTTTATCCAATCTGTATTGATTTCTGTGTCAGCATAGAAGGGATTGTGTTTAATCAGGTATCGCAAGGCATTTTTTACATGATCTGTATGAACATATTCATAATTATAATGTCCTTTATATGTAATTTTGCGTTTCAGTTTTACTCGTATCATCATGTCATCACAATCGTTTCTTGGTAGAACATTTGTCACATGGCTTAAGTTAGAAGGTACACAAACTACTGGTCCATGACATCCGTTTTGACCTCCTTTGGGTAATGCAACTACTTTGAGAAATGGAATATGTTTAGCCGTCAGATGAGTTTCCAAACTATTAAGACATTTTAATTCTGGTGCTATTGGTTCTAGATGTAGATTGTTTAATACACTTTGTTCTGGCATTTTACCCTTTAATATCTTTCTATTGCACGTATGACAAATCCATAGTTTAGCAGCTGATCCTTGTGACATTACACAATTAGGTAAACAGTTACCATTGCATTCATGCAAATATGTGTGAGTAATGCATTTGTCTGCTAAGAATCTGATATCGTCTTTCTCCTCATAGGAATCTTTCTTACACTCAAGGACCTGCTTTCGGAAAAGTTGACGATGGCAGACAGAGCAAACAAATTGAGGGCCTGTACGAATGTTTTTGTGGAATGTTTTAATAGCAACATCAATGTCAGTTTGCTCCAACGTATTTTTTATATAGTTCTCGTGTGCTCTCATATTTACATCTGCTTTGAACTCTGGTTCAGTAGCATATTTGATTTTGATGTTTTTAATTTTGTTAGTAGAATAGACTTCATCATTGTGGTATCGGAAATGATCATCATCAATTTTTGCTTTTTTATGCACTTGATCCGTTTCATATCTGTGTTGTTTATGGTCTAGAATTCTTTGTTTATGCACTTCATCGGTGTCATATCTGTGTTGTTCATAGTCTATTTTAACACTTTTATGCACATCATCTGTTTCATATCTGTGTTGTTTAGAGTCTAGAATTCTTTGTTTATGCACTTCATCTGTGTCATATCTGTGTTGTTCATAGTCTATTTTTGTTTTTTTATGCACTTCATCTGTGTCATATCTGTGGTGTTCATAGTCTATTTTTGTTTTTTTATGCACTTCATCTGTGTCATATCTGTGTTGTTCATAGTCTATTTTTGTTTTTTTATGCACTTCATCTGTGTCATATCTGTGGTGTTCATAGTCTATTTTTGTTTTTTTATGCACTTGATCTGTGTCATATCTGTGTTGTTCATAGTCTATTTTTGTTTTTTTATGCACTTCATCTGTTTCATATCTGTTTTGTTCATAGTCTATTTTTGATTTTTTGAACACTTGATCCTTTTCATATCTGTCTCTTTCTTTCTCGGATTTTGATTTCTTGAAACTTGTGTCATGTGGTCTTTTTCTTAGTTGCACTGTACTTTTTTCGTCTGTATTTGTACATATACCTGCACAACAAATGTGATCATCCTTACTTTTAACACATGTTACAACATCATAATGATTTCCATTAGTGTTGTTTAAATATATTGCTTGAGATCTCTGATTGAGTACGTCAACACTTCTACTTGCATGACAACTGGGGAAAATATTCCATATAACACTATTAAATGTCATAATAGTGGTTTGCAAGAAGTCTGCAGCTGCAAAGATTTCAAGTTCAGTAGCCCATGTTCCTGAATAATTCATTCGTGATTTAGTCAGGTATTGCTGCATCGATCCATAACCTTCTCTCAGATACTGTTGAAATGTTGATGGATTGTTGGAAATATGTTTAAATATAGCATGACGGATTTTTAAATGTTTATTTTCATTACCACAGATCACAAAGGACAATGCTCTGAAGAAGCAGTTCCCGTCACTTTTGATTCCTTTATTCTCACAAGGATTACCCATTGGTGTGAAGTCCATGCTTTGTTCTACAGTTTTCAAACTTTCATTGCTGATATTTAATTGAGAACACAAGATGTCCTGATCCACAGATCCAAGTGGTTTAAAAGACAATTTAGGTGTTACGGCATCAGTAATGACAACATCATCTGTTATTTCACCACTGTCAACATCATGTATGGTAGTAGTATTGTGGTATTGGGAATTATCTTCCATCTTTTGTTCTTTAAATACTTGATCGTTTTCATACCCATCTCTATCATTTTCACATTTTGACTTATTGGGTCTGTTCTGCTTGAAACTTGTGTTGTATGACATTTTATTTTGTTGCATTGTACCATTTTCTCCTGCTGTGTTTTTACATATGCCTGCACAGCTAATTTGATCATGCTTACTTTTAACACATGTTACAACATCATAATGATTTCCATTAGTGTTGTTTAAATATACTGCTTGACAATTGTGAGAAAGTATCACATTTCTTGCATGACAACTGGGGAAAATATTCCATATACCATTATTAAATGTCATAATAGTGGTTCGCAAAAAGTCTGCAGCTGCAAAGATTTCAAGTTCGGTAACCCATGTTCCTGAATAATTCATTCGTGATTTAGTCAGGTATTGCTGCATAGATTCATAACCTTCTCTCAGATACTGTTGAAATGTTGATGGATTGTTGGAAAGATGTTTAAATATAGCATGACGGATTTTTAAATGTTTATTCTCATTACCACAGATCACAAAGGACAATGCTCTGAAGAAGCAGTTCCCGTCACCTTTGATTTCTTTATTCTCACAAGGATTACCCATTGGTGTGAAGTCCATGCTTTGTTCTACAGTTTCAAGACTTTCATTACTGATTTTGAATTGAGAACACAAGACGTTCTGATGCACAGACCTAAGTGGCTTAAAAGACAATTTAGGTGTTATGGTATCAGTAATTATAACATCATCTGTTATTTCACTGTCATCATACATTGTACTAGTAGATGGCTCAATTATCAAATGAGGCTTTGGGGTATTAACCGTTGTACGTGTACTTTTCAACACAGTACTGTAGAGTGGTTGAGTAGTAGAGACACATGTGTTCATAAATGGCTCATGTTCAAAGTATTGTTCTGTGTTGTCATGCATCACAATTGTTTTCACTCCAGTCACTTCAAATGGCTCATAATCTGCCTTTAAGGATTGTGCAACTTGCCAGATGTTTCCAATCAATTCTACAATGTTAGAATGATATACTAAAACACTTTTTCCATTTTCATCAAAAAGCCCTTCACAACTACGTGCATGAGAGTCAATTACAGCATACCAGCCATTCTTTCTGACAATTGCACAAGTAAAGCCCTTCAAGGTTAATAAACATGCATCAAAATCTGAAAAAACTCTTTGTATTGCCTCATCCAATGGAAACAGTACGTCCTGCCATTCTTTATCATATTGGTCAATACCAACACAACCACCAAAGACCTTACCATACTCTATTGATATGGGCATATTCCACAGTACATGTTTCTTAGGCAATTCATCAATTGCAACATACCCACTTTTAGATGAAATTCTACATGCTTGACTCATTGAATCATACAGTGCATTCCCATGACATAGAATGTCATCAAGGTCCTTTGGTTTCCAGGTAAAGATATCTGTAATCTTACTCATGATTATTGCAGTCAGACTGTTTGGAACACATTGCTTTCCAGCATATAGACCAAATTGTTGATGACCTTGATGGAATGAACCATGAACATAAGGTACTTGGGGGGAATCAATGATAGTGCTTTGTAACAACGTACAATCTAAGGAGTCATGATCAGGAGTATAGCCAGAGAGTTGGTCAGGAGTATAGCCAGAGAGTTTGTCAGAGTTTCTATCAGAGTCTTTTCCACAGTTTGTCATCATATCTGGTCCGATATGTAAAGTTGATACATTTTGAGTATGTACAAACTCGGTAACCTGTTTTATCAAGCACGGTTTTGGGACATGAGCTGTTGTACATGTACTTTTCAACATAGCACTGTAGAGTGGTCGACTAGTAGAGGCACTTGTGCTTGCACATGGCTTTTGTTCACAATGTTGTTGTTGTTGTTCTGTGTCATCCATCACACTTGCTTTGACTCCAGTCACTTCAAATGCCTTACCATCTGCACGCAAAGATTGTGCAAGTTTTGAGATGTTTCCAATCAATTCCACAAGGTTAGAATGATATACTAAAACACTTTTTCCATTTCCATCAACAAGCCCTTTATAACTACGTGCATGGGAATCAAATACAGCATACCAGCCATTCCTTCTGACAATTGCACAAGTATAGCCATTCAAGGTTAATAAACATGCATCAAAATCTGAAAAAACTCTTTGGATCGCCTCATCCAATGGAAACTGTACGTCCTGCCATTCTTTATCATATTGGTCAATACCAACCGAACCACAAAAGATCTTACCATACTCGATTGATATGGGCATATTACACAGTACATGTTTCTTAGGCAATTCCTCAATTGCAACATATCCACGTGTACATGAAATTCTACATGCTTGACTCATTGAACCATACAGTGCATTCCCATGACATAGAATCTCATCAAGATCCTTTGGTTTCCAGGTAAAGACATTTCTAATTTCACTCATGATTATTGCAGTCAGACTGTTTGGGACACATTGCTTGCCACCATATGAACCAAATTGTTGATGAGCTTGATGGAATGAACCACAAACATAATGTACTTGAGGATTACTTACTTGAGGATTACTTACTTGAGAATTACTTACTTGACAGTTTTCACCAGAGTTCTTTCCAAAGTTTTCATCAGAGTTTTTCAAGTTTTTCAAGTTTTTCTCAGAGTTTTCATAGTTTTTCATAGTGTTTTCATAGGTTTTTGGTTTTTTTTCTGCGGGTAGCTGCGAACCACTGTGAACCTCGTGAAATTGGTTGTCATGTTTTTTACGCGGTTGGCTAACCTCGTGAACTTTTTGAGGAAGTTCAACCTCAGTCTTGCTAAAGTCAGTAGTCTTCGATGGTTCAATTTTGCGAGGATGCAAATCAACTTTATCAGAAGATGGAACCTCACTAATTGCGGCATCTTTAGTCAGTAAGTCAGTGTCCAAGTCTGTGTCAAAAGAAGAAAAAGAACAAAGATTACGCAATGCTGGAATTGTACAAGGATGCACAACCTCGTGAATATGGTCACGAGGATGAACCTCATTCACAGCATCCTCAGTCAGAGACGTAACGATCAGACTTTTTTGAGATTCACAGTGGAACTTATGAATGTGGTTGTCATGTTTTTTACGCGGTTGGCTAACCTCGTGAACTTGTTGAGGAAGTTCAACCTCAGTCGTGTTAAAGTCAGTAGTCTTCGATGGTTCAATTTCGCGAGGATGCAAATCAACTTTATCAGAAGATGGAACCTCACTAATTGCCGCATCTTTAGTCAGTAAGTCAGTGTCCAGGTCAGTGTCAAAAGAAGAAAGATTACGCAATGCTGGAATTGGACAAGGATGCACAACCTCGTGAATATGGTCACGAGGATGAACCTCATTATTCACAGCATCCTCAGTCAATGGGCAGTCGGCCCCTTTTTTCTTTATCGCATCATACCGCCACTTACCTTTCTTTCTAGGCATCTCTCACTCGCTCTCTCTCGCTCTCTCACTCGCGCTCTCTCTCGCTCTCTCTCTCGCTCTCTCTCGCTCTCTCTCTCGCTCTCTCTCGCTCTCTCTCTCTCGCTCTCTCTCGCTCTCTCTCTCGCTCTCTCTCTCGCTCTCTCTCTCGCTCTGTTGTCTGAAAAACACAAATATAGATTGTTATTTTATCAATTACCTAAATGCATCATACTGAATGTAATTCAGAGTTGAAGGCACTTAAGCACAACTGGCAGGGAGGTGAGGGCATTTGAACATGGGGCCAAATATGTATTTTTTATAGAATTTTAGAGCGATTTAAAAAAATATTTACTATCGTTCTACTACACCCAATGACATTACATCTGGCCACAAAAGATCACAGAATCTACTGAATGTGAAGGAGAAGTCAAACTGACATATTGAGCCTATGGCATCCCCCTATTGTACCCCCTTCACATTCAGTAGATCCTGTGATCTTGTGGCCAGATGTAATTTCCTGGGGTCTAGTAGGAATATAGTAAATAAATAAAAATCGCTATACAATTTTGTAAAATAATTCATATTTATTCCCATGTTTGAATGCCCCCACCCCCTGTAAAAAATTGCTAAAATGAAAGAAAGCAAGAAATGAAAATAAAATAACTGATCTTTTACTTTCTCTAATAACTTAAAACATGAACCTTGGTTGGAAAAAAAAACGTTGTCCTTTAAGTGGCATGCTGGAAAAAAAGCAAATGAAAACCTTCCAACGGCACAGACCTAAATACTAGCTGATGAATCTGAAACGTGATTTGGCCTTTAATTCAGCCTGGAAAATGAGCCGCTGATTATATAGGCCAATACAAAAAATAATCTTATTTTATTTATTTATCTTCCTAAAACGGGCAGCCTGTTTTGGCCTGGATTGGCTGTTCAGGAGTTGTCCTAGATTTCCCATTATTCTGTTAGATTTTATTTAAATCTTAAACTTGAGATATTTCATTCAAATAAATAATAACTTGACATTTTATCATCTACTCAGGCTTATGTGAACACCCCAGACTAACATTGGAAAAATCATAGAATCAAAGTCTCCTTTGATATGCCCATGGTGCACATGGGTCTACTGCAGCTTCAAGTTTGTTTTCATGTGATAAGATCAAACCTGTCCCAAGCCACAGCCCCTGGACTGCATACATGTTTTAATGATGAATGTCATTGGTATGCATTGTGCAACTTTCTTTCCAGCCTTACATGGCAGTACATAAACATCTTTGTTGGAATTAACTCATAGATTAGCAAACACTGCCATCTAGTATTCAAATTTGGACATACATTTGATAGTATTAGTGTTTGGATTTTTTTTACCCATTACACATCATTGGCAAGAAAGGAGTTAAAGGCATAGTTCAGATTTTTTGAACTTAAGATGTATGAAATACTTGCCATTAATATAGTGGTTGCAACTGTATTAATTTATTGCCCGAGTCCCATGGTGGGAGTTCTGCTCTGGTTTTGGTCAATATTAAGTAGTTCCGGTCATTTTGTGGGGGGCACTGGGGCCACGCAGTAAAAGTAAATTAATCCACAAAACGAACGTAATTTGTATTGTTGACCTATTTCTAAAATATTAGCGCGACTTTCGTTCAACTTTGACCCCTCTATCACATGGAACTATTTTTTGGGCGTAGTGATATGGACACAAAAAACATAGTTCTGTGTGATAGAGGGGTAAAAAAAGAACGGAAGTTGCACTAATATTTTAGAAATAGGTCAACAATACAAATGACGTTAGTTTTGTGGATTAATTTACTTTTACTGCGTGGCCCCAGTGCCCCCCACAAAATGACCGGAACTACTTGATATTTCACCAAAACCAGAGCAGAACTCCCACCACGGGACTCGGGCAATCAATGAATACAGTTGCAACCACTATATTAATGGCAAGTATTTCATACAACTTAAGTTCAACAAATCTGAACTATCCCTTTAAGACAAAATGATCATTTCTACAACATCCACAATTGTGGATGTTATGTTGCTTACAAACAAGAACCAACAAAATGATAATTTATACAAGAACCAATTTACACGGTCAAAATCTGTCATAGTTTTAATTTGCAACAATGTAAATTATATAAATTAAGCATAAAATAATCTGGTTTACTACAGTGTGTTTGTATGAAGTGTTACTCAGAGTGTATCTCATCTTATTTTTTTCATTCAACACGGGCAGCTTGAGTCTGAACCACCCTTTTATCTTCAAAATTCAAATATAGCAATAGCCAAATAAATTATGGCAATTTCAATGCTTCAAAACAAGAGCCTACACATCAATGTTACAATTACTGTTACTATGTGATTCATAAAATTAACAACTTCAGGCTGCACTCACATATTTTGTCCATGTTCTGGGTTCTGTCTGTGTTTGATGGCAACATGAATGCATTCCAAAGGAAGTTGTGGTTTGACCAAACATTTGTTTGATGGAGGGAGGGGGGCAGAACACAGCCATCAAGCAAAACAAAAATGTTTGGTGAAGCCATGCTAGTTCCATTGGAAAAGCATTGGGGTGGCTATCAAACACATACAAGACACGACAAAACACATGTTCTTAATCTACTTTTAACATTATAGCTTGAAAGTAGTTAATTCCACAATTCATAGGTGATACTTTACACACATTTGTTCCTACCAAACATATCACTTGTTAGTAGGAGCCAACAGCAAACTTACCTATTCATGCAAAGAATAGCCCTAGTGGTGAGGGGCCTACACTGTAGGCTAAATGGGTATTTGGTGAAATCAAAGACATTATATAACAAGAGAGGATCTCCCATTAGGTCCCATAGTAACAACCAGCTCCCAGTGCCTCCGCCATTTTGGAGTGATGAGGAAACTTCCAGTGTCTTATTTACTTGTTTATTTCTCATATTTATGAACAGATCAAATCAGACATTGGTAACATATTCATTCAAAATGTCAGCATTATGTGCGTGTTTGAGGCATTGCATTAACATTAATTCAGATTATCAGTATGTGCTTATACTGCCATCTTGGAGTGATGCACAATCTAGTGGTGATTCCAAAAGGAATTTCTTGTCTTTGTTATATACTCTCTTTGGTGAACCCATGTGTGAAAGACCCATGTAGCTACCCTTAGCAAAGCCTGAACAAAAGGAACAATTCATGCCGTATGCTGCATGTGGAATGGTATCCAAAAACAAGTAACTTATTTTAAGTTAGTGTCAGTAAAGAATATTGTAATGTTTCTATCTATTAATGAAGAAACTTGGGTTCTTGCAATGTCACTTTATTTGGCAGCATCGAGGTCATATCTAAGGACCTGGAACTGTTTGTAGGTGTGGTCTGGGATATAGCTGTGGCATAGTCATCATTGCCATCTAGTGGCTGTTATAAATCACATCACATCACATCACTCCAAATATTTTTCAAAACAAAGTTATGGAGAATATATGATCAGTCTTGTTTGTAGTGTGAAACTATGCTTACCTCTAGACAAGCAGAATTATCATAGCTGAATGGATAGAGGGGCCACCTGGATATACAAAGGGTCCCAGGTTCAATTCCTGATCACCACATCAAGGTGTTAATGTGGAAGCTCATTTATCCATGTTCATAAATAAATAATGTGAGCTTGTTTCAAGCCAAAACATAACAGTGTAAAAAGTACAAATTCAGTTTATCTGTCTGTGGGTGTAGACTTACCTCTTGTTCATCAGATGATGGGAGCAACTGTTATGGTGATTGAAATGTAAATTTGAGCATCAACATATACTTTGAGCACCAAAGCACAAGTACTCAAACATATAGAAATTAGCAGATCTACATCACAGATGGGCTTTGTATACACCAGACTTTAAAGTTATTGATCTCACTGATATAGCCCACAGGGCGTTCAACAGCCCTCATCAGGCTGACTATACAGTGTCTTCAGATAATTTCAAGATGTAGTTGTTAGGCTGACTTCTACAGTAATTTGTGTAGGCAGTGAAAAAAAATTAGACTTATTACACTATTACACTAAATACACTTATTACACGATTTCAGTTACTAGTATCTCTATTATTGTGATGCCATGTCCTAGTGCCTGATGGGTCAAATGTAATCTACTTCAATATTTATATAGTTGAGTCATCACAAATCTTGCAGCACACAATGGATACACTGAGTTGTCTTTACCGGGATTTGAACACACAACCTTGTGGTCCAACGGCGAGAGCTCTACCAACTGAGCTATGCAGACACAGTCAGTTGACTCATTCTAAACAGTAACATCATTCAGTATAAACTTTAGTGTGTGTGTGTGTGTGTGTGTGCGTGCGCGCGCAATTTTCATTGGCTCATAAAAACTTCATTTTTTCACTTAGAAAAAATGTGCTACGAATATTTGTCCGTATAGGTCCAAAGTTCACGTGTAGAAGTTTTCGTGCATTTTGTGCAAAGATTCTGGGAGGAGTTACATTTGAACTGTTTTTCATATAATTCAAAATGGCGGGTGATCTAAAGGTCAGAGGTCAAAAGTCAGAACACGAAAGTTGTTCGGCATGTGGAGACACATATGTGTACCAAAGTGTCATTGCCAACAGTCAAACGGTTCATGAGATATGCACGTTCAAAGTTTGCAAGTTTGCAAGTTTTGCATCAATTGAGTGCTATAGCGCCACCATTAGGCCAATCGTGATGGGCTTCGCATAGTTAAGTGACATAAGCATATGTGTGTATTAGAGGCAGAAGAAAAAAATTCACAAAACAGCAATTTTCATTGCTTCATAAAAACTGAATCTTTTCACTTAGAAAAAATGTGTTACGATTATTTGTCCGTATAGGTCCAAAGTTCACGTGTAGAAGTTTTCGTGCATTTTGAGCAAAGATTCTGGGAGGAGTTACATTTGAACTGTTTTTCAAATAATTCAAAATGGCGGGTGATCTAAAGGTCAGAGGTCAAAAGTCAGAACTCGGAAGTTGTTCGGCATGAGGAGACACATATGTGTATCAAAGTGTCATTGCCAACGGTCAAACGGTTCATGAGATATGCACGTTCAAAGTTTGCAAGTTTTGCAAGTTTTGCATCAATTGAGTGCTATAGCGCCACCATTTGGCCAATCATGATGGGCTTCACATAGTCACCGTTTGGCATGGTCCTCTATCATGTTGACAAGTTTTGCGCAAACCGACTGCACGGTTCAGTCAGAACAGCTATTTTTGGCAGAAGGAGAATAAAATAAAGTACTGATCATATAATTCAAAATGGCGGGTGATCTAAAGGTCAGAGGTCAAAAGTCAGAACACGAAAGTTGTTCAGCACGAGGAGACGCATATGGGTATCAAAGTGTCATTGCCAACGGTCAAACGGTTCATGAGCTATGCACGTTCAAAGTTAGCATTTTAAATTGAGCGCTATAGCGCCACCATTTGGCCAATCGTCTTGGGCGTCGCATATTCACCGTTTGGCATGGCCCTCTACCAGATTACCGCGTTTCGCGAAAACCGACTGCACCATTCAGTCAGAACAGCTATTTTTGGCGGAAGAAGAAGAAGAAGAAGGAGAAGGAGAAGAAAAATAAACACAAAAACAAAGAGTGACCAAAGTCACTGCGTGACTTCTTGGTCCCTAAATATAGCTGCAAGCAGCGATAAAGCGGGACCAAGATAGAAGAAG
Organism: Electrona antarctica; assembly: GCF_951216825.1. NCBI lineage: Eukaryota > Metazoa > Chordata > Actinopteri > Myctophiformes > Myctophidae > Electrona > Electrona antarctica. The sequence continues at coordinate 47,157,811 of NC_136807.1, forward strand.
AACAATGCGCAATAAGAACAACATGCACAAATGAGACTGACGAGCCGAGTTGTCGGTACCGGGATTTGAACTCACAACCTTGTGGACCGAAGGCGGGAGCTCTACTGACTGACCTACACAGAGACAATCAGTGACTATATTGTAAACAGTAAAACCATGCAGTGATTTGGTAACAAGAAGGGTGTTCTCATTTTAGGCATGTCTTGTGTGTGTGTGCGTGCGTGCGTGCGTGCGTGCGTGCGTGCCTGCCTGCCTGCCTGCCTGCCTGCCTGCCTGCCTGCCTGCCCCTGCCTGCCTGCCTGCCTGCGTGCCTGCCTGCCTGCCTGCCTGCCTGCCTGCCTGCCCCTGCCTGCCTGCCTGCCTGCCTGCCTGCGTGCGTGCGTGCGTGCGTGCGTGCGTGCGTGCGTGCGTGCGTGCGTGCGTGCGTGCGTGGCTGCATGCGTGTGTGTGTTAGGCAGACAATCGTTCATAACCATGGATTTGGATTGAAGATCATCTCTTTAGTTTTTGTGGAGTTTAACATAAGGTGGCTATTATCACACCAGTCTTTAAAGTTATTGATCTCACTGATATGGCCCACAGGGCGTTCAACAATATGCACAAATGAGACTCACAGGCTGAGTTGTTGGTACCTGGATTTGAACCAACAACCTTGCGGTCCAAGGGCAAGAGCTCGACTGACTGAGCTACACGGAGACAATCAGTTACTCCATTGTTAACAGGAAAATCATTCAGTGTTAGTTCAGCATAAGTACTCAGACTTTTAGAAATTAGCAGATCTACATGCTCATAACATGTCCCGGTACGGTACGGTACGGTACAGTACGGTACAGTATGGTACAGTATGGTACAGTACAGTACAGTACAGTACAGTATGGTGCAGTACAGTACAGTACAGTACAGTACAGTACAGTACAGTACAGTACAGTACAGTACCATATGGTACAATACGGTACAGCACAGTATGGTACAGTACAGTACGGTATTACACATTGCACTTATTACACTATTACACTACTATTACACTATTACACTATTACACTAAATACACTTATTACACTATTAAAAAATTTGACTCAATACACTATTTCAATATTACACAATTACACTATTACACTTATTACACTATGAGACTTATTACACTATTTCAGTTACTAGTATCTCTATTATTGTGATGCCATGTCCTAGTGCCTGATGGGTCAAATGTAATCTACTTCAATATTTATATAGTTGAGTCATCACAAATCTTGCAGCACACAATGGATACACTGAGTTGTCTTTACCGGGATTTGAACACACAACCTTGTGGTCCAACGGCGAGAGCTCTACCAACTGAGCTATGCAGACACAGTCAGTTGACTCATTCTAAACAGTAACATCATTCAGTATAAACTTTAGTGTGTGTGTGTGTGTGTGTGCGTGCGCGCGCAATTTTCATTGGCTCATAAAAACTTCATTTTTTCACTTAGAAAAAATGTGCTACGATTATTTGTCCGTATATGTCCAAAGTTCACGTGTAGAAGTTTTCGTGCATTTTGAGCAAAGATTCTGGGAGACGTTACATTTTAACTGTTTTTCATATAATTCAAAATGGCGGGTGATCTAAAGGTCAGAGGTCAAAAGTCAGAACACGAAAGTTGTTCGGCATGAGGAGACACATATGTGTATCAAAGTGTCATTGCCAACGGTCAAACGGTTCATGAGATATGCACGTTCAAAGTTTGCAAGTTTGCAAGTTTTGCATCAATTGAGTGTTATAGCGCCACCATTTGGCCAATCATGATGGGATTCGCATAGTAAAGTGACATAAGCATGTGTGTGTATTAGAGGCAGAAGAATAATTTTCACAAAACAGCAATTTTCATTGGCTCATAAAAACTTAATCTTTTCACTTAGAAAAAATGTGTTACGATTATTTGTCCGTATAGGTCCAAAGTTCACGTGTAGAAGTTTTCGTGCATTTTGAGCAAAGATTCTGGGAGGAGTTACATTTGAACTGTTTTTCATATAATTCAAAATGGCGGGTGATCTAAAGGTCAGAGGTCAAAAGTCAGAACACAAGAGTTGTTCGGCATGAGGTGACACATATGTGTATCAAAGTGTCATAGCCAACGGTCAAACGGTTCATGAGATATGCACGTTCAAAGTTTGCAAGTTTTGCACGTTTTGCATCAATTGAGTGCTATAGCGCCACCATTTGGCCAATCGTCATGGGCTTCGCATAGTCACCGTTTGGCATGGTCCTCTATCATGTTGACAAGTTTTGCGCAAACCGACTGCACGGTTCAGTCAGAACAGCTATTTTTGGCAGAAGGAGAATAAAATAAAGTACTGATCATATAATTCAAAATGGCGGGTGATCTAAAGGTCAGAGGTCAAAAGTCAGAACACGAAAGTTGTTCAGCACGAGGATACGCATATGGGTATCAAAGTGTCATTGCCAACGGTCAAACGGTTCATGAGCTATGCACGTTCAAAGTTAGCATTTTCAATTGAGCGCTATAGCGCCACCATTTGGCCAATCGTCTTGGGCGTCGCATATTCACCGTTTGGCATGGCCCTCTACCAGATTACCGCGTTTCGCGAAAACCGACTGCACCATTCAGTCAGAACAGCTATTTTTGGCGGAAGAAGGAGAAGAAGGAGAAGAAGGAGAAGAAAAATAAACACAAAAACAAGTAGTGACCAAAGTCACTGCGTGACTTCTTGGTCCCTAAATATAGCTGCAAGCAGCGATAAAGCGGGACCAAGATAGAAGAAGAACAATGCGCAATAAGAACAACACGCACAAATGAGACCGACGAGCTGAGTTGTCGGTACCGGGATTTGAACTCACAACCTTGTGGACCGAAGGCGGGAGCTCTACTGACTGACCTACACAGAGACAATCAGTGAATACATTGTAAACTGTAAAACCATTTACTGATTTGGTTACAAGAAGGTGTGTCCTCATTTTGGGCATGTCTTTATCCATTACTACAGTGTGTTTTCACGCACAGTTAAAGTGTGTGTGTGTGTGTGTGTGTGCGTGCCTGCCTGCCTGCCTGCCTGCCTGCCTGCCTGCCTGCCTGCCTGCGTGCGTGCGTGCGTGCGTGCGTGCGTGCGTGCGTACAAACTTCTCTTTGTGTGTGTGTGTGTGTGTGCGCGTGCGTGCGTGCGTGCGTGCGTGCGTGCGTGCGTGCGTGCGTGCGTGCGTGCAAACTTCTCTTTGTGTGTGTGTGTGTGTGCGTGCGTGCGTGCGTGCGTGCGTGCGTGCGTGCGTGCGTGCGTGCGTGCGTGCGTGCGTGCGTGCGTGCGTGCGTGCGTGCGTGCGTGGCTGCATGCGTGTGTGTGTTAGGCAGACATTCGTTCATAACCATGGATTTGGATTGAAGATCATCTCTTTAGTTTTTGTGGTGTTTAACATAAGGTGGCAATTATCACACCAGTCTTTAAAGTTATTGATCTCACTGATATAGCCCACAACAATATGTACAAATAAGACTGACAAGCTGAGTTGTCAGTAGCTGGATTTGAACACACAACCTTGCGGTCCAAGGGCAAGAGCTCGACTGACTGAGCTACACGGAGACAATCAGTTACTCCATTGTTAACAGGAAAATCATTCAGTGTTAGTTCAGCATAAGTACTCAGACTTTTAGAAATTAGCAGATCTACATGCTCATAACATGTCCCGGTACGGTACGGTACGGTACAGTACGGTACAGTATGGTACAGTATGGTACAGTACAGTACAGTACAGTACAGTATGGTTCAGTACAGTACAGTACGGTGCAGTACAGTACAGTACAGTACAGTACAGCACAGTATGGTACAGTACAGTACCATATGGTACAATACGGTACAGCACAGTATGGTACAGTACAGTACGGTATTACACATTGCACTTATTACACTATTACACTACTATTACACTATTACACTATTACACTAAATACACTTATTACACTATTAAAAAATTTGACTCAATACACTATTTCAATATTACACAATTACACTATGAGACTTATTACACTATTTCAGTTACTAGTATCTCTATTATTGTGATGCCATGTCCTAGTGCCTGATGGGTCAAATGTAATCTACTTCAATATTTATATAGTTGAGTCATCACAAATCTTGCAGCACACAATGGATACACTGAGTTGTCTTTACCGGGATTTGAACACACAACCTTGTGGTCCAACGGCGAGAGCTCTACCAACTGAGCTATGCAGACACAGTCAGTTGACTCATTCTAAACAGTAACATCATTCAGTATAAACTTTAGTGTGTGTGTGTGTGTGTGCGTGCGCGCGCAATTTTCATTGGCTCATAAAAACTTAATTTTTTCACTTAGAAAAAATGTGCTACGATTATTTGTCCGTATAGGTCCAAAGTTCACGTGTAGAAGTTTTCGTGCATTTTGAGCAAAGATTCTGGGAGGAGTTACATTTGAACTGTTTTTCATATAATTCAAAATGGCGGGTGATCTAAAGGTCAGAGGTCAAAAGTCAGAACAGGAAAGTTGTTGGGCATGAGGAGACACATATGTGTATCAAAGTTCATTGCCAACGGTCAAACGGTTCATGAGATATGCACGTTCAAAGTTTGCAAGTTTTGCAAGTTTTGCATCAATTGAGTGCTATAGCGCCACCATTTGGCCAATCGTGATGGGCTTCGCATAGTAAAGTGACATAAGCATGTGTGTGTATTAGAGGCAGAAGAATAATTTTCACAAAACAGCAATTTTCATTGGCTCATAAAAACTTCATTTTTTCACTTAACAAAAATGTGCTACGATTTTTTGTCCGTATAGGTCCAAAGTTCACGTGTAGAAGTTTTCGTGCATTTTGAGCAAAGATTCTGGGAGGAGTTACATTTGAACTGTTTTTCAAATAATTCAAAATGGCGGGTGATCTAAAGGTCAGAGGTCAAAAGTCAGAACTCGGAAGTTGTTCGGCATGAGGAGACACATATGTGTATCAAAGTGTCATTGCCAACGGTCAAACGGTTCATGAGATATGCACGTTCAAAGTTTGCAAGTTTTGCAAGTTTTGCATCAATTGAGTGCTATAGCGCCACCATTTGGCCAATCATGATGGGCTTCACATAGTCACCGTTTGGCATGGTCCTCTATCATGTTGACAAGTTTTGCGCAAACCGACTGCACGGTTCAGTCAGAACAGCTATTTTTGGCAGAAGGAGAATAAAATAAAGTACTGATCATATAATTCAAAATGGCGGGTGATCTAAAGGTCAGAGGTCAAAAGTCAGAACACGAAAGTTGTTCAGCATGAGGAGACGCATATGGGTATCAAAGTGTCATTGCCAACGGTCAAACGGTTCATGAGCTATGCACGTTCAAAGTTAGCATTTTAAATTGAGCGCTATAGCGCCACCATTTGGCCAATCGTCTTGGGCTTCGCATATTCACCGTTTGGCATGGCCCTCTACCAGATTACAGCGTTTCGCGAAAACCGACTGCACCATTCAGTCAGAACAGCTATTTTTGGCGGAAGGAGAAGAAGGAGAAGGAGAAGAAGAAGAAAAATAAACACAAAAACAAGTAGTGACCAAAGTCACTGCGTGACTTCTTGGTCCCTAAATATAGCTGCAAGCAGCGATAAAGCGGGACCAAGATAGAAGAAGAACAATGCGCAATAAGAACAACATGCACAAATGAGACTGACGAGCCGAGTTGTCGGTACCGGGATTTGAACTCACAACCTTGTGGACCGAAGGCGGGAGCTCTACTGACTGACCTACACAGAGACAATCAGTGACTATATTGTAAACAGTAAAACCATGCAGTGATTTGGTAACAAGAAGGGTGTTCTCATTTTAGGCATGTCTTGTGTGTGTGTGCGTGCGTGCGTGCGTGCGTGCGTGCGTGCCTGCCTGCCTGCCTGCCTGCCTGCCTGCCTGCCTGCCTGCCCCTGCCTGCCTGCCTGCCTGCGTGCCTGCCTGCCTGCCTGCCTGCCTGCCTGCCTGCCCCTGCCTGCCTGCCTGCCTGCCTGCCTGCGTGCGTGCGTGCGTGCGTGCGTGCGTGCGTGCGTGCGTGCGTGCGTGCGTGCGTGCGTGCGTGCGTGCGTGCGTGGCTGCATGCGTGTGTGTGTTAGGCAGACAATCGTTCATAACCATGGATTTGGATTGAAGATCATCTCTTTAGTTTTTGTGGAGTTTAACATAAGGTGGCTATTATCACACCAGTCTTTAAAGTTATTGATCTCACTGATATGGCCCACAGGGCGTTCAACAATATGCACAAATGAGACTCACAGGCTGAGTTGTTGGTACCTGGATTTGAACCAACAACCTTGCGGTCCAAGGGCAAGAGCTCGACTGACTGAGCTACACGGAGACAATCAGTTACTCCATTGTTAACAGGAAAATCATTCAGTGTTAGTTCAGCATAAGTACTCAGACTTTTAGAAATTAGCAGATCTACATGCTCATAACATGTCCCGGTACGGTACGGTACGGTACAGTACGGTACAGTATGGTACAGTATGGTACAGTACAGTACAGTACAGTACAGTATGGTGCAGTACAGTACAGTACAGTACAGTACAGTACAGTACAGTACAGTACAGTACAGTACCATATGGTACAATACGGTACAGCACAGTATGGTACAGTACAGTACGGTATTACACATTGCACTTATTACACTATTACACTACTATTACACTATTACACTATTACACTAAATACACTTATTACACTATTAAAAAATTTGACTCAATACACTATTTCAATATTACACAATTACACTATTACACTTATTACACTATGAGACTTATTACACTATTTCAGTTACTAGTATCTCTATTATTGTGATGCCATGTCCTAGTGCCTGATGGGTCAAATGTAATCTACTTCAATATTTATATAGTTGAGTCATCACAAATCTTGCAGCACACAATGGATACACTGAGTTGTCTTTACCGGGATTTGAACACACAACCTTGTGGTCCAACGGCGAGAGCTCTACCAACTGAGCTATGCAGACACAGTCAGTTGACTCATTCTAAACAGTAACATCATTCAGTATAAACTTTAGTGTGTGTGTGTGTGTGTGTGCGTGCGCGCGCAATTTTCATTGGCTCATAAAAACTTCATTTTTTCACTTAGAAAAAATGTGCTACGATTATTTGTCCGTATATGTCCAAAGTTCACGTGTAGAAGTTTTCGTGCATTTTGAGCAAAGATTCTGGGAGACGTTACATTTTAACTGTTTTTCATATAATTCAAAATGGCGGGTGATCTAAAGGTCAGAGGTCAAAAGTCAGAACACGAAAGTTGTTCGGCATGAGGAGACACATATGTGTATCAAAGTGTCATTGCCAACGGTCAAACGGTTCATGAGATATGCACGTTCAAAGTTTGCAAGTTTGCAAGTTTTGCATCAATTGAGTGTTATAGCGCCACCATTTGGCCAATCATGATGGGATTCGCATAGTAAAGTGACATAAGCATGTGTGTGTATTAGAGGCAGAAGAATAATTTTCACAAAACAGCAATTTTCATTGGCTCATAAAAACTTAATCTTTTCACTTAGAAAAAATGTGTTACGATTATTTGTCCGTATAGGTCCAAAGTTCACGTGTAGAAGTTTTCGTGCATTTTGAGCAAAGATTCTGGGAGGAGTTACATTTGAACTGTTTTTCATATAATTCAAAATGGCGGGTGATCTAAAGGTCAGAGGTCAAAAGTCAGAACACAAGAGTTGTTCGGCATGAGGTGACACATATGTGTATCAAAGTGTCATAGCCAACGGTCAAACGGTTCATGAGATATGCACGTTCAAAGTTTGCAAGTTTTGCACGTTTTGCATCAATTGAGTGCTATAGCGCCACCATTTGGCCAATCGTCATGGGCTTCGCATAGTCACCGTTTGGCATGGTCCTCTATCATGTTGACAAGTTTTGCGCAAACCGACTGCACGGTTCAGTCAGAACAGCTATTTTTGGCAGAAGGAGAATAAAATAAAGTACTGATCATATAATTCAAAATGGCGGGTGATCTAAAGGTCAGAGGTCAAAAGTCAGAACACGAAAGTTGTTCAGCACGAGGATACGCATATGGGTATCAAAGTGTCATTGCCAACGGTCAAACGGTTCATGAGCTATGCACGTTCAAAGTTAGCATTTTCAATTGAGCGCTATAGCGCCACCATTTGGCCAATCGTCTTGGGCGTCGCATATTCACCGTTTGGCATGGCCCTCTACCAGATTACCGCGTTTCGCGAAAACCGACTGCACCATTCAGTCAGAACAGCTATTTTTGGCGGAAGAAGGAGAAGAAGGAGAAGAAGGAGAAGAAAAATAAACACAAAAACAAGTAGTGACCAAAGTCACTGCGTGACTTCTTGGTCCCTAAATATAGCTGCAAGCAGCGATAAAGCGGGACCAAGATAGAAGAAGAACAATGCGCAATAAGAACAATACGCACAAATGAGACCGACGAGCCGAGTTGTCGGTACCGGGATTTGAACTCACAACCTTGTGGACCGAAGGCGGGAGCTCTACTGACTGAGCTACACAGAGACAATCAGTGATTACATTGTAAACAGTAAAACCATTCAATGATTTGCTAACAAGAAGGTGTGTCCTCATTTTGGGCATGTCTTTATCCATTACTACAGTGTGTTTTCACGCACAGTTAAAGAGTGTGTGCGTGCGAGCGTGCGTGCGTGCGTGCCTGCCTGCCTGCCTGCCTGCCTGCCTGCCTGCCTGCCTGCCTGCCTGCCTGCTTGCCTGCCTGCCTGCCTGCCTGCCTGCCCCTGCTTGCCTGCCCCTGCTTGCCTGCCTGCCTGCGTGCGTGCGTGCGTGCGTGCGTGCGTGCGTGCGTGCGTGCGTGCGTGCGTGCGTGGCTGCATGCGTGTGTGTGTTAGGCAGACAATCGTTCATAACCATGGATTTGGATTGAAGATCATCTCTTTAGTTTTTGTGGTGTTTAACATAAGGTGGCTATTATCACACCAGTCTTTAAAGTTATTGATCTCACTGATATAGCCCACAGGGCGTTCAACAATATGTACAAATAAGACTGACAAGCTGAGTTGTCAGTAGCTGGATTTGAACACACAACCTTGCGGTCCAAGGGCAAGAGCTCGACTGACTGAGCTACACGGAGACAATCAGATACTCCATTGTTAACAGGAAAATCATTCAGTGTTAGTTCAGCATAAGTACTCAAACTTTGGTGTGTGTGTGTGTGTGTGTGTGTGCGTGCGCGCGCAATTTTCATTGGCTCATAAAAACTTCATTTTTTCACTTAGAAAAAATGTGCTACGATTATTTGTCCGTATAGGTCCAAAGTTCACGTGTAGAAGTTTTCGTGCATTTTGAGCAAAGATTCTGGGAGGAGTTACATTTGAACTGTTTTTCATATAATTCAAAATGGCGGGTGATCTAAAGGTCAGAGGTCAAAAGTCAGAACAGGAAAGTTGTTGGGCATGAGGAGACACATATGTGTATCAAAGTGTCATTGCCAACGGTCAAACGGTTCATGAGATATGCACGTTCAAAGTTTGCAAGTTTGCAAGTTTTGCATCAATTGAGTGCTATAGCGCCACCATTTGGCCAATCGTGATGGGCTTCGCATAGTAAAGTGACATAAGCATGTGTGTGTATTAGAGGCAGAAGAATAATTTTCACAAAACAGCAATTTTCATTGGCTCATAAAAACTTCATTTTTTCACTTAACAAAAATGTGCTACGATTTTTTGTCCGTATAGGTCCAAAGTTCACGTGTAGAAGTTTTCGTGCATTTTGAGCAAAGATTCTGGGAGGAGTTACATTTGAACTGTTTTTCAAATAATTCAAAATGGCGGGTGATCTAAAGGTCAGAGGTCAAAAGTCAGAACTCGGAAGTTGTTCGGCATGAGGAGACACATATGTGTATCAAAGTGTCATTGCCAACGGTCAAACGGTTCATGAGATATGCACGTTCAAAGTTTGCAAGTTTTGCAAGTTTTGCATCAATTGAGTGCTATAGCGCCACCATTTGGCCAATCATGATGGGCTTCACATAGTCACCGTTTGGCATGGTCCTCTATCATGTTGACAAGTTTTGCGCAAACCGACTGCACGGTTCAGTCAGAACAGCTATTTTTGGCAGAAGGAGAATAAAATAAAGTACTGATCATATAATTCAAAATGGCGGGTGATCTAAAGGTCAGAGGTCAAAAGTCAGAACACGAAAGTTGTTCAGCATGAGGAGACGCATATGGTTATCAAAGTGTCATTGCCAACGGTCAAACGGTTCATGAGCTATGCACGTTCAAAGTTAGCATTTTAAATTGAGCGCTATAGCGCCACCATTTGGCCAATCGTCTTGGGCTTCGCATATTCACCGTTTGGCATGGCCCTCTACCAGATTACAGCGTTTCGCGAAAACCGACTGCACCATTCAGTCAGAACAGCTATTTTTGGCGGAAGGAGAAGAAGGAGAAGGAGAAGAAGAAGAAAAATAAACACAAAAACAAGTAGTGACCAAAGTCACTGCGTGACTTCTTGGTCCCTAAATATAGCTGCAAGCAGCGATAAAGCGGGACCAAGATAGAAGAAGAACAATGCGCAATAAGAACAACACGCACAAATGAGACTGACGAGCCGAGTTGTCGCTACCGGGATTTGAACTCACAACCTTGTGGACCGAAGGCGGGAGCTCTACTGACTGAGCTACACAGAGACAATCAGTGACTACATTGTAAACAGTAAAACCATTCAGTGATTTGCTAACAAGAAGGTGTGTCCTCATTTTGGGCATGTCTTTATCCATTACTACAGTGTGTTTTCACGCACAGTTAAAGTGTGCGTGCGTGCGTGCGTGCGTGCGTGCATGCATGCGTGCCTGCGTGCCTGCCTGCCTGCCTGCCTGCCTGCCTGCCTGCCTGCCTGCATGCATGCGTGCGTGCGTGCGTACAAACTTCTCTTTGTGTGTGTGTGTGTGTGTGTGTGTGTGCGCGTGCGTGCGTGCGTGCGTGCGTGCTTGCGTGCGTGCGTGCGTGCGTGCGTGCGTGCGTGCGTGCGTGCGTGCGTGCGTGCGTACAAACTTCTCTTTGTGTGTGTGTGTGTGTGTGTGTGTGTGTGTGTGCGTGCGTGCGTGCCTGCCTGCCTGCCTGCCTGCCTGCCTGCCTGCCTGCCTGCCTGCCTGCCTGCCTGCCTGCCGGCCTGCGTGCGTGCGTGCGTGCGTGCGTGCGTGCGTGCGTGCGTGCGTGGCTGCATGCGTGTGGGTGTTAGGCAGACAATCGTTCATAACCATGGATTTGGATTGAAGATCATCTCTTTAGTTTTTGTGGTGTTTAACATAAGGTGGCTATTATCACACCAGTCTTTAAAGTTATTGATCTCACTGATATAGCCCACAGGGCGTTCAACAATATGTACAAATAAGACTGACAAGCTGAGTTGTCAGTAGCTGGATTTGAACACACAACCTTGCTGTCCAAGGGCAAGAGCTCGACTGACTGAGCTACACGGAGACAATCAGTTACTCCATTGTTAACAGGAAAATCATTCAGTGTTAGTTCAGCAAAAGTACTCAAACTTTAGTGTGTGTGTGCATGCGCGCCCGCGCAATTTTCATTGGCTCATAAAAACTTCATTTTTTCACTTAACAAAAATGTGCTACGATTATTTGTCCGTATAGGTCCAAAGTTCACGTGTAGAAGTTTTCGTGCATTTTGAGCAAAGCTTCTGGGAGGAGTTACATTTGAACTGTTTTTCATATAATTCAAAATGGCGGGTGATCTAAAGGTCAGAGGTCAAAAGTCAGAACACAAAAGTTGTTCGGCATGAGGAGACACATATGTGTATCAAAGTGTCATTGCCAACGGTCAAACGGTTCATGAGATATGCACGTTCAAAGTTTGCAAGTTTGCAAGTTTTGCATCAATTGAGTGCTATAGCGCCACCATTTGGCCAATCATGATGGGCTTCGCATAGTCACCGTTTGGCATGGTCCTCTATCATGTTGACAAGTTTTGCGAAAACCGACAGCACGGTTCAGTCAGAACAGCTATTTTTGGCGGAAGGAGAAGGAGAAGAAGTACTGATCATATAATTCAACATGGCGGGTGATCTAAAGGTCAGAGGTCAAAAGTCAGAACACGAAAGTTGTTCAGCATGAGGAGACGCATATGGGTATCAAAGTGTCATTGCCAACTGTCAAACGGTTCATGAGCTATGCACGTTCAAAGTTAGCATTTTCAATTGAGCGCTATAGCGCCACCATTTGGCCAATCGTCTTGGGCTTCGCATATTCACCGTTTGGCATGGCCCTCTACCAGATTACCGCGTTTCGCGAAAACCGACTGCACCATTCAGTCAGAACAGCTATTTTTGGCGGAAGAAGGAGAAGAAGGAGAAGAAAAATAAACACAAAAACAAAGAGTGACCAAAGTCACTGCGTGACTTCTTGGTCCCTAAATATAGCTGCAAGCAGCGATAAAGCGGGACCAAGATGGAAGAAGAACAATGCGCAATAAGAACAATATGCAAAAATGAGACTGACGAGCTGAGTTGTCTGTACCCGGGTTTGAAACAACAACCTTGCGGTCCAAGGGCAAGAGCTCTACTGACTATAGGCTACACGGAGACAATCAGTTACTTGTTCAGCAGTACTCAAACTTTTAGAAATTAGCAGATCTACATGCTCATAACATGTCCCGGTACAGTACAGTACAGTACAGTACAGTACAGTACAGTACAGTACCATATGGTACAGTACGGTACAGCACAGTGTGGTACAGTACAGTACGGTATTACACATTGCACTTATTAAACTATTACACTACTATTACACTATTACACTTATTACACCTATTATACTATTACACTACTATTACACTAATACACTAAATACACTTATTACACTATTACAACATTTGACTCAATACACTATTTCAATATTACACTATTACACTTATTACACTATTACACTACTATTACACTACTATTATACTATTACACTACTATTACACTATTACACTTATTACACTATTACACTATTACACTATTACACTAAACACACTTATTACACTATTACAAAATTAGACTTATTACACTATTACACTAAATACACTTATTACACTATTTCAGTTACTAGTATCTCTATTATTGTGATGCCATGTCCTAGTGCCTGATGGGTCAAATGTAATCTACTTCAATATTTATATAGTTGAGTCATCACAAATCTTGCAGCACACAATGGATACACTGAGTTGTCTTTACCGGGATTTGAACACACAACCTTGTGGTCCAACGGCGAGAGCTCTACCAACTGAGCTATGCAGACACAGTCAGTTGACTCATTCTAAACAGTAACATCATTCAGTATAAACTTTAGTGTGTGTGTGTGTGTGTGTGCGTGCGCGCGCAATTTTCATTGGCTCATAAAAACTTCATTTTTTCACTTAGAAAAAATGTGCTACGATTATTTGTCCGTATATGTCCAAAGTTCACGTGTAGAAGTTTTCGTGCATTTTGAGCAAAGATTCTGGGAGACGTTACATTTTAACTGTTTTTCATATAATTCAAAATGGCGGGTGATCTAAAGGTCAGAGGTCAAAAGTCAGAACACGAAAGTTGTTCGGCATGAGGAGACACATATGTGTATCAAAGTGTCATTGCCAACGGTCAAACGGTTCATGAGATATGCACGTTCAAAGTTTGCAAGTTTGCAAGTTTTGCATCAATTGAGTGTTATAGCGCCACCATTTGGCCAATCATGATGGGATTCGCATAGTAAAGTGACATAAGCATGTGTGTGTATTAGAGGCAGAAGAATAATTTTCACAAAACAGCAATTTTCATTGGCTCATAAAAACTTCATTTTTTCACTTAACAAAAATGTGCTACGATTATTTGTCCGTATAGGTCCAAAGTTCACGTGTAGAAGTTTTCGTGCATTTTGAGCAAAGATTCTGGGAGGAGTTACATTTGAACTGTTTTTCAAATAATTCAAAATGGCGGGTGATCTAAAGGTCAGAGGTCAAAAGTCAGAACTCGGAAGTTGTTCGGCATGAGGAGACACATATGTGTATCAAAGTGTCATTGCCAACGGTCAAACGGTTCATGAGATATGCACGTTCAAAGTTTGCAAGTTTTGCAAGTTTTGCATCAATTGAGTGCTATAGCGCCACCATTTGGCCAATCATGATGGGCTTCACATAGTCACCGTTTGGCATGGTCCTCTATCATGTTGACAAGTTTTGCGCAAACCGACTGCACGGTTCAGTCAGAACAGCTATTTTTGGCAGAAGGAGAATAAAATAAAGTACTGATCATATAATTCAAAATGGCGGGTGATCTAAAGGTCAGAGGTCAAAAGTCAGAACACGAAAGTTGTTCAGCACGAGGATACGCATATGGGTATCAAAGTGTCATTGCCAACGGTCAAACGGTTCATGAGCTATGCACGTTCAAAGTTAGCATTTTCAATTGAGCGCTATAGCGCCACCATTTGGCCAATCGTCTTGGGCGTCGCATATTCACCGTTTGGCATGGCCCTCTACCAGATTACCGCGTTTCGCGAAAACCGACTGCACCATTCAGTCAGAACAGCTATTTTTGGCGGAAGAAGGAGAAGAAGAAGAAAAATAAACACAATAACAAAGAGTGACCAAAGTCACTGCGTGACTTCTTGGTCCCTAAATATAGCTGCAAGCAGCGATAAAGCGGGACCAAGATGGAAGAAGAACAATGCGCAATAAGAACAATATGCAAAAATGAGACTGACGAGCTGAGTTGTCTGTACCCGGGTTTGAAACAACAACCTTGCGGTCCAAGGGCAAGAGCTCTACTGACTATAGGCTACACGGAGACAATCAGTTACTCCATTGTTAACAGGAAAATCATTCAGTGTTAGTTCAGCAGTACTCAAACTTTTAGAAATTAGCAGATCTACATGCTCATAACATGTCCCGGTACAGTACAGTACAGTACAGTACAGTAAGATATGGTACAGTACGGTACAGTATAGTACAGTACAGTACAGTACAGTACAGTAAGATATGGTACAGTACGGTACAGTATAGTACAGTACAGTACGGTACGGTACGGTACAGTACAATAAGATATGGTACAGTATGGTACAGTACAGTACGGTACGGTACGGTACGGTACAGTACAGTACAGTACAGTACAGTACAGTACAGTACAGTACAGTACAGTACAGTACAGTACAGTACAGTACAGTATGGTACAGTACAGTACCATATGGTACAATACGGTACAGCACAGTATGGTACAGTACAGTACGGTATTACACATTGCACTTATTACACTATTACACTACTATTACACTATTACACTATTACACTAAATACACTTATTACACTATTAAAAAAATTGACTCAATACACTATTTCAATATTACACAATTACACTATTACACTTATGACACTATGAGACTTATTACACTATTTCAGTTACTAGTATCTCTATTATTGTGATGCCATGTCCTAGTGCCTGATGGGTCAAATGTAATCTACTTCAATATTTATATAGTTGAGTCATCACAAATCTTGCAGCACACAATGGATACACTGAGTTGTCTTTACCGGGATTTGAACACACAACCTTGTGGTCCAACGGCGAGAGCTCTACCAACTGAGCTATGCAGACACAGTCAGTTGACTCATTCTAAACAGTAACATCATTCAGTATAAACTTTAGTGTGTGTGTGTGTGTGTGCGTGCGCGCGCAATTTTCATTGGCTCATAAAAACTTCATTTTTTCACTTAGAAAAAATGTGCTACGATTATTTGTCCGTATAGGTCCAAAGTTCACGTGTAGAAGTTTTCGTGCATTTTGAGCAAAGATTCTGGGAGGAGTTACATTTGAACTGTTTTTCATATAATTCAAAATGGCGGGTGATCTAAAGGTCAGAGGTCAAAAGTCAGAACAGGAAAGTTGTTGGGCATGAGGAGACACATATGTGTATCAAAGTGTCATTGCCAACGGTCAAACGGTTCATGAGATATGCACGTTCAAAGTTTGCAAGTTTGCAAGTTTTGCATCAATTGAGTGCTATAGCGCCACCATTTGGCCAATCGTGATGGGCTTCGCATAGTAAAGTGACATAAGCATGTGTGTGTATTAGAGGCAGAAGAATAATTTTCACAAAACAGCAATTTTCATTGGCTCATAAAAACTTAATTTTTTCACTTAACAAAAATGTGCTACGATTTTTTGTCCGTATAGGTCCAAAGTTCACGTGTAGAAGTTTTCGTGCATTTTGAGCAAAGATTCTGGGAGGAGTTACATTTGAACTGTTTTTCAAATAATTCAAAATGGCGGGTGATCTAAAGGTCAGAGGTCAAAAGTCAGAACTCGGAAGTTGTTCGGCATGAGGAGACACATATGTGTATCAAAGTGTCATTGCCAACGGTCAAACGGTTCATGAGATATGCACGTTCAAAGTTTGCAAGTTTTGCAAGTTTTGCATCAATTGAGTGCTATAGCGCCACCATTTGGCCAATCATGATGGGCTTCACATAGTCACCGTTTGGCATGGTCCTCTATCATGTTGACAAGTTTTGCGCAAACCGACTGCACCGTTCAGTCAGAACAGCTATTTTTGGCAGAAGGAGAATAAAATAAAGTACTGATCATATAATTCAAAATGGCGGGTGATCTAAAGGTCAGAGGTCAAAAGTCAGAACACGAAAGTTGTTCAGCATGAGGAGACGCATATGGTTATCAAAGTGTCATTGCCAACGGTCAAACGGTTCATGAGCTATGCACGTTCAAAGTTAGCATTTTAAATTGAGCGCTATAGCGCCACCATTTGGCCAATCGTCTTGGGCTTCGCATATTCACCGTTTGGCATGGCCCTCTACCAGATTACAGCGTTTCGCGAAAACCGACTGCACCATTCAGTCAGAACAGCTATTTTTGGCGGAAGGAGAAGAAGGAGAAGGAGAAGAAGAAGAAAAATAAACACAAAAACAAGTAGTGACCAAAGTCACTGCGTGACTTCTTGGTCCCTAATAAACACAAAAACAAAGAGTGACCAAAGTCACTGCGTGACTTCTTGGTCCCTAATAAGTGACCAAAGTCACTGCGTGACTTCTTGGTCCCTAAAAAGTGCCCTTCTGGGCACAGGTCTCCACCAGAAGGATAGGAGTGTGTGTGTGATGTTTGGCAAAATGTTTAGGAGCAATATAAACGTGTGTGTGTGTGTGACGCGGCTTGGCCTGTTGTAGCGCCACCATGAGGCTGATTTGAAAACTGTCAAGTGGCATTTCTTCCAAAGCCTAGTGGGAATATGCATGCACAGTTTCACCACAATCGGACGCTGCGTTGAGTAGTCAATATTTGACATTCAATGTTCTTTTTCTACAAATGAGTCTGACTTGACTTGATTTACTTTCCACAAATACCTTAAACATGATTCAGTGTTTCTATAAAATTCAAGTAAACAAAAACGTTAACAGTATATTTTCTAATATTTGTGTGTGTTGGAAATCTGGCCATCTGCAAAACTCACACTCATGAGAGTACATTTCGATTGATACATTAAACTTCTACTCCACTTGTACCTCAGAGGCAAATGTATTACTCCACTTTTGTTGCTATAGTTGATTGATTGAGTTACTTTGCATATTAATCAAAGTAGCCTATAAATAAAAGATATAGATTATGAATTGCATAAAGAACAGACCTGAATATAAGACCATTACTACTGTGAAAATGCAGTCTAAGTTGTAACTACATGGTTATACGAACAGATGGCAGCAATTCTCTCTAATAGAAAGCAAGGCCAGTCCTACCATGGGAGAAAAGTGTCCACACACACAGGCCTACCTCGTTCTTTTTCATGTCAAGGACCCCCACATTAATATGTATTTGGCCGTGGACCCCCATCTGATAATATTTTGTACTATAGGGAGGGACCCCCATACAAGATTTGTGTTGAAAAAGTATTTAAAAACTATTTTGACCGTTTCATTTTAGTTTCAATATGTTGGGGAACCCCCGAAACCCACAAGTTCACTAGAACTAACATGATGTTACAATGTTAGAGCCTCAGGGTCAGCAGAGAGGTTTTGGGAAGTGACCTGATGTACTTCCACCCCCCTACTCCTCCTCCCCCCTCCCCCTGCGCGTGCACGCACACACGCACACTGTGTACACACGCACACTGTGTTAATGTCTCAGTCAAATGACCTCTTCTATTTACAGGGAAACAGGTCGAAATATAATTTTTTAATTTTGATAATGAATTGTTCCAGCAGCCCGACAATATGAATTCATTTTGATGTTTTTTGTTTTGTAGGCAACTATTGTATATAGCAATATTCCTCACAAGGGTGTGCTTTACCATGATTATTGGCACTTCAGTGATGCTTGGGACCTCGACTACGTCTCGTTCCTGACAGCATCACTGTCGTCACGTGCCAATGTCACGGTAAAGGACACTCTCTCGTGTAATATTGCTTAAGTGAATGGACTGAGGTAACATTAATACTAGTTGAATCAACACATAAATAAGTGCACATGCGCATGCACGTATGCATGCATTCACATTGTTTGATTAAAACATCGTATTGATAATTATCATATCATTTCATTAACTTTTACTTGGTGTTGGTTCTTCATAATGGACAGTCGTGAGGATTGAGTAACTTTCGAGAGATCATGAAAGACTGTGGTCACCTCTAGCCTCCGTTAGTATAGCCTACTCATTGTGCTTAGTGGTGTCATCTCATAACCACAGAACAGGTTGTATACCACAGAGCCTAGCAAAGGAGTGTGTGGGTGTGTGTGTGTGTGTGTGTGTGTGTGTGTGTGTGGCACTGTGTGTGTGTGTGTGTGTGTGTGTGTGTGTGTGTGTGTGTGTGTGTGTGTGTGTGTGTGTGTGTGTGTGTGTGTGTGTGTGTGTGTGTGCATGTGCGTGCATGGGTGTGTGTGCGCACGTGCACGTGGTGTGTGTGTGTGTGTGTGTGTGTGTGTGTGTGTGTGTGTGTGTGTGTACGTATGTCTGTGTGGTTTATTTTCATTGGTGCACAAAGAGTGATCCGTCACATGTGAAAGAAGTGCCATCTACATTTAGGGTAGTAGTGAGGATACAGTATATCTTCAGTGTGTTGTGAAGAGGTCAAATACTTGCAGGAAGAATTAAGTCATAAGGTACAAATGGCTGTAGCGAGGCATTCTGACAACATTGAGGTCCAAGATGAAGACCAAGACGATGCAAACTACGAGAATGAAACCACCGTCACTACAAGAAGAACTGTAGAAATGTCTGAAGAAGGACATTATGAGCGTCTTGATCTGCAAAAGAAAGACGATGCAGTCTATGAAGATCTACGGACCAAGACCAGGAAGCACAAAGGCCTACCGAAGAAGATACGGCAGTCTCGTACAAACTACGAGAATGAAACCACCGTCACTACAAGAAGAACTGTAGAAATGTCTGAAGAAGGACATTATGAGCGTCTTGATCTGCAAAAGAAAGACGATGCAGTCTATGAAGATCTACGGACCAAGACCAGGAAGCACAAAGGCCTACCGAAGAAGATACGGCAGTCTGGTAAGATTACTGAGACAAAAAATACCCCCTAAAAAACGTTTTAACCTTTTAAACAATCATCTTACTTCTTCCATTTAGCAAAGCGATGCGTAGCCTTTCTGTGAGCCAGTTCAGGAAGATGTGTCGCAGGGTCGGGACAACAAAACAATACAAATCTGAAATAGGCCTAATAATTCAAAATTAGATCTTTCAAAATGACATATAATTAAATATATGGGGGAATCCTTGAATAAAGACAACTTTTCAGAAGTAGTGAAAATATCCTAAAAAACGTGGTCGTATTATAATCGGGGACTAAACTATTTGACATTCAATGTTCTTTTTCTACAAATGAGTCTTGAAAAAGATTTACTTTCCACAAATACCTTAAACATGATTCAGTGTTTCTATAAAATTCAAGTAAACAAAAACGTTACAATATATTTTCTAATATTTGTATGTGTTGGAAATCTGGCCATCTGCAAAACTCACTCAGGAGTGTACATTTCTATTGATACATTAAACTTCTACTCCACTTGTACCTCAGAGGCAAATGTACTTTTTACTCCACTTTTGTTGCTATAGTTGATTGAGTTACTTTGCATATTAATCAAAGTAGCCTATAAATAAAAGATACATAGATTATGAATTGCATAAAGAACAGACCTGAATACTAGAAAAAGTGCCCTTCTGGGCACAGTTCTCCACTAGGAGGATAGGAGTGTGTGTGTGATGTTTGGCAAAATGTTTAGGAGCAATATAAATGTGTGTGTGTGTGTGTGTGTGTGTGTGTGTGTGTGTGTGTGTGTGTGTGTGTGTGTGTGTGTGTGTGTGCAGGCCCGCGGGAAGTACTTTACACTCGCAGGGGCTGAGCGCCTAGAGGTGGATCTAGTGCACGCGCATCATGCACGCGCATTTTGCGCATTTTCACGCGCAAACGTGGCCTTTACTTTCCCTCTCCACACGCAAGTTATATGAACGAACTGACACAGGCAATTAACCAGGATAAGGTGCCAATACTGTGATACAGCATATTTATTAGGCCTGGCCTATAGTAACAGAAATACGTTTTGAACATATAAATAAAATGAATACAGATTACAGAATCCTCACGCAGGCTATGGCACAGAATTCACCCATTAGGGGAAAAAAAAAGCATGTTACAATTCCGATTATCAAAATATTATAACAGCCTATAGGCTAAACATTTGCAATCAATGCAGGTGCGGCAATAGAAAGAACACATTACCACAATACGCAGAGGCACAGATACCCATCAACCAAATCAGGGAAACAATTGCATATTTAGGCAATTAGGCTACACTGTACACAGTGTATTTATAGCAAGGTGCCGAATATCACTGCATGGGGGCACGCCAACAGCGGCACAGAACTGACAGAAGACAAAATAACCCATTATAAAAAGGCATAGGCCTATTTAGGGGTGCCGATGTCAAAACAAAAAATATAAATGATAGGCCTAACAGAGGAGCTCAGAGGCATAATATATAGGTCCTATTCAACACTATCCTAATAACATTTGTAGTGAGTTGACAGCGCAGCGCGCTTGGCGAGTCCAGCCCGGGTCAATCATCATCATCATCATATTCTCACTCCCGAGTCCCTGTCACTCCGTCAGAATCTAAGAACAGAACACAATACATATAACATTAAAATGCAGGCTGCAGCAGCAGGCAGCAGTTTAGTTGGCACGGCGGCCTTATAGTAAATAGTACTATATTTTATTATTTGAATGTAATAGTTAATGCTATAGGCCTACCTTGCAAGTTGCAAGCAATAATCCCAAGGGCACCCTATAGGGCACCCTTAGCTACGTCTCCCAATGTTTTTAATTGGCGCTGCAGGCGATCTGTGTCCAGCTGCATGCGCTTGGGGAGGTGAAGTGCTTGTGCGTCAAATGCTGTGCGCTCTCCCTTTGCTGCGTTGATAACAGTCCTCTCTCTATTTACTGCTATATGCATGCTGTCCTGATCAAATCTTCTTGCCAGTTCCGAGTGCACCAAGTCCACAGCTTCATAAAATTCACGTCTCCACTTCAGTTCTCCTGATTCGACGGCCAGCATTTCGGGTTCATTTGTGTGACGAAAGCGCGCTGGGGTTTTGCTCACTCTTTCGTCAGGCCGAGTTTGGAAACATATGCTTTCAGCTCGGCTGTCATATTTCCCATGACGTCGTCATCTCTCAGTGCTGCTACTCGGTTTCGCAGGATATTTGCGCATGCATTCAAATGCACCAAGTGCACTTGCCTGTGGGCTCTGTAAGGTTTTGGCCACTTCCTCACAGGGCCTGAACAATGCGTCACAGCAAAGAAGCGAAAAAAACGTCTTTCCATTCAATTCTTGTTTATGTAGGCCTTTTATTTTTACCTTCGTCTCCCCTCTGACGCTGTTGTCATCCTTAAGTGCGTCAAGTGTGGCTACCAGAGTGCTGTATGAGGAGCAGACACGCGAGATTGCATTTGTGCGCACACACCACCGGGTTGGACACAGGCCTAAGAGGTTGTTTACCACTTCATCCATACCAAAGAGAGATTCAAAAAGTTGTTTGCGTTTTGATGATTCGTTTATGACGACTGCTACACCCCGCACAAAGTTCAGTGCATTCGCCACAAGGCTCACCTCACGCGCAACTTCTTGCAATACCAGGTCCAGAGAATGGTTACAGCAGTGAACATACAACGAGTCTTACTTGCTCCATCAAAACAAAATCCTGCTAGCCGTTCAATGGGGATATTCAACCGCAGAAAAACATCCTTCACACAGTTGAACAGCGTTTCTGCAGTAGAGTCGGGGGCATTGTAGAAGCCCAAGAAATCACAGTGGGACTGCAGCTTCTGGTCCACATATTGTATACTGCATGAGAACTGTTCCATAGTGCTAATGTCGGTTGTGCCATCAGCTGTCAATCCATAGCATGGACAGTC
The DNA here is from genome assembly GCF_951216825.1 of Electrona antarctica. Taxonomy (NCBI): domain Eukaryota; kingdom Metazoa; phylum Chordata; class Actinopteri; order Myctophiformes; family Myctophidae; genus Electrona; species Electrona antarctica. The sequence goes on from NC_136807.1 coordinate 47,180,264, forward strand.
TGACGAGCGTGTCACAATCTCCTTCTGTATAGCATGGCCAAAGATTTGAATGATCTGATTCTGGATAGTATCCGACATCCAGTTATCTCTCTTGCGCACCCATTCATTTTCTTTTTGGAGCTTATATGTGCGTTCCAGCATGAACTCATACAGAACACCGTCACGAGTAGTAGTGTGTGTGTGTGTGTGTGTGTGTGTGTGTGTGTGTGTGTGTGTGTGTGTCGCGGCTTGGCCTGTTGTAGCGCCACCATGAGGCTGATTTGAAAACGGTCAAGTGGCATTTCTTCCAAAGCCTAGTGGGAATATGCATGCACAGTTTCAGCTGTTCACAGACGGACGGACACACGGACGGACGGACGGACGGACACACGGACGGACGGACGGAGTGCAAAACATACTCTCTCACCATGCCTTCGGCCTGGTGGAGACAATAAGGGGTCGCGACCCACGGGTTGAGAACCCCTGATTTAGACAGCTGTTCAGTTATAGTGTAGCAGAGCTTTCAGACTCTAATTCTCTCTCTCTCTCTCTCCCTCCCTCTCCCTCCCTCTCCCTCTCTCTCTCTCTCTCTCTCTCTCCCTCTATCTCTCTCTCTCTCTCTCCCTCTCTCTCTCTCTCGCTGCACACCTAGCTGTACTTTCTGTTTCAGGACAGCGCTCTAAAACAGGGAGAAGGCCTCTGGTTGCTGGGTGTCTGCTGGGGATGCTGTGTCTTATACTCCTGGGTGGGAACATAGCCCAGGCTGTACACTGTGAGTATTGCATGTCACTAAACGACCACATCACTCACTCAGGGAGTTTGTTGCCTGACATTTTTGTAGATGCGACAAGTATTAAGGCCACCACAGTATTAACTTTTCTTTTTCTTTTTAATTTGAGTGTCTTTTTGTGTGTATTATTGGATGCATCTGAAAAGCATGATGAATAAACTGGTGTTGACAATTTAATGCACGTAAATAATAACAACATTGAGTTTTTTCTTCTTCTCAAATCAAAATTTCCACACAGATGCTTAACCTCATCATGAACAGTATAGCAACAACTGTCTTTATCGTCCATTTCTGTCCTTGCAGATCGTTCAGCCAGTAACAGCATGACCAACGACACCCTGGTGCATCATTATAACACGCTGAAGTCCCACAACGATACCCTGACCCTGCAGAATAACCGGCTAAAGTTCCTCAACAGCAACCTGACGCTGGAGAACAAACTGCTAAAGTCTGACAATGACAACCTGAAGCAGAAGAACCAGCTTCTAAGTGAAGTAATCCAGCAGCCAGCAGGTGAGAGAAGATACAAAATACATTGTATACATAGTATCAATGTAAAAACGAGTCAAAACTAACTACAATATTTGCCTCTGAGAAGTAGTGGAGTAGAAGTAGGCCTATCACAATATTGAAATATTGTTATATAAAGTAAAAATACCAGAAACGTGTAATTGAGTAAATGTATGGAGTAGAAAACACCATTGATAAAGTATATGAATAGTTCTACCCTCCACTCCACTATACATCTCTACTACTATTATTATTACAACTATGTGTTTAGAATTGATTGTCAGTACATTGAAAATCCATCAGTAAATCTCCTGTTTGATGTTTGTAGACAAGTCGTGTCCCATTGGATGGAAGAAGTTTGGAGGCAGCTGTTACTACAGAATTACTGGAGGGAAAACATGGCAGCAAAGTAGAGAAGAATGTCAGAGTCAAGGAGCTGATCTGGTGGTCATTAACAGTAGTGAAGAACAGGTTAGTGTGTGTGTGTGTGTGTGTGTGTGTGTGTGTGTGTGTGTGTGTGTGTGTGTGTGTGTGTGTGTGTGTGTGTGTGTGTGTGTGTGTGTGTGTGTGTGTGTGTGTGTGTGTGTGTGTGTGTGTGTGTGCGCGCGCGCGCTCGTGCGCCCATATGTGCGTCAATGATTATAGTGAAGAAGTGTATTGAATAGAATTAATGATGATTCAAACATGTACAAATAATCAGGTATTCATCAGAGGATTGAGGACTGGGGGGTTTAGATTATCATGGATTGGTCTGACCAGGACTGAGGGCAGCTGGACGTGGGTGGATGGAACACCACTGACAACAGAGTGAGACATTTGACATGTTTTTTTTTGTAATCAAAGTCTATCAAAGTCACTTTATTCTAGTGACTGAGTGGATGTGGTTAAATAAATACATTGTTTATTGTGCAGGTACTGGGACAGTGGATATCCTCATAATGATGAAGACAGGAACTGTGCAGCCTACGATCACGGGACTAACCCTGGAACATGGTTTAATGATGGATGTTCAGCTACAGGGTCCTCAATCTGTGAGACTGAGTGATGTTTGTGTTCACTTCATTGATGAAACTGCAGTTCAGTGTTCTTCTGCTACAGCAGTAATTAGTAGTGGAACATTTTAAAAACAAAAAAAACAAACATCTTGAAGTACTACATGTTGTACCTATAACCACTTTAACACAAACCACCAACTATGATGCTTTAGCATGTTATTCATTTGGCTTTCACAACTTGAACCCTAGTGACCCTATTCTGGGGACGAACATTATGCGAAAATAGTAGATCTACAAGCCCACATCGCGTCACAACACGATGCATTGTGAGCTTGTAGATCAGTCCACTTCGCAATTGAACTAGTCACAACTTGCAACCACAATATTATCCCAAAATTGTGCCTACCTGCTATGGGTCAATTCAGAGTCAGACCACTGCAACTTGTTACAACTGGTTGCAAGTTGCAACTGCATGTGTCGGACATGTGACGAACTGGGTTTTAGACCTCTGTGTCTTCCTTCTGTTAAGCCTTGCAGTGGCCAGACGCCAATCTGCCGGTGGCAATTTTTTCTTTTGCCTTCCGCGGACGGGTCTGGCCAAAAAGCCAGGCCTCCCCTTCATTAAATTAAAAGATTATATGCTAAAAATAAATCAAAATGACCCAATATGTCATTCTATTTTGTTATATATGCCATTTGTTTTTGCTTGTTTGCTCATATCATGTCTTTTTGATCTTCTTATATTCGTATTGTTAGTCTTTAACCACATGAACCTTGCATTATTATTCATTATTATTATTCAAGTCATAATAGGTGAACGTTCTGAGAAAATAGTCAGACATTCTTCAAAAATAGCAAATCTACAAGTTCACAACGCGTCACAAGGTGATGAGCTTCTAGAGCTGCTATTTTTGATGAAGCTGGTTTTGGTCTAGCCGCTGTAGAGAGAAAGTAGTGCAATATTATATAGCTGTATTTTAACCCTGTTTGGTCTAGCCGCTGTAGAGAGAAAGTAGTGCAATATTATATAGCTGTATTTTAACCCTGTTTTTTATGAAAGCTTTTAATAAAAACTTTACTTGACAAGAGCATTATTCAACTCTTTATTTAACAATTGTACTGATTAAACTACGTATGTGGAATTGGTGAAAGTGGTGACACAAAGAAATGAGACAAAATTGGAACTGCAAAAGCTGTTACGCTCTCCTGATTGGTTGAAAAATGGCAACTCACCCGAACATGTATTTTCTGTTTATTTAAGAGGTGGAGGGACGGGGAGACTTTTACTGAAGAAAAACTCTATACTGTATAGTGAAAAAGCTACAGTATAGTGAGTGACTAAGTGATGATTAGCCTACTATCAGAGATATAGATAAAACCCTGGTGATTTTTGGCTTATAGGTTAATAAGCCAAAAAAAGCCTAACAGATTCTAGCATGTTCACACTTCACACACTAAGTGTGACGTGCATGTGTTCGCCATTTTAAAACCAGATTTCACACCCCTATATGTCTCAGAAACACTGAGGAAGCTTGTTTCCTTCGACTTCTGTACGTTATTTAAAGTGGTATACATGCATTTGTGAGTGACTTAATGTGATATTGTTGGGTCCTTTTTTGTTCATGTTCCGATCATGCTCTGAAGACTTTTGAGTTGAGAACACCAGAAGAACACTACAATTAATTATATATTAAATGAAAGAAAAGGGAAGACGTTTTTTTTATGAGTGCAGGGCACAGAGCAACTGTGGTTCACAAAGATATAAATGAGAAATTGTAATATTTAGGGGGGTTGATTGTGTATATATATATATATATAGGCAGGAACAGGGGGGGGAATGGTGTTTCTCCCCACAAAGCCAATTGACTGACTTCTATGTAAACCAGAATTCATTAGCCCCTGCTCTAAATAGCCAGCAGCCCCAATTTTCTAAATTAACTCAAACAGTGCTCATAAAATTAAGCATGGCAGTGTCTATTATGTATACATTATGTCTGGTATTAAAAGGCTGAACTGGGAGGACATGCGTGTCCAGTATATGCTTTTTCAAGAACTCCATTAGAGCCTCTAATTCCGACTCTGGTTCAGATACTGTCATCATGTGCATAAATATGTCAGTTTTCTTTAGACAAAACATCTCATATGAAATGTTTTACAGCATATTGTTGTTTTCCCCGTGTTATATTCAGTTCAGGACAGTATATACTGTAGCACATTTGGCTGATTTAAAAACCTATTAAAGGAACCCAACGTGTTTTAGCGTGATGACAGTGAGACATGAGAGTGAAGTGCAGCAAGTGCTCGCCACATCCTCAACCCTTCTCTCTGCAGCAAGCGAGAGGGGAACTCAGGTGACGTAAGAATGGACTTCCCGTCTCTCACACCCAGACCACAGCGCATCACTGTAACAATGACAACCTGCTGCTATGTGTCAGGAGGAGGAAACACGACAAACTGGCCTCATTTAGACATGAAAAAGGTCAGTTTCTGAGGCCTTGTACACACATAGACCAGAGTTAAAAACATTCACTTTGAAAGAATATATATTCAAAGATTTGCGCCACATTTTTATGATTTAAAAAAAATAGCAGACCTACAAGCTCGTAGCGCGCCACTCGGTGGCGCGCTATGAGCTTGTAGATCTGCTATTTTTCAATAGCTAAATTATAACATAATGTTTAAAACACCAAAAGGGGTTCCCGCCCCAAAATGGGATAATATCATTTTGCATTTTTATGACAGGCCTAAACATTCTCCCCTTCCCCCCCCCACACACACACACGGGAACAGTTTTGACGTAGGTTTTGACATATAATAATTTTGGAAATATTAAAATTTGAAACATTTCACAAGATCAGTATCGGTATCGGTACTGGTGGTATAAAAGTGACCTTTATCAGTAAGTACCGTTACTTACAAGAGTGTACACACTAGCTGCGAGCCAGCAAGGTCACAGAGGGAGAGACAGATTTTCTATATAGTGTCTGAGAAAGGGAAGACACGTCAGAATTCTCCATGACAGAACAAGCCTTCTGTCCTGCTTCCAGGGGCCCCGACCGACGAGCTGATATGGAGCGAATATGATACGCGAAATAACAGGTCGTATATATGTTATTCATATTCAAATGCTGTTCTTATTCATTTCAGGGGAATGCCCCCGTGTAATCAATAAATATATGCCGGGCTAGGGCTAATCGGTAACACTGAGTTCTGCCTTTCATTGTACGGTGGAATGATTTAGAAGATCAAAGCTTTGGGTAGTGGGCAATCTCTGTGTGTGTATTTGCCCCCGGACCTCAGGATAAACAGAGCACTCTCACACCGTGTAGCATCAGTACCCATCGGTATCGGGCCGATCATGAGAAAAACAATCGGCGATCGGTCCCAAAAAACCTGATCGGAGCATCCCTAGTTGCTCTCGTCACATTGGGAACATAAGAGTAGCGTAACCACATGTAATTATACATAATAGAACCCATTTTGAAACCTGATTCAAGAGGCATACAGTAGCAGAACAATGGCTCCCTGAAACCCATGATATAGATAGACCTTTGTTACTAAATCCAAGGATAAAGTGTTTTGTGAAAGACACACAATAATTCAAATGCAACCCCAAAAATTGTTTGCACACCAATAAAAGCAAATAGCCGTTTGTATAATTAATTAGTAAATGACAAACAGAAAAGACGTTGCGGGAGAACACGTCGACGGTTTAGGGCATTTCAAACATAGCTTTGACAAGCTTTATAGCTCACTTCTATGAACAACAAGGAAAGCATGGGCTTTTCACACAAGCAGCTAAAAGCAAACATCACCATTGCAATCAAAGTTAATGCCCTGCAGGCTCTGACAACAACTGTACGGGGCTGTGGATTAGCTGCACACCCAGACGCCTTTTTTTTGTAAGGATTCTTAACCCATTTAGGCCCGACGTTGAAATAAATTTAAAAAAAGTTGAAAGAATATATATATTCAAAGATCTGTGCCGCATTTTTACGATTTTTCAAAAATAGCAGACCTACAAGCTCGTAGCGCGCCACTCGGTGGCGCGCTATGAGCTTGTAGATCTGCTATTTTTCAATAGCTAAAGTATAACATAATGCTTAGTTAAAACACCAAAAGGGGTTCCCGCCCAGAATGGGTTTTAAACAGCCCGAGTTTGGTCGGCACTTACAAAAGGGATATTTATTTCACTTTCAAAAAATGTTTTGGGTATTTTCATCGTCTACACTCTGGCTTTTGGGAACACCCGAGACAAGTCGCTTGATTCAGTGTTTAGATATTTGATATTTATTTTAGCGTCCTATACAAACCCATTGCAACTTCAAACTTAAAAATGAAATGAAACAAAGGTTATCGGAACAACACAGCCCCTCATGAGGACGACAATATCCGTCACCAGAACCAAGGATGGGTGTTTTCTAACCCATTTAAACCTGAGCCCGATTCTAAAAATATCTTCTAAATCCTAACGGTTTTAAGAAAAACCTATGTTTCTGTCAGTGGTGCTCAGCCTTTTTCATGTCAACGACCCCCAGAATTATCTGTATTTGGCCACAGACCACCATCTGAAAATATGTAGTTCCAGGGACCTCTCCCAGAAGCACAAACTTCCTCTTCAAAATAAGAGCCACATGTAATGATTAGTCAACACTAGTTTTATTTCTAAGTCTAGTGATGTGATTAACATCACATTTGAGTTCCTTTTGAATGCCTGTCATATTTCTCTACATAACTGTCTCAGCTGTTGGTGCGCAAATGAGCCTTGCATGCCTTTGATGTACGTGCAGAAAACGTTTTGACGACGTATGCAACACAACATGAACATAGTACTCTTATTATGCATGTATTTATTGGGATTAGACCTTCATCAGGACAGACAATGAATGAATGATGAAGGTCTAATTAATCGACCGAAACGATGAAAGTGTCTGACAGTGTGCGGGACCTTTTTTGTTTTTCAAAGATACCCTTTTTAATATATGCTCTATTGCCCTACACACCTGTCACTAGCCTACTGAGGTGTGCATCTGCCTTTTGCTTATGTTACTGCTTAACATAAGTATTTTCTGTGGCAGTGTCGGGTCTGTCTGCAAATGTTGTCTTCTTCTAAATATCAGTTGTGGCATAGTCAGTGTTTCTATAGACCATATTCACACAGTGGCCATTTTGCATTGAAAAAGCAGGGTAGGCAATGGGGCGGCATTTCACTAAATTAATAGCAAGATGGTCGGCGTGTGAATAATGTGTCTATATTGAGGTAAATCGTGGACAATGTTGCTCAGCGTTTCCAGTGGCTGCCTTAACCCATTTTGGGCGGGAACCCCTTTTGGTGTTTTAAACATTGTTATAATTTAGCTATTGAAAAATAGCAGATCTACAAGCTCATAGCGCGCCACCGAGTGGCGCGCTACGAGCTTGTAGGTCTGCTATTTTTGAAAAATCGTGAAAATATTTATTTCAGAAAACTGGAGGATTTAGAAGATTTTTTTTAAATTTCGAGGTCAGGCCTAGCCTGATTTATACTATAGGGTCACTTGCCACAAATAGCCAACCACTGTTGTTCACTAGGGTCTGTGATGCAGAGGCGTATCTACAATAAGGCGAGGACAGGAGTCCGCCTGTCAAAATCCATTTTCTGCCTGTGCCAAAATCCATACACTGAGGACAAAAACAAGACCTGAGAACTATTAGACAGCGGATTGGCTGTTGCGCGTATAGAGCGTGACCCTCAATCACCCATTGGAATGTAAATGCAAGCCTTTCAGCCTTTGTATCCTACTGTCTGGCAGGTATATCTCTTTGAAAACCTTTAGTGCTACCGATTGTGCGCGGGGAGACGACGACAATTAACACATCTTGCCTGCCCAAAATGTAATTCTTGGAAACGCCACTGCTGTGATGGGTCTTGTGAAGGCGCGACGGTATAGGTTGACAGGAAATGGAGAGAGAGAGAGAGAGAGAGAGAGGAGAGATGGGGACTGGGAGGGAGTGACACGAGACTCGAACCTGCAACGTTGCCGTCAGGCTACATACTGTAGAAAGGTGCCTGGACCGCTACGCCAGCCGTCCGGGCTGTGATGGGTCTTTTTTAACACATTCTAGGCGGTTGGGAACCCCTTTTGGTGTTTTAAGCATTTATGTTATACTTTAGCCATTGAAAAATAGCAAATCTACAAGCGAGCTTGTAGATCTGCTTTTTTTTTTTATCGTGAAAATGTAGCGCAAATCTTTGATATATATATTCTTTTTAACTCAAATCTTTGCTTCTGGGGGGGGGGGGGGGTCCCTGGAACAACATATTTTCAGATAGAGGTCGGCGGCCAAATACATATAATTCTGGGGCTCCTTGACATGATAAAGGTTGAGAACCACTGACATAGAAACACAGGTTTCTTTTCAGAAAACTGTCAGGATTTAGAAGACATTAAAGAATCTGATCTCAGGTCTAAATGGGTTAAATGGCACTTTAACCCATTTTGAGCGGGAACCCCTTTTGGTGTTTCAAGCATTCTGTTATACTTTAGCTATTGAAAAATAGCAGATCTACAAGCTCATAGCGTGCCACCGAGTGGCGCGCTGTGAACTTGTAGGTCTGCTATTTTTCTTAAATCGTAAAAATGCGCCACAGATCTTTGAATAGGTATATATTCTTTCAGAGCGAACGTTTTCTTTTTATTTCGACGTCAGGCCTAAATGGGTTAACAAGTCCTGTGTGTGTGTGTGTGTGTGTGTGTGTGTGTGTGTGCGCGTGCGCGCGCGCGCGTCTGTGTGGTTCAACTGTCAGTGGAGAGTTGACACGTAACATTGTGTTGTAACATTTTTGTTTTGAAATATGCTGATTTGAATCTGCTCTATGACAAGCGGAAAGAATTTGCCTCCTGGATACTTGTATGCAGGACAAATGCACGAAGGCATTTTAAATGTCCACCGTGTTGATGCTGAATTAGTTCCTGATGATTTGCTTCGATGCAGGCAAATCATCAGGAACTAATTCAGCATCAACACGGTGGCCATTTAAAATGCCTTTGTGCATTTGTCCTGCATACAAGTATCCAGGAGGCAAATTCTTTCCGCTTGTCATAGAGCAGATTCAAATCAGCATATTTCAAAACAAAAATGTTACAACACAATGTTACGTGTCAACTCTCCACTGACAGTTGAACCACACAGACGCGCGCACGCGCGCGCACACTCACACACACGCGCACACTCACACACACACACACACACACACACACACACACACACACACACACACACACACACACACACACACACACACACACACACACACACACACACACACACACACACACACACACGTTCTTAAAAAAAAACAATGGACCCAAAGTGCAACACTAGCTCAGCAGACATGCAGTAAAAACTGGGACTTTTTATAATGGCTAAATGCTTTTAATTAATTCAAGGATACACGGTGTGTATCGTGTGGTTATGTTGTTATCTCTGAACACCAAAACAATTTCCAAATCCACCGTCATTGTTGTTGTTTGGCAATAAATTATTGAATCTTGAAAAATGCTGTCAACACATTTCATTGTGAATTAATTAAAACATGACCGTGCTCACCCGACTAAATTAGTCAATGTTAGCACACTTGTCTGCACAGTAAAGAAGTCGTGGACATTTCAATTTAGTTTGTGAATATACATCTTTTTTGCCAGGGAGCATTTTCAGCTAGACTTTTCTAATTAATCTGCACTTTAAAACAGCATTACAAATGCAATGGTAATGTAATATTGGCCCAAAAAACAAAGCAAACAAAAGCAAAATGGAGTCTCCACCTGAAGAAAGAAAGTTTCATGTCTCTTACAAGTTGGTTTTCATAATGTACTGAAATGAACGGAATTAATACTGGACAACTCACCTCCGGTGCTTGCCCGTTTGTCCCTCCCGGAATTTTCCCCAGTGAGGGGGATAACTTTGTAATATGCCATTGGCTGTTTCTATTCTTTTTGGAAAATATATAAAAAGATACTCCTATGGAAAGGCTACTGTATATTATTTTACTTATATTGACCCTATAAACAATTTAGTATAATTTAGTATATGTAAGGTTTTGCCCATAAGTGATATGAGGTGATTAGCGGTGATTGTGTGCACCTGCACCATGTCACCACTCCTTTAAAAGGAACCTACATTCAGTCACACAGTACTCCACACTGATGAAGGCTGGATAGCCGAAACGTTTGTCCTTGGTTTCAAATATGAAATAAACTATTTGAACTACAGTCTTGGTGCAGTGTGCGACCCATAGCCTTTATTTTGAAGGCCCACTCAAATGGTACCTCGTCAGATAATCCCAACATCAGCCTACAACAACCTCTGTGGACCGACTTCACTGTAGTAGCCTTTTCATACATTATATTTGTACTTTAGGCTGTCTGCTGTCGTCAAAGTTTATAGTTTACAGCCGTCTGCTATCCAGCCTCTCCCACAAAACGGCCTGGCCTCGCCTCTAGCTGCTGCTGATTGGCCAGGCCGTTTTGTGGCCGGGCATCAAGTCTGCCTGAGAGTTCCCAGATGGGAGCAGGAGGGGGGAACCCAGTGTACTCTCTGCTGCCCCATCTAGCGGAGCCAGGTTATCTCCCACCCCACTCACTGGGGAAAATTCCGGGAGGAAAACAGAAAAGGGGTGAGTTGTCCCGTTACCAACTACGAAGGTCATTTAAACATGGCATCACTATTTGGGGCAAAGTTTTCTTCTGTTATTTTCTCTATCTGTCATAGGATGAAGTATATAGGGCTTAAGTGGTTCATAAATTAATTTTTAAAAGTCATATTATTACAATGTTTGGAATACAGAGCCGATGTCAGCCGAGTCAGTGACCCGCTCACTGATGAGCATGGCAAACGTGGATCAGTTATCACTTTTGCGCAGTGAAAGTAAAAGAATGTGAGGCCATTCAAATATCATATTTTCGTCTTTTAGTCTAGTTTGTAATTGTTGACAAAACTGTCAGTACATTTAGTCTTAGTTTTAGTCATTCAGTAGCTTAGTTTTCATTTAGTTTTCGTCAGTGCAAAAAGGTATTCGACGGACATTCTTCGTCATAAGTTTTAGTCGATGAAATCAACACTGGGGGTGCAGGCATTTGTTTCCGACATACCAAGGGTCTGACAGTCATTAGTTGGACACCAATCTAACCCCAACCGCACGGGGACGCCACGGGTGATTTGTAACCCGCAGTACAGGTGATTTGTAACCCGCAGCACGGGTGATTTGTAACCCGCAGCACGGGTGATTTGTAACGCGCAGCACGGGTGATTTGTAACCCGCAGCACGGGTGATTTGTAACCCGCAGTACGGGTGATTTGTAACCCGCAGTACGGGTGATTTGTAACCCGCAGTACGGGTGATTTGTAACCCGCAGTACGGGTGATTTGTAACCCGCAGCACGGGTGATTTGTAACCCGCAGCACGGGTGATTTGTAACCCGCAGCACGGGTGATTTGTAACCCGCAGCACGGGTGATTTGTAACCCGCAGTACAGGTGATTTGTAACCCGCAGCACGGGTGATTTGTAACCCGCAGCACAGGTGATTTGTAACCAGCAGCACGGGTGATTTGTAACCCGCAGCACAGGTGATTTTTAACCCGCAGCGCATGTCTAACTTCTGGTATGTCGGATAAACGTCTGCACCCCAGCTGTAGTTGTCTCTACTGCAGCGACAACAATTTGCCCCCACATTTCGGCTTCCCTCCCACAAACATGCCCAATTGTGTTCATCGAATGCCTATATCCATGCCGATGCCTACGCTAAACATTAAACAGCTGCACAGTGAAACCCTGGAGGGTTCGAGCGGTAGATGTTTGGTCTCCCATGTGCAGGAGACCCATGTTCAAATCTCAGGTGTTTCCGTCGCAGTTACCCCTCTCCGTGAGGAAAGAAAATGAAACCTGTGGATTGGCCGCTTTAACCCATTTCGGGCGGGAACCCCCCTGGTGTTTTAAGCATTCCGTTCTAATTTAGCTATTGAAAAATAGCAGATCTACAAGCTCGTAGCGCAATTTTTGTAAAATATATTCTTTCAGAGCGAACGTTTTTATTTAAATCGTTGCTTCCGGGGGGGGTGGTCCCGGGAACAACATGTTTTCAGATGGGGGTCTGCGGCCAAATACAGATATTTCTGGGGGTCCTTGACATGAAATATTGAGCACCACTGATAATATCAGTGGTGCTCAATATCTTTCCGTTTTCTGAAATACCCATGTTTCTATAATATAGAAACATGGGCATTTCAGAAAACTGTGAATGATTTAGAAGACATTTTCTAAATAAAAAGCAGGTCTAAATGGGTTAAAACTGAGGATTTCACTGTGTTGCTGCTGCTGTACCTTGAAAACCAGACAGGGAGGAGAGAGAGAGAGACGTGTGTGACCTTTGTAAAAACTACGAGTGTTGGCGGTGTCAGCCATAATGTCAGCCCATCAGGATCCGTAGTGGAGGAGTGTCTGTCCATGAGTCAGGGTGTCCGTGAGTCAGCTCTCAAGACTTTTGGCTATAATGGGACAGCTCCCAGGAGTTTAACCTGTAACGTACGAGTGTGTGTGTGTGTGACACACAAGTCTGCTAAGGAGGAGCATAGCTGAAATACCCAACCGGTTCTCAGCAAGCCTCTCCTGAGAGTCGACACGTCAAAAGATAAAAAACGAAACTTGGAAAACACCAGATGAACGTCATGGTGGATCACATGGAGTTACAAACTTAACACACTTAAACACCACATTTCCTCTTCCACTTCATATAAGCCCTCCACATTAGGCAAAGAAGAGGGAGAAATACCTCCCCCGTGTGGGCAGCAGGGGTTAGTGCAATCTGAACCGAGCTGGCTGGACGGAGAGAACAAACAGCGTGCAGTCAGTCAGCAGTCTCCTTTAGGCTGTAAACAGGGGAATAAACGGGGCAAACAGTACCCCAACGTCTTTGTTTTCACCCCAACGGTGTGTGTGTGTGTGTGTGTGTGTGTGTGTGTGTGTGTGTGTGTGTGTGTGTGTGTGTGTGTGTGTGTGTTGCATGCATCGTTGTTCCCATTGTCACTGCCCTTTGTGTTTAGGACACTTGAAGTGTCTCCCATAAGTTGTGTCTATAGAGCACGTGTGTGGGTTTTTTCTTTCTTTTGAGTGGTGCAAACCACTCCAACAACTGGCTTTGTTAGTACCCGTGTGTGTTTGTGCCTGTACGGGTGAGCATGGTTGCTATGGTTAGTATGTGACGTCACATAAGTCACAAAGTAGTTGCACCACTCAGTTCACACGGGTGTGATTTTTTAAAGACAATCCGCATCAACAAATCAAGTGCTCCTCTTATAAGGTTAACAGCATAAGTAGTATAGCAATCTTCAACGTTTTAATGGGTGGATGTGGGGGGGTGCGACGACGACGAGGGGCGCCACTCATCCAACAGCGTGATTTACTACCAGTGATTCCAGGAGGTCAATAGTCGGCAGCGAAGAAGCGTCTTAATTGGTTGCTATCCAAAACGTTGCGCTTTGTTATCTCGTCACCCAGGAGGCCATTGAAACAGGTCTGGAGTTGTTTGGTAAAACGGCCGGTGTGGCTCATTGTCGTTCTCAATGTCGTCAGTGTGTGCTACCTCAGGAAAGGAGGGGTGGTGGGGGGGGGTTTACACTCAGGATGCGCTTGATGTCGAGTCGTGGGATGACGTGTACAATGACAAGCTCCAGCTGGTTGTGGGTCTTAGGCTGGGGTATAGGAGGAGGAGGAGGAGTGGGGTTTACTTGCAGATGGCTTCCAGGGCATCCAGGGTGCGTTTGATATCTCGTATCTACGCGGCCAGGGTGTGTATGGGCTGCATGGAGCGGTCCAGCTCCTCGCAGCGGGCCATTAGCGTGTACATTCCCTACGGGGACGAGAGGACGGTGAAGAGACAACAGAGACACGACGACACAACAAACACACCTGCAAATCAGTGTTGTTTTCGTCGACTAAAACTGAGTCTAGAAACATTCGTCGACTACCTTTTTTCACTGACAAACTAAATGGAAACTAAATGAAAGCTAAGCTATGATGACTAAATCGAAGACTACATACTGTATACTGAAGTCGCAGCGCGACGCGTTGTGAGCTTGTAGATCGGCTATTTTCAGCAAGTTAAAAATCAGTCATTACCAAGGCCCGCCAAAATACATTTTAGTCGACTAAATTAACTGTAGATTTAGTCGACTAAAATCTTATGATATTCAGTCGACTAAGACCAGACTAACACTAAATCATTCCAGGTGACTAAAATGTGACTAAAACTATATGAAAACTATTCAAGAGACTATGACTAAAACTAAAATCAAATTTTGCTGCCAAAAACAACACTGCTGCAAATACACCTTAGACGTTTGTAGAGTAGTTATTGATTTATTTGTTATTTTGCTATTTCAGAACTTTTTAATGATTTTGTATCATTCATTTAATAATTTGCTATTTGTATGTGAAGCACTTTGGCCTTTGGGCTGTATTTTATTTGTATGAAAGGCTCTATACAAATAGTTTTTTTTGTGGTCCTCGTTGCCGCGCACGCATGCACGCGCGCACGCACGCACGCACACACGCACACATGTACCTTTATGCTCATGTCCACAGCCTCTCCAAGACCGTCTACTGAGTCTCTATAGGTCTGAATGTAGCCCACGCTGAGGGCCGTCATCTGGAACAACACAGAGACACACAATAAGGGTTAGAGAGCGAGAGATGTGTGTGTGTGTGTGTGTGTGTGTGTGTGTGTGTGTGTGTGTGTGTGTGTGTGTGTGTGTGTGTGTGTGTGTGTGTGTGTGTGAGAGAGACACACAAACTGCAGACAGACAGAGATTATATGCTTGTGAGAACGTGCACATGTACAGTATGCTTCAGTGTATTTGTGAGTGCTTGCGAGGTATTCAGTGTGTGTGTTCATTTTCTTTCATTTATTTATTTATTTCGAACATATTAAAACATAAATTAACAGGCAATGGAAATAAAGGAAGAACTAGATTTAAAATAATAATAAAACAAGAAATAAAACAAGGGATATCTAATATCGAAAAAGCGATAGGAAGAAGTTTAGTTAAAAACGTATCGGGTCCTACCCCTTCTTTGTGTATCAAAAAAATAAAATAAAAGTGTGTGTGTACACTGTGCAGAATGTGTGTGTGCGTGCGTGTGTTCATTCTAACATACATTCTGGATGGTTCCGTTGAGGCTACGCATCATCATCTCCACGCTGTGTGCAACTTCCTGGGTGTGTCTCTGGAGGTCCGACAGGACGGCGGGGTCGATGGGCGGGATGTCGGCCGGCCGCCGCGCTGATCCCCGACTCCGCTGGATGGGCCCCGAGCAGTCCGCTGGACGGACGGACACACACACACACACACACACACATTGGAGACTAGTGATGGCCAACCGTTAAACGCTAACTGTTACGAATGGGACATTAACAATAGAGGGTGTGCGCGTGAAGTTATGCGGGAACGCTTACTGAGTGGCAAAAAAATACTTTCTGGCCTTGACAGCCCATACATCCAAACAGAAACGTCCTGTCTGATTGCTGATGGATAATTTTGAGTTATTAGATCTGTAGATCTGTTATTTTTGGTGGATGGTAGTTTCCATGTTCTCAATAACTATGTATTTTTCATGCCCTGTATCCCACTGAGTTTACATATCATTTCTGCCCCAGCGTAAAACAGATAGTATTAAATCTCACTCTCCCCCAGTCAGCGAGTAAGATAAAAGATTGTTTTCTCCTGTTGGACGTCTTGCATTATCTGCCCCTCTGGTGAAAAACATGTTATTCGGCCTTGGTACGGTGCTAGAGCAGACAAATTGTCTCCTAGTTACGTTAGCTGGTTGTCAGTAACTTGGGCTGTGAACTACATTTACTTAAAGAACTACAATTCCCTTCGGTCACTCTTCCGGGATTTTACCGGAAGTATAATTTGCCACGTATCCCAAGTAGGCCTCCCGGCAATAGGTGTCGCCATAATTCACTTTTGGGTTACCCTCTGAACTCAAATACATTACTTCCCCATGTCCAAAGGATGTTATGACTTATGTAGTATAAAATGTTGTCACTGATGATGTGTCAGGGAGAGATCGTTTTAACGCTGTACGGACCTGCCATTTCTCTCCCGAGGTAATTTGTAATATATATCAAATGGAAAATCCATAGCTCTGGTGTGACTTGTCTTCTTCCGTGTCTGGTGTCAAACTCATTCTAAGGTATTCTGGTATACTCTCATACTTTTACTCTCTGCCTAATTCTTTCCTTTTAGTATTGTAGTTTTCCTCTAAAGTATTTATCCTTAAAAGGTATTAATACAGATTTATAAGTTTAACATTATAACAGTAAAGATAAAGTTAATATTCACTTGTTTAAAAGGTTTACAGTCCTTAATTCTGACTTCTTGAGTATTTGTACTCTATTACATTCTTACAAATTCTCCTCAACGGGACTCCTCCAGAGTCCAGATGATTGATTGGTCTTCGATCCTTCCCTTATCTATAAATTATATGCATCAATTGCATTAAACGACATTAAACTCACTTTGCAAAGTCACTTTGACACTCGATTTGCCATTCACTTTATGCATGTGTATACCCTCTATATTATCGAAATATGTCAAAATATGCTTAAAACTCAAAATGCCACTTTTTTTAACCACTTGAATCACAAGCATTCCTATTCTGGGGGGGGACGGGGGGGGGGGGGACTGTCACCAAAAATAGCTGATCTACAAGCTCACAGCGCATTGCGTTGTAGCACGTTGTGAGCTTGTAGATCTGTAATAAATCAGTAAGGCTAACGGATACCGGTTAATAACATTTCTCGGACATATTGCAAAAGGCAGGCGAAGAGGGTGCAACAGATATACAGAGAGACACATGGCATGTACACAAACACGAGCACACAAGAGAGAGATTAAAATAAAGTAGCCTTTTCCCGAAATGGCCATATATAGTATTATGGTAGGTGCTCAGATGAGCAGTTTGAGCACCATTCCTGCTTCCCTGTTCCAAATACAGTCATCCTTCCTATAACGTACTCTGTGCAGAGCCAGCAGACAGGGCCCAGGGACACTGCTGCTGTTATTATACCGCAGGCGCTTATTGCAGAGCCAATGAGGCCCAACGATAACCACTTAACACTTACAGCGCTAGCCTTTTATTGACAAATTATGATATAATTCACGCCAGCATTTTTCCCTGTTTAGCTCTAATTTTGAAAAGCCACATTTCCAGACTTCGGGTACTGATCATAAAGATAGGAAGTTGGACGATGCATGGTCAGGTCCTCTGTAGCAAACGGAGCCAAACGAGTGCAGTGGAAGGGGTTCACAGCGTCGGCTCCCTGCCGTGGAATAAACCTTGTTTTGACCAAAAATGTCATCTTGAAAGAATCCGATTGAAAGAAACAGATAGAAGGGGTGTCTATGGTGATGACGATCTAAGATGGCGCGACCCAGTGTTATGACAACAACAGCTAGCAACCCGATGCTAACGTAAGTGGCATTATGACTTGATCGATCGAATGCACTATAAAAGCGCAATTGCCGTAGGGCTACGCCAATGGCTTTAAGGGTAGCATTAAATAATAGGCTTCAATTCGTTTGCATGTTCTCCCCGTGTCCCCTAGGGCAAATTATTTTGGGGGGTCCCCAAATTATTGCAAGCGGAAAATGGAAATTAAGAATTTACATAGTACAGACACGGCCAAAGCATTTCCGGGGGTCCCCAGCCAAAAACGTTGAGAACCCCTGCCCTAGGGTAGGTACCCTCACAAAAAACATGCAGTAATCCTGGTCTCTAAACTGCCTCTCCCTGGCCAGCCGGAGCACCTGGTGGAGGAGAATGGAACTGTTTGGAATAACGTGTTCCTTCCACGCGCTACGTCCAACCAGGGAAACTCCCCCCTGTCAGGTGTAAAGGAGTGACTTGGACACTCATTCATGAAGGAAGCATGTGTTCAAGTCCGTTGCTCTCCCCAGGTTGGCGGAGGGTGTGTAGAGCCCAGGATCACATTAGAGAATTGACACTGGGTGAAAAAATGAGTTAAAAAATTGTGGAATAAAACATAAAAAAAAAAGAAAAAGATAATTGACACGGGTGAAAAATGGATTACAAAATCGTGGGATAAAAATTATAAGAAGAAATTATAATAATAGGCTTCAATTGACGTACATCTAGGTCAATGGCGCGAAGTGGGTTAATATTATTTATGTTTGAGGGTGATAGTAGAAAAAACAACAACTATTTAACAATAGATTTTGCCAACATAGCAGTGGGGAAATAAATAATGTCTATCTAAACTGCAAAACTGAAGAAAAGAAAAAAATAAAGAAATACGGTGTCATTCTGTACTGTATTGAATTTGCAACAGGGTGGAGGTGAACTCCCTTGAACTGGCTATGGCAGAAGCAACGTCACACTACATTGTGCAAGAGGAGAACAGGGAGAGAGGGCGACCCAACGGGCATGGCCGCAAAATGCCTTCTCAGGCGTGTCGCCGGTTCGACTCCCGGAGGGTCAGACTATTCTAGGGCTGATATTTCCCTCCTCTCTTTCCACCCATGCCGTCTCTCTCTCTCTCTCTCTCTCTCTCACTGTCACTATGGAAACTATTGAGAAACGGCAAAAGGGAAGAAGAGACCACCTCTAACCACTGCCGATTGTTATATTGAAGAAAATAAGTTCCAGATTGCAGCTTAAAGAGCTTTTAAACTATCCAATATGAACGTTATAACAATGTGCTAAGCTAAGCCAATTCTCTACTCGCTGGTCAATAAATGCTATTACAGCTGACAGTGGATAGATTGCAGATTGCAGAGTTTCTGTCGCGGATCCATTCCTGTGAGTCTAATCGACTACAATCCAGGAGCTACATTCATCACATCTAAGGACAAGCAATAATGATAAACCCTACTTTGTCATTTTTTCATAACTTTATTTTTTTCCCGAAATTTATGAAGTGTGGAAAGTTAAAACTAAAAGTCAACTAAGTAGGTAACATTGTAGAATAACAAAAATTAAAGCCCTTTTCAGATGGGCAGTGATTAACAGTTTAGAGAGGCCCAAGACGGAGATCAACGTCAAGTTCAAGTTCATGGTCAAGTGCCCAAGGCGGAGATTGATAAATGGGACGGAGATTAATGATATCAAAACCGATCGCATCACTCCACAGCCTAGGAGCACTTGTTGCCCAATCCTCGGTGTTGCACAACAGTGACACGTCATCGAAAATGTTCCCTGCCTGTTTAGCGGACGAAAACGAAAATCTTAAAGCGTTCATAACTCGCGATCTAAATCATCCCGTCTAATTATGAAAAAATATCCTGTGTTAGACGGCGCTCCGCGGTCCAGTCGCTAGTCGCGATAGATTTATTCTTACCTCCCGTTGTTGTCGATCGACCCTAGAGTGGTGTGGCTATTGTTAGCTGCTACACAGACATTCACAACAACTTCCGGTGCGCCGGTAAAAGTGGTCCGGGCGCTATAAATGATGGGCAACCTTTTATTAATGGATTAAATAGGTCCGGGCCATCAAGGTGTTAACGAGCCTAGTAATTCATTTTCAGACCTGCGTTTGTGTTTTTTTTATGCGCAGAGAAGTCGAGGGGAGACAACGCAAGCGTATTTACGTGGGCACGGTCCCGTGGAATTGTCGTGCGTGCACTCGTTTCATGCACACACGCACACACCGCGACTGACTAGACCTGGATTGGGTTGAGCTTTTCTTTTCTTTTCTTTTTTACGCTTGCGTGGTCACGCCTCTCATCATGAGTCGTTGATCCAGGCGACTGCGTTACTCGATACCTAGCCTCGGAAACCCAGACGTTTTTATTTCCAGGGAGAAGAAAAAAAAGTCTGGGTCCGAGTCCACTTCAATTCGGCATAGAGTAGCGCAAACGTCGATCACTCTCTGCTGATTTCTGATCGCCTGCACCTTTGTTCGTCTGAAAGTACCTTCATGCAGATCTTTGGAATATAATCAAATATGAGCAATGTGGAGGAAGAGGGGCGCCCAGAGACAATGGAAACCATATAATTAGAACACGTGTGGATCCTGGTTAAGAAGACCTGTGCATTTTTGCATAATACACGATGATAAAATACATGAAAACATAAAATCAATCAACTCCACAGAAACAATGCACACAACCCTATACTATGCACACATACAGAAACAGACAAAAACTAGATAAAGTGCCCCTCGGGGCACAGGTCTCCACCAGGCCAGGTCAGGTTGTGGCCTCCTGGTGGCGCTATAATAGGCCAATGTGAAAAGGGTGCCATTTTTTCTTACGCCTTGGATGGCAATTGGATGATTTGAGGCAAAAATCCACCTGTTGGTGGCGCTATGACAGGCCAATGTGAAAAGGGTGGGATATATTCTTTAGCCTAGTAGGAACGTCTGTGAAAGATTTCACGTAAATTTGCACGCTGCTGCACGCGTTCATGATTTGAGGCTTTTTGTTCAAAAAGGGCCAATCCTGTAAACTTTGAAAGCCAATGTTAGCCAATCAGGATGGATTATGACAGATCTGTCTTGAGCACATGACTATAGAGATACTGTGTAACGATTTGCAGGATTTTTGGACAAAATATGTAATATCAAAAAATGTGTTTTACAAAATTCAGCCTCCTGGTGGCGCTATAACAGGCCGTTCTGGAAAATTTGGGGCAGAGGTTCATCGTTGGCATCCAGGGAGTGTGTGTGCAAAGTTTGGAATCGACCGGGTTAACGGTGCCGGAGATTAGCTGGTAACAGACGGACGGACGGACACACACACACACACAACACACACAACAACACTCCACACTGGTGGAGACAACAACATGTACATACTGTAACATGCATGTGTGTACGGCCTCCACACTCTGTACTCACAGTCACTACAGTCCAGGCTAGTTTTGGAGCTCATCTTGATCTTCAGTTCCAGGTTCTTGGCGACGAAGTGGGTCAGATCTCCATCGTGGCTAACTGTACCCTCCAGCTCTAGAGCCGAGGAGATCGTAGCCCTGCGGCCCTCCGACTGACCCCCTCTGCCGCCTCCCCGGGAGCCCAAACCGTGACCTGTTTGCAATCACAATGTTAAAAACAAAAGAAAGAGTTTGCTAAATGATGTGCTTACACGCCCCAGGAATCCGTAATGGAACCTGCGAGTCAGCAATCGAATGACAGCAGTACATGTACAAATTAGGCCTTTTCCATAAAACGTTATTTCGATGCAGTCTGTGTAACGGCAGGAACTCAATGCCGTTGTTACTAAACAGCCAATATTTGATAATCATTCGGACATTCATCATTGCCAAAGATTATCCAACCATACCCATATTATCACATACCAATATAGATTTATTTATTCACCATGACAATGAGAAAACAGCATTTCATCAACACTTCAATCAACATTGAACAAAAAAAACAAAGCAAAACAAAACAAAAAGACATTGTGGTGGACTGGGGATGAGAACACAAGGACTGCTGGCAGGCTTTGCCTTCCCTTGTTGGAGGAACACATCAGCCTTCAGCCACTGAAGGTCACCATTTACTTGCTCTGTGTTGTGGTTCCGTTGCGCCCAAACTCAAGTGTCTCCTCTCAGCCATGAATTCTGCCACACCATCCAAAAATAGTGCCGTCAGCCAATTGTATTGTTTAACATGGCATGTTACTTCCACAGCAAGTGTTGCTCACGGCCACAGTTCAGCATGCGTTGGCACTCTTAACTCGTGCTTATTGGCCAGCTAGCTGTATCAGCCCTAGGGCTTATCACCGTCGGTTGGATAACCTCGGGGCAAAGACGAATGCCCGGGCAATAATTTGCGTGTCGCATATCCACAGTGTTATTTGGTCACAGAGACGATTAAATAGCGTTTAATCAACGCAGCAACCATGTTGGCCACGGTTTGACATGCCGGGTTCTCTCCGCAGCATTCGGCATGGTGTCTCAGGGTGACCGTTTGGCAGGTCGTGGCACTTTATCTTGCACTGATGATCATCTACTGCCGTATCGAGCCGATAACGGCCGATAACAGTTATCAGCCCACCGGCTGATATCAGTTATTATCACCATCTCGGTCCTTTTATCGTGCCGCTCACAGAGGGCACATAAAAGCTGGGTACGTGACATACCTCCACAGGCTTGGCTGATCTCGTCCAGGCTCTTGCTGTCCTGCATGCCCCGGACGATGCGCTCTCTCTCGGGTACATTGCGGACACGGACCTGCGCCATGACGTGGGGAGGACAGGCGATGTTGTCCGAGGAGAGGAGGCGCAGCTGGTGCTGGGACAAGGGGCCGAGGAGGATTAGTGAGATGAGGGCTGAAGAGGACAAGAGAGGGAGAAGAGGTTAGTAAACTGCTCCTAAAACACCACAGTGTCCCCCAAACTAGAGAGGTGCTCCGATCAGGTTTTTTGGGGCCCGATTCCCGGTCACCGATTCGGCGGTGGCTCAGGGGTAGAGTGGCCGGATGGGAACCATCAAGGTTCCCAGTTCGAACCCGGGCTCCCCCAGAGTTAGTGTCGAAGTGTCCTTGAGCAAGACACTGAACCCCTAATTAATGTGCTGGTTGGTGCCTTGCATGGTTTCCTCCTTGGATAAAGGTGCTATATATAAATTTACCATTTACCGATTGTTTTGTACTCGATCGGCCGATACCGATAACCAAAATTATTATGTCAAAGGTTTAGGTGTGTCAAAAATATGAAAAACGATATTATACTATATATCTGATAGATTTTTATACCACTTAAATGGTATAAAAGATGTGTTTCTCCAGTGAAAATCGATCAATCGGAGCACCTCTACCCCAAACAAATAAAAGGCATAAGGCCTACATCAAAACACACTAATAGACCGTGTCAAGTGCATCAGGGTTCAACATGAACTTCCTTCCTTATTTCTCAGTCAAGGAAGTGGATTGGATTGAAAAAGGACAATGCTGTTGTCAATCGGAAAACATATTTACAGATATAATTGTTTTAAATCAAGCGAAAATGGTCTCACCTGAGTCACCTCATCATCCTCTGGGCTTCCTGCATCATGTTGCTTCCATCTCTGTTTCTCTCTCTTCTCGTCATCCTCCTCATCTTGTTTCTCCTTCTATCCGTCTCCATCCATCTCTTCCCTGGCGCTAACCTCTACGGTCTCTACGGTGTCTGCCTGCTGTCTGTCTGCAGCACCGACGGGGTCTGCTCGTTGAGGCGAGTCTTTGGATTCCGTGTGCTGCGGTGAGTCCCCTCGTGGAGATGCGCCCGGGGACTCACCGGAACGAGGAGAGACCTCCGGGGGAATCTCTGTGTCTTTGGGGCCTATTTCTGTGCCTCCTCCGGTGCACGTGGCTGTGGGAGCGGAGGGGCCAAGTGCATGCGGCGAAGGCAGCGACGTTGTGTGTGGCCGAGCGTCCAAATCGTGAGTCACGGAACTGTCTAGTTCTGCATCTAAGCGTCCCTCCCCGTCACAAACTCCCTTCTCCACATGATCCACGTGGTTCTCGGTGTCTCCCAGGGGTCCGTCCTCTGATCCCTGTCCAGGACAGGGCACTAGTCTGCTCCCTCCACATTTAAATGAGCCTGGGACAACAACGTGGGCGTGTGGCGGCGGGCCGTTCTCACTACAGGGTTCTGGAGAAATATCTGTCAAGACCGCATTGGCTGCTTCCGGCACCTCTGTGCCAATCACAGGGGAGAGACTCATCCCTCCACCTGCTACGGGGAGTACTGGAGAAGAATGTCATTGATCAACAACAATTACAAATACTTAAAACTTCAAGAAAACGTGTGTATAATTGTATGAACAACAAGCCAAATAGTATGTACGTGTTAGTCTGCTTTGCTAGTAAAGGGATTCTAATTATTTACTTACAAAGCACTTGTTTAGTGTTTAGTAGTAGTAGTTTATAAAGAGCTTTACATTAATATATAACAATTAAGAAGCCATAGATCAGGTGTATTCAACTGGCGGCCCGTGGCCGCATCCCTGGAAGAATTTTTGAAAAAAAAGAAAAGAAAAGAAGAAGAAAAACAGCTTGTGTGTGTGTGTCCAGCTGGTGCTCGTTGACGGTCGTTAATGTCAAATAGGTCTACATCTATTCCAGGGTAGCATATATACATGTATAGCTCATTACTGTGAACAAATGTAGATACATCTTCGTGTTTGAGCACAAAATCCATTTTGAGAACCCAAACATTTTCCGCATGCCCACACAGCGTGCAGGCTGTGTAGCCCCCCTACACACAATCATTCTACAGTTGTGGCCCCCGGCCTAATCTAGTTGAATACCCCTGCCATAGATTGAGAAGGTGTATGTCTAGCTCCAAGTCCTGAAATTTCTAACTGCTCACACCATGTTAATAGCATGTCAGAGTTTGGAAAATAAATGGTAAATGTTGCATTTACATAGATTGTGCATAACATTCACACATTCGTACATTGATGGCGGAGGTAACCATGCAAGGCACCAACAAACATGTGTGGTGTATTTTCACACCCAATTAACCTAAACTCACTAAAGTAGAGAAAACTGTAGAGTAGTGAAAAACCTCGTCAAAAAGCATCGGATCGGATCGGAGAAACGCAGGCAGAGAGAGATTTCCTCGGAGTGTGATGTACCATTTATTGAGATTAAAGACAGAGTCCAGAATGACAAAATAGCATAGCTTCCCCGTAGGCCTTGGTCGGCCCACGGGAGCTCCCAGCAGACTGACCGTGGTGGCCAGCCAGCTAACACTGATTAACTTTACACATTGACAATTGACATGATATACTTTTACATAGACAGAGTTGAATTCAGAGGTGGAGTTAAAATTAACATACAGATCAACAGATGGCCTTTTGGTTAGCAGATGGCTGTCCCACTGTGTGTTTTGATTCACACCTGTGACAATATAGAACAAAAGGCTTAACCCCAGGGTACTTCATGAGAACTCCTATGTGTTTGCTTCTCAAGAGACCAAACTATTCTGACCAGACAATACGTCTCCACTTAACCTGTAGTACCAAAATGTAGTGTAGTTATTGACAGAATATAGCATTATGGCTATATGGACTATATTTACGAGACCACACATGCACATCGGGAGCAATTCACCATTTGTCAGCCTTCTGATTGGTCCCTGACTGACTAAACCAGCAGGCTCTTTCTGCCTTGTCCTGCCCTGGTTCCACCTTGTTAATGTTGAATTTGCTAAAACATCTTTTTTGGAAAAAAACTAAAAACAAACATGATATGCCCAGTCACCATGCACCTGTAATGTTCCTTTTTACTGACACAAAGTTTAAAATAAGAATTGAGTGCACAGAATATCCATATGAAGCAACTGAAATGGTAGTGGATGGAGAGAGAGGATTTTTGTCCAACCATGAAACGGCAACCAATGGGTGCAAAGAGGGGCACAACCATGGGCGGGACTTGACAAAGGGTGAATTAGGGGTTCAGAGTCTTGCTCGAGGACACCTCGACACCAACTCTGGGGGAGCCCACAGGGATCGAACTGGGGACCTTGGCGGTTCCCATCCGGCCGCTATATCAGCCACTCTACCCCAGTATTTTCATAGTTTTGAGGGAAATTGATGCTATTTGTCCCAACATTTGTTTCAAAAAGCTTTAGACCCTGTATACAAATAATGAAAATGGCATATCTACAAGCTCACAATGCGCCAATATACAAGATGTGAACTGGTATATTGGCTAATTTCGTGGTATATTTCACTTTACGTTTTTATTCAAAGATTTGGCTTATATATGTAATATACTATGTTTTATTTAAAGCATTATAAACACATCTACTCATTAGGATACCCGAGTTAGATTCCACCAATAATACATTGTTTTCATTTGTCTAATGCTGTTAAATGTGATAAACACAGTTTTGTATAGCTTTTTTTTATTAGGCTATATTCGTTTTTATAAATATGAATTAAAATACTCTATATTCTCTAGCATCCAAAGAGCTCAAAAAAATAAGAAAGCTGAAAAAAAATCATGATCACTGATTATCAATCAATCAATCAATCTTTATTTCAGACCCAGGAGGATCCATATCACAAACAATACAATATAACAGTAAATACTAGAGCTGGGACTCGATTAAAAATTTTAATCTAATTAATCAGAGGCTTTGTAGTTAATTAATCTCGATTAATCGCATTTTAATCGCATATCATTATTTGACCCGAGAACAGTGAGAAAGCTATTTTTTTAAATGGATTTTGGTATACTAGTGAATCAATGAATAGTGAATACATAAGTTTAAGCAATAAAACATTGTTTTTGTAGTAATAATAGGGGTAATAAATTATAATAATATCTCAAATTTAATAATTTATATAGAGCTTTTCTGAGTACCCAAAAATGCTTTACAAGGGGGAAATGATAAATCAAAACCAACTTTATTAGAGGAAAAACACTAAGGAATTAAATAGATGAAATAGCTGGGGAAAGCAATATTGAAGGTTTGGATGGTGGGGGCATGTTTCTGAGAGTTTGGGGAATGCATTCCACAGGGTTGGGGGGGGCTTGGTGCAGCAAATATGTGACATGACCATAAGAAAGCACCTCTGTGTTTCTTCCGTGGACATACAGTAACAGCCATTCACAGATTTTACATTTTATTTGGCCATAACCGTTTAGTTAGAAACCATGTCATCTGGTCGGGTCCTTGAATTGCTACTGGTAGTTGGAATAACGTTAGCTCTGATCCATAGTGTTAGAAGGAGGAAAGTAGGCTTTCACATATTTTTTTGTGCTAAAAACGAGGGGCTGCACAGCCTGCACTTCCGTGGGTGTGAGGGGAAAGGATCAAATTAAGTACCATAGAACTCCTCCTGAGTCCTAACTACGCTAAGGACCAGAGCTACTGTTGTTGACGTTAGCTTCCAGGCTAGGCAACATGCAACATGTTTCGCATCGAGCCGATACTGGAGGCTTGACGAGGTGCGGTCTTCGGTGATATGCGAATTCTTTATTGAATAATTGCACACAACTGTGCTGTAATCCACGCTATCATCGGATAGCCTTTTAAATCCTATTTCCAATCCACGGGGACAAGCAAAGTGATCTCAGTGGCTTCCCCCGGTCTGGTGAACTGTCTGGTGGTGTTATTGTTCCCCCAATGCTGCTGGGGCATACCATTCTAAAGGGGGGTGGTTTCCACTCCCTGTAACAACGGACACTTCACTCGGTGAACTGGGTGGTGCGCCGGTCCATCTGAAAACTGTCCAGTGACAACGTTCCGCGGTGAAAAAAATAGTGCGATTAAAATGCGTTAATTTTTTTAACGCGTTAATTTTTCTGTAGTTAATTAATCTCAATTAACGCGTTAAAGTCCCGGCCCTAGTAAATACAAAAATAAAAATAAGTAAAAAGGTACATATATGCACATATCCCACACTGTTCAGTTTCTGACATACAGACATGTGTGCCAGTGGTTCCACAGTCTCGATGAGAACCTGAGTGAACTGCGTTTAGGGTCCGTTATTACAGCAATGATGTCGTTTATTGACTCAGATGCCCTACACATGAATCTGTACATAAGGTTACGTAGTACAGCAGAGCAGGTAGGTACTCCGACACTAACAAACATCTGGCTAGCACTGGAGCTTCTTGGCACTCTCAACAGCAGCCTCATACAATCATTATAGGCCACTGTGAGTCTTCTGATGCTGCTTTGTCTATAGCGGCACCATAGGTGTGCAGTATACAGCGGTGTACAGAAGGATCTAAAGAGAGATATATTCACAGGAACCGAGCACATGCTAAATTTGCGACACAGCATGTTTGCTTGGGCATACAGCTTTCGTCGCTGTCTATAGATGTCCTTGTCATCTGAGAGATCATCAGAGATGATATGGCCCAAATAAGTGTACTCGCTGCACACACTAAGAGCAGTGCCAGCCAAATGGAAGTAAGGAAAGGCTGAATGTCTGTCTTCCCTACTTAGGATTATCATTATTTTACTTTTCTTAGCATTGTATTTTATATTAAAATCAAGACCATACTGTGAGCATACTTCCAGTATACCACACACCAGATCAGTGGATTACAATTACAATTTACAATTTAGGCATTTAGCAGACGCTCTTAGTCCAGAGCGACTTACATTTAGCAAGAACAAAAGCATGGGAATACATCACATATATAAAAAGCATTTATCAAGAAACATGCGTAAGCTAAGAACGTAGCTAGAACATATCTATATAATGACACTGTACATATAAACTATACATATATACTATACTATGTTGTACATATATACTATGAAGTGCTATGACTACATACAATGCAATTATTGTGCTGTCTACATAACATGCTAAAAGTCTGTATCAAATGCTATCTAAGTCTAAAAAGTGCTGTCTAAGGGGGTAGGGTAAGTGCTATGGGCCATGGTGGATCTCTCTCTCTCTCTCTCTCTCTCTCTCTCTCTCTCTTTCTGCCCCCACACAAAATGCCTTTGTGTGACCATTAGTTAGAACATTAGCTCTCATCTGCCATCTCCTGGTGACAGCATGGAACAAAGTGGTACCACCAAAGACGTGGTGCCAGGGAGGTGCCAGGGAGGCACCACCAGTGACACTTTGGAGTGCTCACCACTGTATGGCCAGGGCAGGTCTTTTATATAGTCTGTGGGGAGACAGTGGCCAGGTGTCTCCCATTCCCCTGAACACCTCCGACTCCACCCTCCAACCAGCACTGTCTGCAACATTCAACAGGATTTAAACAAAAAATTCTATATAGTTTCAGCGGCAGTAGAATTTTACTATGCATTGTTATTATTATTTTGAGATAAATATATGTAATAATCTACAGACACCATGACTGATAATGTCATGAGGTGGGGCACTGCTCCAGAACCCAATTCAGACTACTCTCCCCCCACCTTTTGTCTCCACCAGGCCGAAGGCATGAGGAGAGAGTATGTTTTGCTCTGTGTCCGTCCATCCGTCCGTACGTCCGAGTTAGACTTTAATATATTAGCGCCCCTCACTTCACACAGGTGTGATTTTTGGATATTACTCCTCCAGATTCTGTCCAAAAATCCCCCAAATCTTTACACAGTATCTCTATAGTCATGTGTTCAAGACGGATCTGTCCGATATTTCATATTCCATCCGAATTGGCTAACATTTGAACAAAAATCCTAACATCATGAACGCAGCTTGCAATTTACGTGGAATCTTTCACAGACTTTCCTACTGGGCTGAGGAATATATCCCACCCTTTTCACATTGGCCTGTTATAGCGCCACCAACAGGTGGAGTTTTGCAAAACACATTTTCGGAACAAAATGCCTCAAATCATTCAATTGCCATGCGTAAGAAGAAATGGCACCCTTTTCACATTGGCCTATTATAGCGCCACCAGGAGGCCACAACCTGACCTGGCCTGGTGGAGACCTTTGCCCCAAGAGGGCACAGGTCTCACAGAGTTAAAGACGTGCAAGTGTCCGTCAGGAGTTTGAGAAACAATGGTTTAGAGTCTAAACCATTGTTTCACTGGTCTAAACTTTAGACCAAAGTTTGTGTTAGCTGGGGCTACTGCCCCTCAAAAATATAATGATAACAAAAGTGAAAACAGTAAAGCAGGGATATACTGCTAAACATGAGTACATCAATGCAAACACAAGGGAATCTACCAAATGAAACAATTAATGCTCTCTGTGGGGCCTGCATGCCCCAGGCAGCAACATGGTCCAGATGTAAAGATGAAATGCACCTATGGCCAGGGCAGGTCTTTTATATAGTCTGTGGGGAGACAGTGGCCAGGTGTCTCCCATTCCCCTGATCACCTCCGACTCCACCCTCCAACCAGCACTGTCTGCAACATTCAACAGGGTTTAAACAAAAAATTCTATATAGTTTCAGTGGCAGTAGAATTTTACTATGCATTGTTATTATTATTTTGAGATAAATATATGTAATAAT
The DNA here is from genome assembly GCF_951216825.1 of Electrona antarctica. Classification (NCBI taxonomy): domain Eukaryota; kingdom Metazoa; phylum Chordata; class Actinopteri; order Myctophiformes; family Myctophidae; genus Electrona; species Electrona antarctica. Next base: position 47,210,473 of record NC_136807.1, read on the forward strand.
CTACAGACACCATGACTGATAATGTCTTTACAGTTGTGGGGAGTTATATATCGGCTGATCGTGGCATTTCCTTCAGTGGGAGGAAGCTCATTGTAGAGGTCACATGCTGAGTGCTCGTCACTCCACCAATCACCTCGGGGAAGGTCTGAGACAAGAGCCAATCGCCACCCTAGCAGGGTGTCACCTGATATGGGCGAGTGTAAGCACAGAAATTACTGGTCAATGCGGGATAATTCTCACAGGAGAAGCTAGAAGGTGCACTTTCACAGCATCTCTAGTGGATGTGGTCCCACTGACTTGGAATCGTTCACGGCTGGCAGTTGAGTCCGATGTATGAGGTGGGGCACTGCTCCAGAACCCAATACAGACTACTCTCCCCCACCTTTTGTCTCCACCAGGCCGAAGGCATGAGGAGAGAGTATGTTTTGCACTGTGTGTCCGTTCGTCCGTCCGTCCGAGTTAGACATTAATATATTAGCGCCCCTCACTTCACACGGGTGTGATTTTTGGATATTACTCCTCCAGATTCTGTCCAAAAATCCCGCTAATCTTTTTTTTTTTTTCACAGTTTTGTTTATTCAAGATTTCAGGGTATACAGAAAATCAAATAATATGACAGTATATGTGACACACCCATATGGAACATACCAAAGAGATAACATGTATATAAATGTCGTGACCACTATATGCAAAATATTGTGGTAGCATAAAAGCAATTGTATCCGCTAATCTTTACACAGTATCTCTATAGTCATGTGTTCAAGACGGATCTGTCCGATATTTCATATTCCATCCGAATTGGCTAACATTGGCTTTCAAAGTTTGCAGGATTGGCCCATTTGAACAAAAACCCTCAAATCATGAACGCAGCGTGCAATTTAGGTGGAATCTTTCACAGACTTTCCTACTGGGCTGAGGAATATATCCCACCCTTTTCACAGGTCTCACAGAGTTAAAGACGTGAAAGTGTCCGTTAGGAGTTTGAGAAACAATAGTTTAGAGTCTAAACCATTGTTTCACTGGTCTAAACTTTAGACCAAAGTTTGTGTTAGCTGCTTCGGGCTACTACCCTGACTCCGCCAGATGGGGCAGCAGGAACGGCCTGGCCAATCAGCGGCAGCTAGAGGCGGGATCAAGGCATACACAGTGCTGCCTTGATCCCGCCTCTAGCTGCCGCTGATTGGCCAGGCCGTTTTGTGGCCGGGCATCAAGTCTGCCTGAGAGTTCCCAGATGGGAGCAGGAGGGGGGAACCCAGTGTACTCTCTGCTGCCCCACCTGGCGGAGTCAGGTTATGGGGCAACTGCCCCTCAAAATATAATAATGATAACAAAAGTGAAAACAGTAAAGCAGGGATATACTGCTAAACATGACTACATCAATGCAAACACAAGTGAAACTACAAAATGAAACAATTAATGCTCTCTGTGGGGCCTGCATGCCCCAGGCAGCATCATGGTCCAGATGTAAAGATAAAATGCACCTATGGCCAGGGCAGGTCTTTTATATAGTCTGTGGGGAGACAGTGGCCAGGTGTCTCCCATTCCCCTGATCACCTCCAACTCCACCCTCCAACCAGCACTGTCTGCAACATTCAACAGGATTTAAACAAAGAATTCTATATAGTTTCAGCGGCAGTAGAATTGTACTATGCATTGTTATTATTATTTTAAGATAAAATATGTAATAATCTACAGACACCATGACTGATAATGTCTTTACAGTTGAGGGGAGTTATATATCGGCTGATCGTGGCATTTCCTTCAGTGGGAGGAAGCTCATTGTAGAGGTCACATGCTGAGTGCTCGTCACTCCACCAATCACCTCGGGGAAGGTCTGAGACAAGAGCCAATCGCCACCCTAGCGGGGTGTCACCTGATACGGGAGAGTGTAAGCACAGAAATTACTGGTCAATGCGGGATAATTCTCACAGGAGAAGCTAGAAGGTGCACTTTCACAGCATCTCTAGTGGATGTTGTCCCACTGACTTGGAATCGTTCACGGCTGGCAGTTGAGTCCGATGTATGAGGTGGGGCACTGCTCCAGAACCCAATACAGACTACTCTCCCCCACCTTTTGTCTCCACCAGGCCGAAGGCATGAGGAGAGAGTATGTTTTGCACTGTGTGTCCGTTCGTCCGTCCGTCCGAGTTAGACATTAATATATTAGCGCCCCTCACTTCACACGGGTGTGATTTTTGGATATTACTCCTCCAGATTCTGTCCAAAAATCCCGCTAATCTTTTTTTTTTTTTCACAGTTTTGTTTATTCAAGATTTCAGGGTATACAGAAAATCAAATAATATGACAGTATATGTGACACACCCATATGGAACATACCAAAGAGATAACATGTATATAAATGTCGTGACCACTATATGCAAAATATTGTGGTAGCATAAAAGCAATTGTATCCGCTAATCTTTACACAGTATCTCTATAGTCATGTGTTCAAGACGGATCTGTCCGATATTTCATATTCCATCCGAATTGGCTAACATTGGCTTTCAAAGTTTGCAGGATTGGCCCATTTGAACAAAAACCCTCAAATCATGAACGCAGCGTGCAATTTAGGTGGAATCTTTCACAGACTTTCCTACTGGGCTGAGGAATATATCCCACCCTTTTCACAGGTCTCACAGAGTTAAAGACGTGAAAGTGTCCGTTAGGAGTTTGAGAAACAATAGTTTAGAGTCTAAACCATTGTTTCACTGGTCTAAACTTTAGACCAAAGTTTGTGTTAGCTGCTTCGGGCTACTACCCTGACTCCGCCAGATGGGGCAGCAGGAACGGCCTGGCCAATCAGCGGCAGCTAGAGGCGGGATCAAGGCATACACAGTGCTGCCTTGATCCCGCCTCTAGCTGCCGCTGATTGGCCAGGCCGTTTTGTGGCCGGGCATCAAGTCTGCCTGAGAGTTCCCAGATGGGAGCAGGAGGGGGGAACCCAGTGTACTCTCTGCTGCCCCACCTGGCGGAGTCAGGTTATGGGGCAACTGCCCCTCAAAATATAATAATGATAACAAAAGTGAAAACAGTAAAGCAGGGATATACTGCTAAACATGACTACATCAATGCAAACACAAGTGAAACTACAAAATGAAACAATTAATGCTCTCTGTGGGGCCTGCATGCCCCAGGCAGCATCATGGTCCAGATGTAAAGATAAAATGCACCTATGGCCAGGGCAGGTCTTTTATATAGTCTGTGGGGAGACAGTGGCCAGGTGTCTCCCATTCCCCTGATCACCTCCAACTCCACCCTCCAACCAGCACTGTCTGCAACATTCAACAGGATTTAAACAAAGAATTCTATATAGTTTCAGCGGCAGTAGAATTGTACTATGCATTGTTATTATTATTTTAAGATAAAATATGTAATAATCTACAGACACCATGACTGATAATGTCTTTACAGTTGTGGGGAGTTATATATCGGCTGATCGTGGCATTTCCTTCAGTGGGAGGAAGCTCATTGTAGAGGTCACATGCTGAGTGCTCGTCACTCAACCAATCACCTCGGGGAAGGTCTGAGACAAGAGCCAATCGCCACCCTAGCGGGGTGTCACCTGATACGGGCGAGTGTAAGCACAGAAATTACTGGTCAATGTGGGATAATTCTCACAGGAGAAGCTAGATGGTGCACTTTCACAGCATCTCTAGTGGATGTGGTCCCACCGACTTGGAATCGTTCACGGCTGGCAGTTGAGTCCGATGTATGAGGTGGGGCACTGCTCCAGAACCCAATTCAGACTACTCTCCCCCCACCTTTTGTCTCCACCAGGCCGAAGGCATGGGGAGAGAGTATGTTTTGCACTGTGTGTGTCCGTTCGTCCGAGTTAGACTTTAATATATTAGCGCCCCTCACTTCACACGGGTGTGATTTTTGGATATTACTCCTCCAGATTCTGTCCAAAAATCCCGCTAATCTTTACACAGTATCTCTATAGTCATGTGTTCAAGACGGATTTGTCCGATATTTCATATTCCATCCGAATTTGCTAACATTGGCTTTCAAAGTTTGCAGGTTTGGCCCATTTGAACAAAAACCCTCAAATCATGAACGCAGCGTGCAATTTAGGTGGAATCTTTCACAGACTTTCCTACTGGGCTGAGGAATATCCCACCCTTTTCACATTGGCCTGTTATGGCGCCACCAACAGGTGGATTTTTGCAAAACACATTTTTGGAACAAAATGCCTCAAATCATTCAATTGCCATGCGTAAGAAGAAATGGCACCCTTTTCACATTGGCCTATAGCGCCACCAGGAGGCCACAACCTGACCTGGCCTGGTGGAGACCTGTGCCCCGAGAGGGCACAGGTCTCACAGAGTTAAAGACGTGCAAGTGTCCGTTAGGAGTTTGAGAAACAATGGTTTAGAGTCTAAACCATTGTTTCACTGGTCTAAACTTTAGACCAAAGTTTGTGTAGCTGCATGGGGCTACTGCCCCTCAAAATATAATAATGATAACAAAAGTGAAAACAGTAAAGCAGGGATATACTGCTAAACATGAGTACATCCAGGGCCGGATTTAGCCAGCCCCACTCAGGTGGGCAGACAGAATTGTAAGGGGGGTGACTCCGCCGGCGGGGGTGGGGTGTCAAACCCACATTGGGTGGGCAGGACGCACCTAGAACCGGCCCTGCCTCACAGACAATCCCATGGAATACTGGACAACTCAAGTACGGTTCATGTTTTAGGTTGTTATTAGAGAAAGTAAAAGATGAGTGTTAATTTGTTTTCATTTGCTGCTGTGGTATCTGGTGGAACCACATTTCATCAATATAGCCTAAATCATGTTAAACTAGACAGACTAAATTCACATCTAAAATTGTTAACGACTGAATAATACTAAGCCATAGTGAGAGGCTACAGGACCAACAGGGTAGACGTTTAGGCCCCATTCTTCACAGCTGGCACCTATGCTAAATAGCTAGGCCTACTTTGAACTAGGAGCATTCAGACCAGAGGTCTCCTGTTGTGCTTCCTGTGACCTGTCCAGACATTTGTTTGGGTGTTAACGACTGTCTGTTTCAAATGTGTATTGGGATTTGAGCTTGTATAAAACTCCACTCAAATGTTAAATCTGTAGTAGTGTGTCCTGCCGTCAGGCTGGGTGCATGCATGGCTCCGGCCATGCATCTGATGCTGTATTGAACTCTGCAAATAAACCTGGACTCCGAAACCTTCATTCATCTGTCTGCCTCCGCGTTTATCCTGAGTACTTTTGCCTAAGTATTAGAGGTTTGTTCATGGGCTTTATAGAGGGAAAAGCAGTCTCTCTTTGGAGTTTTTATACTTCAATTGGTGCGTAGAAACCGGTGTCTTTGATGCATTTTTTTTGCGTCAGGCAGAAGGGAACCGGCGGGCTTTGGAGGTTTTCAGTCTAATTGATATTTCGGTCGGCGATTTTTGGACGGAGGGGAATGACGGCGATGATGTGCGCGGCGCTGCACATGACCGGCGGCGTTCAACACGGTGACGGGTGGCGGAGTTCACCACGACGGGGATGGCCTGCTCTGGTGAACAGCGGCCTGGACTCGGCGATCGACAGGAGGGAGAGGCCCTCTACAGCGCGTCAACGGGGACCGTGCTTCTCTTCACGTCTCGGCGGGGAGCGGCGGATCTCCAACCCGAGGGGCGGCGATGCTCTGCGGCGATTCGAGGGGGATCCTTGGCTTCATCTGCTCGGCGATCGGCGGTCGAAGGGGGGCGGAGGACCCGCTTCGTCGGCTCTGCTCTGCGGTTCTCGTGAATTCGCTTTTGTCAGTCATGTGCTGTGAGTCATGACTGAAGGGAGGAGGTGTGTAGAATTCATTTCGAAATGGACAAGAGGACAGTGTCAAACAGCGGCCGTGTAGTGTACAGTGTACTGATCACACATTGTACACGAACGCGGGCCAAAGAAAAGACATCTCCGTGGCGGCGCGTCGAGGATCTGCAGCCTTGACTGCCCGTGCGTGATGGCTGATGGACAAAGAGGTTATGTATTGTTGTGAAAGTGATTTTTAATTGCATACTAGGAAAATTGGAAGAGAAAAATTTATTGTTTTCAACATGAATTAGTAGGCATTATGTTGGTTGTATGTTTTTGTCGTATAATTTGATAAGTTGAGTCATGAGTAGCCTACTTATGGAACAATGAGGTAATTTCCTAGAGACGTGTAGAGAATATTAGTTGAATATTGCTTAGACTCTGGCCTGTTAACGTATTTATACCTGAACTGCCTTAGTGGAGCAGAGTTTTATTTAAAGCATTATAAACGTATATGTTATAGCATGTCCTAAATTAAGCGGTGTAGTATAGGATGTTTTTTCGCTTTATAGTGGTGTCTAATATTTAATGTGTTGATTAGCAGGGTCGGGCCTTCGCATAAACACGCCCGATCTCGCTTATTTGTAATCAAGCAACATTTCAGATTAGATTTTAATAGAACACTAAAAGATTCTACTGATGCTGAACCGAAATTTAGTTATGTGTAAAGTGTGTAATGAGAATTGCCTGAAGAAGTTATGTAACCTTGATTCCGTTTGTCTCTGTAACCATTTGAGTTCTAATGTAATTGTTTGTTTGTCTTAGGCCTATCTGTTGTTTTTAATTTTATCTTTTCTTAGTGTCAAGGGAGGAGGTCCAAATGTGGTTCCTTTTATTTTGTGATAAACGTGTAGTACGTTTAGCAAGGGAGGAATGTGGTATCTGGTGGAACCACATTTCATCAATATAGCCTAAATCATGTTAAACTAGACAGACTAAATTCACATCTAAAATTGTTAACGACTGAATAATACTAAGCCATAGTGAGAGGCTACAGGACCAACAGGGTAGACGTTTAGGCCCCATTCTTCACAGCTGGCACCTATGCTAAATAGCTAGGCCTACTTTGAACTAGGAGCATTCAGACCAGAGGTCTCCTGTTGTGCTTCCTGTGACCTGTCCAGACATTTGTTTGGGTGTTAACGACTGTCTGTTTCAAATGTGTATTGGGATTTGAGCTTGTATAAAACTCCACTCAAATGTTAAATCTGTAGTAGTGTGTCCTGCCGTCAGGCTGGGTGCATGCATGGCTCCGGCCATGCATCTGATGCTGTATTGAACTCTGCAAATAAACCTGGACTCCGAAACCTTCATTCATCTGTCTGCCTCCGCGTTTATCCTGAGTACTTTTGCCTAAGTATTAGAGGTTTGTTCATGGGCTTTATAGAGGGAAAAGCAGTCTCTCTTTGGAGTTTTTATACTTCACTGCTTTCTTTCGTTTTAGGGATTTTAGCTGTTTTTGACAGGGGGGCGGGGGCATTCGAGCATGGGGCTAAATATGTATTTTTTTTACAACGTTTTATAGCGATTTATTTTTTTATCATTTACTTTAGTCCTACTAGACCCCAATAAATTACATCTGGCCACAAAAGATCACAGGATCTACTGAATATGAAGGTAGCCTACTGGGGGGAAGCCACACTGTGTGTCATAGGCTCATTATGTCAGTTTGACACATTCAGTAGATCTCGTGATCTTTTGTGGCCAGATGTAATTTCCTGGGGTTTATTAGGACTATAGTAAATAATACAAAAATAAATCGCTATAAAATGTTGTAAAAAAATACATATTTAGCCCCATGCTCGAATGCCCCCGCCCCCCTGTCAAAAACAGCTAAAATCCCTAAAACGAAAGAAAACAGCAAATGAAAAAAAAATAACACTAATCTTTTACTTTGTCTAATAACAACCTAAAACATGAACCTTGGTTGAAAAAAACTAAAGTTGTCCTTTAATTTTACTTATATATTATTGTAGAAATTGTTGTTGTTGTAAAGTTCTGAAAATAGACTATATTCAGTCAGACAACTCACCCCGAAAGTGAAGACAACTCACCCCGAAAGTGGCCGAAAGTGAAGACATCTCACCCCCGAAAGTGAAGACATCTCACCCCTGGTGAGTTGTCCTGACAACTCACCAAAAGTGGCAAAAGGGGTGAGTTGTCTTGTTACCATCCCATGCTCTTATCAACATATTAAACAATGGCAAATTTAAATGAAGTTGGATAGCTAATGTACAGCTAAACATATGTGTTTACTTCCGCCGTTTTAATATTTAAATGTTAATATGATGAAAGGCATCACTTTGTGCGCCTTGCCACTGTGGAATGAAATCAGCTGAGATCCACGCAGCTGAGGTTCATTTGTGCAATAAAGCCACAGACGAATAACAGTCTAAGTCCACACTATTGATCCATAATGTATAAATGATAGATAAGGGTTCAGGACAACGAGTCCTTCGTGGAGGGGTCAGAATTAAATTTGGACTTAGACTGTTTTTCGTCTGTGGTACTTATTGTAGCCTACTGCGGGGGTGTTCTTTTTTATTTCATTCATTAATGTGGGTCCAAAAAAATACAGTAATGACTCTTGTGTGTGTGTGTGTGTGTGTGTGTGTGTGTGTGTGTGTGTGTGTGTGTGTGTGTGTGTCGGATTTGAATCGGATCTGACTTTATGTGACTGCAGTCTAAAGCCCCAATGCATTTCCAATGGAAGTCAAATGCAAATTGGATGAATCTAGGGATGTCACTCTAGGGTTTTGCAACTCTAGATTCATCCCATTATTTAAACAAAAATCTAGGTGTTGGAAATTGCGGCTAATAGTTGACTAACGTGGATTTTTTTTAATTGGTGGATTAGCAATGGCTAAGAAGAAAGATTACACTGGACTTGTTTTTTTTTTTTTTTTTAACATGTCAAAAAAAATGAATGTAAAACGTGGGCACTCTGGGGTTTTTTTTTTTAAGTGGTGTGTGGGCACACAAAGTGTTAATTGCTTAACAATGAACAGCTGAGTACCAGGAATGTGTGTGTGTGTGTGTGTGTGTGTCCCTCCCTCTCTCTCCCTCTCATAGCAGAAAAAAATAAAGCGTTAAAGACAAGTGTGTGTGAGTGTGTGTGGTGGGTCCTCCCTCTCTCTCTCTCCCCCCCCCGAGTCTCTCTCAGACAATTGAACTCTCACATGGCAAGTGTCTGGAAACAGCATGAAGTAATTTTGTGATGTTTTGAAAGGCTCAGGCCTTTTCGGTTGGGTTATTATTTCCCCCCCTTTTTTAAATTGATTATGCATACATGAAGCATTGAGTGTTTTTATTGACATTTTCTGAATATTTCATTATTCTGTGAAATTCAATAAAAAGACTAAACTGAGTTAATTCAATTGTCTGAGTTTGATGCTGAAAGTAGGTCTGCATAATGTTACTAGACAGGTAATATCCTCACTTCAAATTGAATTGTTCTTTCAAATGTTTTATTGGGGCCCCTTATTGCATTGTTTGTTAATAGTAGTCTTCCATATATATATATATATTATATATATATATATGACTGAGAAAACAGACTGAAAAACAATGCTGTATGAGTGAATACGTGTGAGCGCGGGTCCGCAACTGGTTCTGGCCCACATCAAGTGACCTTTTGACCAATGCGGCCCTCACCCCAAAATGGGTTCGACAGGCCTACATCAACTGTAGATTTAGATATCTGTTGTTGCAGTTGCCAAGAAATAAATATTATGTTAATATGTTACATCCACTGGTTGAATTTGAAATCACAGAATGTTCCATATTGGCAGTGAAAACAGTAAGTATAATTGTATATAAAGGATGCTGATTTATATCTCTCCAACCGATCTTTCAGAATCCCAGACAGTTTACAGCTGACCACGGTCCACGAGTAACATCATTTATTCACCAGAGAAATGGAATACCTTGACGTGAAGAATAGTGGCAAAGTCAATCATTTGTAATTGTTATCGTGCTTTAATTGCAGACAGTTTAGCATAACAAGTACATTGACCATATAGTAAAATATGACTCAAACAAAATGCAGTAAATAAACAAAGTATATGAGAACAAATGCAGTAAAATACATGTAATTACCATAATGTGGATGGAACCAGAGCAAACATTCTGGCTATTTATTTTTATTTATTTAACCTTTATTTAACCAGTAAAATCACATTGAGACCATAGTCTCTTTTACAAGTGTGCACTGGCCAAGAGAAGAGGCAAATAAATGTTACACAGCTCTGTCAGTAACAACAAATACAGGACATGACAAGACAATGCATAGCTGTAAAACCCTAACCCATGCATTACAGCTATGCATTGTCTTGGGTTAGCCCTAACCCTAACCCAAGACAATGCATAGCTGTAATGCATGGGTTAGGGTTGGGGTTAGCCCTAACTCTAACCCAAGACAATGCATAGCTGTAATGCATGCTATAATGTCTGACTCCACCAATACAGTGTTATGTATAATAATAATAATAATAATAACACTAGCCTGTTTCCACCAAAATGTATACATTTTAAATCACTCCCATATTATTCATTATTCCCCCAAATCCAACTTGTGACTTTATGTCCCTCATGACTTATTTTCACACCATCCAATGTTCAGGTTCATTTCCATAATGTTAAAGCATTTGTATAAAACATTGACCAACACATTAAATGCTTGGACATTTATCTTTTTTTCATTTTTCATTTTTCCTTAAGCTCATTGAGGCCTTCACGTACAGCAATGCCTACCTCCACTCCTACCAACACTCCTTTTGCTTCACCTGATAGTCCATCTGCCCCCCCCCCCCCCACAAATAGCAGATATGTTATCTGCTATTTTCCCCACCCAAGCACCTGCTATTCCCCCCAACGCGGGAGCCACAGCAGCCACTTCCTTCCTGGTTGTATCGGCGGCGTGGTAGTCTGATTTTGCCCCTTCGTGATCTCCGGTAAGGTCTTTAAACGCGCCTACGCCGGCTTGTATAAGTGACCACGACATGATGTCTCCACCTTCTGGTCTGCAAAGCACAGATGAAGATGATGGGGATGATGTGTGACTATATACTGCTAATTATAATAATGCATTTTTATTTATAAAAGCACTTTCCATTCTTTCAAATCTCATAGTGCTACATTTAACACCTTCACAGGTGTTACCGATGATACTGTGCATGTTGGCTCACTGGAAACACTCAGTGGGACTCAAAGTGTCCTTGAGTGGGTTCCAAATGGACCCGGGTACGGGTGTGTAACTCTGAGAGTACAAATGGGACCAAATGGACCCTTTAGTTTATCCTTTATCCATTTATTTAGTTTATCCTTTATCCATTTATCTTGTACACTCTCAGATTTATGGGGGTCCTTAAATTAAAAGGTTTGAGAACCACACATACTGCACACTAAATGGAATAGAACCACACATACTGCACACTAAATGGAATAGAACCACACATACTGCACACTAAATGGAATAGTCAGACAGAGCCTTAATTAGTATCATCTGTAACACCTGTGATGGAAGTAGGAAGTTACTCTGTTTGCCGTCGCCTGGCCCTGCATCTCAAATGGTCAAATACATATTGGATTAAGGAATATAATGTATGCATTTTGTATTCTTTCTGTATATAAGGCAAAATGTAGATTTTTTTTATGTTAGACATTACGGAGGGATTTTAAGATTCCCAGATAAATAAATAAAAAAGCCGCTCATCAACTATAACCGTTTATTCCATCAATGATGTTATCAATAATCAATTCATCATTAATTAATCAATAATTAGCATATCCCCAAAGCCTTTAGAAGCGTATTTTAATATACCCCATAATACACCCGATTAACCACAGAGTGTTATTTAGTGTCGAATGTGTACCACGTGGAGAGGCTCAGTTCACAAAGCTGCATACCTGTTACAAAGGTGACGTATGTCAGTGTTGCAGTCAGAGCTATCGAGTCAAGCACCTCCAAACCGGCCTGTTGTGAGACAGAGACAAGATACAATGTTTGGTTACTAGACTCACACTTGATCAGAGATACATGTGTGCACATGTGAACAGTGCACACACTTGTAATAGCATTCCTGGAGGCAGACACCAATTAGACCCATCTCAAGTTAAACATTCTGCTAAATAAGTTGTTAGTTAGATAAATAGTCGCCTGACAGTAGACAGTGTGTATGCAACATACCTGAGTTCCAGAGATGGTGAGTGAGTGTCCTTCAGAAGCAGAGTGGTGTTATGGTGAGGTTTCTACAGGAGATGGTGAGTGTCCTTCAGCAGGAGAGTGGTGTTATGGTGAGGTTTCTACAGGAGATGGAGAGTGTCCTTCAGCAGGAGAGTGGTGTTATGGTGAGGTTTCTACAGGAGATGGAGAGTGTCCTTCGGCAGGAGAGTGGTGTTATGGTGAGGTTTCTAGAGGTATATATAGGATGTCCTCCCTCTTCACAAACAATCCAACCTTTGTACTGCAGGTCATGTGATATAGATATAGGGTGGCACACTTTGCCAGCCTTTCTACACACACACACACACACACACACACACACACACACACACACACACACACACACACACACACACACACACACACACACACACACACACACACACACACACACACACACACACACACACACACACACACACAACCTCTTTTAGTATCTGTCTCTCCCTCTCTCGCTCACTCACATGTACGCATGGACACACACTAAGCTTATGTTATTTGCAAACCGTACAATAGATACACATGCAAGTACAGTTGACTATAGAAAATGTTAACATTGAAAGAGTATATGAAAATACATTTCTGGGTGTATTACTGAACTACAAAATCTGCTGGAAACCCCATATAAGCTATGTAAGAACAAAGCTTGCACAGAGCATTGCAGTTCTAGGGAAAACCAAACACATTTTGGATCATAAATCACTACATATGTTATATTGCTCGCTTGTCCTACCATATCTCAATTACTGTGTATAAATTTGGGGAAACACCTATAAAAGTAATCTAAAACCACTATGCATCCTGCAAAAAAAAGCAGAATCAGAATAGTTAACAAGGCAGGATATCTGGATCACACTAATAGACTATTTTTACAATCACATATCATGAAGTTAATGGACCTTGTTGAATACAAGACTGCACTAATCATGTTTAGAGTGTGGAATATTGGAATCCATAATTCTTACAATATCTCATGTTCTTGGGCATAGCATATGGTGATCTGTTATTCATTAGGTCAGACTAGCTGGCTGGCTTAATTGCACTAGTCAATTCGTCTGTCTGCTGTCTTTGATATTCAAGAACGGAGGTGTCTGTGACTGTCTTTCCCACACCCGGTCCCATGTGGTGAGGGCCTTGCCATTTGCTATGTGCCTTCCTGTAGCTATTTGTATGACAAAAGGAGTTTGTTGACATGAAGGAACAGACCAGTGGTGGAAAGTAATTAAGTACTTTTACTTAAGTACTGTACTTAAGTACAATTTTGAGGTATTTGTACTTTACTTGAGTATTTCCAATTTCCAATACTTTTACTTGTACTCCACTACATCTCGGAGCCAAAATTTTTACTTTTACTCCACTACAATTATTTGAAAACTTGAGTTACTAGTTACTTTTAATTTTTAATTTTGATTAGAAAACATACATTAACCACTTCAACCCTATACATTTTGGCCATTTGACAAGAGCCGATCTACAAGCTCACAATGCGTCGCGTTGCGATGCATTGTGAGCTTGTAGATCGGCTCTTTTCAATAGATTTTCTACACATTTTGAACTTGTGAAATGGGACATTCTGCAATATGAATACTTTCACTTTTAGTACTTTAAGTACATTTTGATGCCGATACTTTTGTACTTTTACTCAAGTACATTTTCAATTCCGTACTTTTACTTGTAACGAAGTAGTTCTAAATGGCAGTATTGGTACTTTTACTTAAGTAAAACAATTGAGTACTTTTTCCACCACTGGAACAGACTGATTGATCAAAGGACTTGTCACTAAAATGTATGCATATTTCTGTTGACACCCTACACTCTGTAAACTGCTTAAAAGGTGAATCAAAATGTGACTCTTTGTCAGTTCGGGGCATCAGCCCATGTGTGGAGCACGTCAGGCCACTCTGGCTGGCGTGTGCATTTAACCTGCTATGCTGTGCTGTGTACTCCGAATAAACATCAAGGAACATCTCACTCTGTCTGTGCCGTCTCACAATTCTCTCAATGCTCTCCCAGTATTTTGGTTAAGTGGAACTAGAGTTTTTTAGAGTGTCTCGTGTCTATCAGATACGACAAGAGCAAGAAAAAACCTTTTACCAGGTAATGTACAAAAAATGTTCAGTGATAGAGAGGGGGGTTATAATTGAAGACGAGAACTTCATTTCAAAGTAAACTGTGTTAAGTTAAAATCGAAGAGTATGTGCATCTCAGTTTGTGGAGTTCAACTGTGGAACGGACTGAGTAAGGAGGTGCAACTCAGTCCAAACATTAACCACTTTAGGAGCTCATACAAAATGATTATATTTAGGAGGATGTTTTTTTTTTGTGTAAATTAAAGTACCGGTTTTACCAGTTTTATTTCTGTTATTGCCAAGATTGTTTTTATTTGCTCTATTTCAACAATAAATTGGGTTGTTGTAAACACATATGATGAAATATATATACATGTATACACTGTATACATGTATATATATTTCATCATATGTGTGTATACATGTATATATATTTCATCATATGTGTGTATACATGTATATATATTTTTAAGTTATATGGGTAAAAGCTAAAGGGGGGGTAGGGGTTTAATACGTTTTATACTTCACCCTACTCCTTTTCGGACATTGTTGGAGTATTTTCTTTTTTGTTTCAGTTTTGTTTTAATGTATTTGATTTCAAATAATGTTCGAAATAAACTCAACTCACACACACACACACACACACACACACACACACACACACACACACACACACACACACACACACACACACACACACAACTTCACAACAGTCAGCCCATTTCTCAGAAATGGATCAAATGCAATAAAAGCTGAAAGTGAAAGTTTAGGTTTGTAACCTTAATTGGTTTGTTCTGGGTCAGGCTACTCTTTGCACACTCCTGACCAGATAACAGGGTTGTATTAGCCTGGCTTTGGCCATATACTGATAACGTGGACATAAATAGTCCGTTATCTTTAAAACATGCTCAGCTGTCACGCATTTACTCTGTTTACGACTCTGAAGAATCCAGCCGATAACCGTTGTAGAATAAATGTCTTGATTCCCTGAAATCACGTGACCTACGGGTGGGTTGGGAGCTCTGTGAAGAGGGAGGACTTTATCCACGTGTGACGGGGTGGGTTGGGAGCTCTGTGAAGAGGGAGGACTTTATCCAAGTGTGACGGGGTGGGTTGGGACTGGGAGCTCTGTGAAGAGGGAGGACTTTATCCACGTGTGACGGGGTGGGTTGGGAGCTCTGTGAAGAGGGAGGACTTTATCCAAGTGTGACGGGGTGGGTTGGGAGCTCTGTGAAGAGGGAGGACTTTATCCACGTGTGACGGGGTGGGTTGGGAGCTCTGTGAAGAGGGAGGACTTTATCCAAGTGTGACGGGGTGGGTTGGGAGCTCTGTGAAGAGGGAGGACTTTATCCAAGTGTGACGGGGTGGGTTGGGAGCTCTGTGAAGAGGGAGGACTTTATCCACGTGTGACGGGGTGGGTTGGGAGCTCTGTGAAGAGGGAGGACTTTATCCACGTGTGACGGGGTGGGTTGGGAGCTCTGTGAAGAGGGAGGACTTTATCCAAGTGTGACGGGGTGGGTTGGGAGCTCTGTGAAGAGGGAGGACTTTATCCAAGTGTGATGGGGTGGATTGGGAGCTCTGTGAAGAGGGAGGACTTTATCCACGTGTGACGGGGTGGGTTGGGAGCTCTGTGAAGAGGGAGGACTTTATCCAAGTGTGACGGGGTGGGTTGGGAGCTCTGTGAAGAGGGAGGACTTTATCCACGTGTGACGGGGTGGGTTGGGAGCTCTGTGAAGAGGGAGGACTTTATCCAAGTGTGACGGGGTGGGTTGGGAGCTCTGTGAAGAGGGAGGACTTTATCCACGTGTGACGGGGTGGGTTGGGAGCTCTGTGAAGAGGGAGGACTTTATCCACGTGTGACGGGGTGGGTTGGGAGCTCTGTGAAGAGGGAGGACTTTATCCAAGTGTGACGGGGTGGGTTGGGAGCTCTGTGAAGAGGGAGGACTTTATCCAAGTGTGACGGGGTGGGTTGGGAGCTCTGTGAAGAGGGAGGACTTTATCCAAGTGTGAAGGGGTGGGTTGGGAGCTCTGTGAAGAGGGAGGACTTTATCCAAGTGTGACGGGGTGGGTTGGGAGCTCTGTGAAGAGGGAGGACTTTATCCAAGTGTGACGGGGTGGGTTGGGAGCTCTGTGAAGAGGGAGGACTTTATCCACGTGTGACGGGGTGGGTTGGGAGCTCTGTGAAGAGGGAGGACTTTATCCAAGTGTGACGGGGTGGGTTGGGAGCTCTGTGAAGAGGGAGGACTTTATCCACGTGTGACGGGGTGGGTTGGGAGCTCTGTGAAGAGGGAGGACTTTATCCAAGTGTGACGGGGTGGGTTGGGAGCTCTGTGAAGAGGGAGGACTTTATCCAAGTGTGACGGGGTGGGTTGGGAGCTCTGTGAAGAGGGAGGACTTGTGGCCGACTCAGTCACAAGAAACTATTAATTATAAAAACAACTCTTTAAGAGAACATAGAAACATTATTTAAAGTGCACTGTTTTAAAAGTTAACTGTGATACTCCATAAAGTATTAAAAATAAAAAGTTTGTACCCAACTACACCACCCTTTGATTAAAAGTAGAGAAAAGGGAACTCTGACACTTAGGTCTTGCCAGGTCAACACAGGTTCAAGTCTAACACTAGAAAAAGTGCCCTTCTGGGCACAGGTCTCCACCAGGAGGATAGGAGCGTGTGTGATGTTTGGCAAAATGTTTAGGAGTAATATAATCGTGTGTGTGTGTGTGTGTGTGTGTGTGTGTGTGTGTGTGTGTGTGACACGGCTTGGCCTGTTGTAGCGCCACCATGAGGCTGATTTGAAAACTGTCAAGTGGCATTTCTTCCTCAGCCTATAGTGGGAATATGCATGCACAGTTTCACCGCAATCGGACGCTGCGTTGAGTAGTTTTGTACAAAACAGATACAAAGCGGGCTACTCCTGAAAAGTTTAGAAGCCAATCGTAGGCAATGAAGGTGGATTTTGAGAAATCAAACAAACCCGTCTTGATCACATGACTATGGAGAGCATGTGTACCGATTTGCGTGAAATTTGGATAACATCTGAAGGAGTAATATTAGAAAATGTATTTTACATTATGTCGGCCTCCTGGTGGCGCTATAAAGAGCAGATGTGAAAAATTCCAGGCAAAGGTTTTTCCTTGGCCTCTAGGGAGTTGGCATACAAAGTTATCCACAAATCCGTGCAGTTGGAGGTAAAAACCCTTTTCGGCCAGTTCTAGCGCCACCATGAGGCTGAGAATTGAAAATGTTCACATGGCATTTCTTCCTCGGCCTGGTGGGAATGTGCGTGCGCAATTTAACGGCAATCACACGATGTGTTCATGATTTGCAGCATTTTGTTTGAAACTGAGCACTCCTGCAAACTTTGGAAGCCAATCTTAGCCAATCAGGATGGAGTCTGAGAAATCTGAAAGACCCGTTTCGTTGAATGGCTCTAGAGAGACTGTGTACCAATTTGCGTGATGTTTGGACAAAATCTGTAGGTGTACTGTCCAAAAACTTGTTTTGCACAAAGCGGCCTCCTGGTGGCGCTATAACAGGCCGGTCTGGAAATTTGGGGGCAGAGGTTCATCGTTGGCATCCAGGGAGTGTGTGTGAGAAATGTGGCAGCGACCGGGTTAATGGTGCCAGAGATTAGCTGTTCACAGACGGACACACGGACGGACGGACGGACGGACGGACGGACGGACACACGGACGGACGGACGGAGTGCAAAACATACTCTCTCCCCATGCCTTCGGCCTGGTGGAGACAACCAGGTAAAAAGAGCATAAATAGCTAAAAACACAGGGAAGGACTGAAACAGAAACAGGATGTTGGGGGGGTTACAAAAGAAGGATAGGGAACTTTATTGAACTAATACAGGGGGCGGGACACTCTAAAATGGCCACAGAAAAATACAGTTATATTAAAAACGCCCTAAGCCTAAAATCCCTATAAGAATCCTAAGTAACTAACTAAACTAAATCCTGCTCACTTACAGCTCACTTAAAATCACTGGTGGAAAGTTTAAGTAACTATATCGTGGTGGAAGAAACTAAGTCTAACTAAGTTAGACTTTAATATATTAGCGCCCCTCACTTCACACAGGTGTGATTTGTGGATATTACTCCTCCAGATTCTGTCCAAAAATCCCCCAAATCTTTACACAGTATCTCTATAGTCATGTGTTCAAGACGGATCTGTCCGATATTTCATATTCCATCCGAATTGGCTAACATTTGAACAAAAATCCTAACATCATGAACGCAGCTTGCAATTTACGTGGAATCTTTCACGGACTTTCCTACTGGGCTGAGGAATATATCCCACCCTTTTCACATTGGCCTATTATAGCGCCACCAACAGGTGGAGTTTTGCAAAACACATTTTCGGAACAAAATGCCTCAAATCATTCAATTGCCATGCGTAAGAAGAAATGGCACCCTTTTCACATTGGCCTATTATAGCGCCACCAGGAGGCCACAACCTGACCTGGCCTGGTGGAGACCTGTGCCCCAAGAGGGCACAGGTCTCACAGAGTTAAAGACGTGCAAGTGTCCGTTAGGAGTTTGAGAAACAATGGTTTAGAGTCTAAACCATTGTTTCACTGGTCTAAACTTTAGACCAAAGTTTGTGTTAGCTGGGGCTACTGCCCCTCAAAAATATAATGATAACAAAAGTGAAAACAGTAAAGCAGGGATATACTGCTAAACATGACTACATCAATGCAAACACAAGGGAATCTACCAAATGCCCCAGGCAGCAACATGGTCCAGATGTAAAGATGAAATGCACCTATGGCCAGGGCAGGTCTTTTATAATAGTCTGTGGGGAGACAGTGGCCAGGTGTCTCCCATTCCCCTGATCACCTCCGACTCCACCCTCCAAACAGCACTGTCTGCAACATTCAACAGGGTTTAAACAAAAAAATTCTATATAGTTTCAGTGGCAGTAGAATTTTACTATGCATTGTTATTATTATTTTGAGATAAATATATGTAATAATCTACAGACACCATGACTGATAATGTCTTTACAGTTGTGGGGAGTTATATATCGGCTGATCGTGGCCTTATCTTCAGTGGGAGGAAGCTCATTGTAGAGGTCACATGCTGAGTGCTCGTCACTCCACCAATCACCTCGGGGAAGGTCTGAGACAAGAGCCAATCGCCACCCTAGCAGGGTGTCACCTGATCAGGGCGAGTGTAAGCGCAGAAATTACTGGTCAATGCGGGATAATTCTCACAGGAGAAGCTAGATGGTGCACTTTCACAGCATCTCTAGTGGATGTGGTCCCACCGACTTGGAATCGTTCACGGCTGGCAGTTGAGTCCGATGTATGAGGTGGGGCACTGCTCCAGAACCCAATTCAGACTACTCTCCCCCCACCTTTTGTCTCCACCAGGCCGAAGGCATGGGGAGAGAGTATGTTTTGCACTGTGTCCGTTCGTCCGTCCGTCCGAGTTAGACTTTAATATATTAGCGCCCCTCACTTCACACGGGTGTGATTTTTGGATATTACTCCTCCAGATTCTGTCCAAAAATCCCGCTAATCTTTACACAGTATCTCTATAGTCATGTGTTCAAGACGGATCTGTCCGATATTTCATATTCCATCTGAATTGGCTAACATTGGCTTTCAAAGTTTGCAGGATTGGCCCATTTGAACAAAAACTCAAATCATGAACGCAGCGTGCAATTTAGGTGGAATCTTTCACAGACTTTCCTACTGGGCTGAGGAATATATCCCACCCTTTTCACATTGGCCTGTTATAGCGCCACCAACAGGTGGATTTCGCAAAACACATTTTTGGAACAAAATGCCTCAAATCATTCAATTGCCATGCGTAAGAAGAAATGACACCCTTTTCACATTGGCCTATTATAGCGCCACCAGGAGGCCACAACCTGACCTGGCCTGGTTGAGACCTGTGCCCCGAGAGGGCACAGGTCTCACAGAGTTAAAGACGTGCAAGTGTCCGTTAGGAGTTTGAGAAACAATGGTTTAGAGTCTAAACCAGGGGTGCCCACACATTTATGACGTGAGATCTACATTCAAAATGACCAGCTCAACAAGATCTACCCACTGAAAAAATAAGTGTACCATTGCTGAAAATAGTTTAAATATATAATGTACCTGGGGGGACTTTGGAATAGGGAGAAAATATGACAGGCAGTTTGCTGTCATATTTCCTCCCCGTATTTAACTTAAACGCCCAATGCATTCTCAATGGCAATAGCACAAACTTTGGCATGCTACTAGTCCTACATACTTACACCTAGAAACCCCATTCAACCCTATTTAGGTTCATCTTACGGTGGACATGTTTGCCTGAAAAGAAATCTTTGAAATGTTTCATAGTTTTAGAAATATAGTGCTTTCAAATTTGAGAAATTTATAATGGGGCTCAATGGCAGCTCTATGGCACGTCAAAAAATTACTTTCACCTAGAAACTCTATTCACACATGTTATAATTCAGCTTACTGTGGAGACACATGCTGGAACTTTTTACTTTGAAATGATTTGTAGTTTCTGAGTTATTTAACTTAAACACCATGCATTCTCAATGGCAATAGCACAAACTTTGGCATGCTACTAGTCCTACATACTTACACCTATAGAAACCCCATTCAAACCTATTTAGGTTCATCTTACAGTGGACATGTTTGCCTGAAATGGAATCTTTGAAATGTTTCATAGTTTTAGAAATATATAGTGCTTTCAAATTTGATAAATTTATAATGGGGCTCAATGGCACGTACAAAATCACTTTCACCTAGAAACTCCATTCACACATTTTATAATTCAGCTTACTGTGAAGACAAATAATGGAACTTTTTACTTTGAAATGATTTGTAGTTTCTGAGTTATTTAACTTAAACGCCCAATGCATTCTCAATGGCAATAGCACAAACTTTGGCATGCTACTAGTCCTACAATGTAGCACTTTCCCTGGGGAAAGGCCTACATACTCTCCAAGAGTTGGGAAAGAACATATCAAGAGAGTGGAGTGGTAGGCCCTTGGATTGACCAGTGGATGCAATGTACCCCACTTTGAGGTGTCACGTCTTAGGCCTAGATTTAGGGTAGGATTGAACCAGTCGCACTGTAGCCATACAAAGGCCTAGGGTTCCCAGATTGTAAAATGTTGTTCCTCCGTCTTGGGAGAGTATGTAGGCCTTTCACTGGACCTCCTAGCCACTAAGATGACCACAGGCCCACCACTTAAAGACCACACGTTAGGGTGCCCAAATCTGAAGTTAGGTGGTCAAATTACCTGAAACTGAAGCAATTCAGTAAAGGTCAACGCTTCCTCATGGGGTCATTTTAGGGCCTAGGACCTCCAGTAAAGGGTAAAATACTCTTCTCGGTTGTGGGAACAACATATCCAATGATGAGGACCCCAGGCCCAAAGATGTCCCCCTGGCAACTGTTTCAACTTTGGGTCAGCCTACATGTAAAAGTGCCCAAAGTTGAAAGAAGGTTGTCAAATGAACTGAAACTGAAGCAATGGTGTAATTAATGCCCAAATCTGAAGTTAGGTGGTCAAATGAACTGAAACTGAAGCAATTCAGTAAAGGTCAGCGCTTCCTCATGGGTCATTTTAGGGCCTAGGACCTCCAGTAAAGGGTAAAATACTCTTCTTGGTTGTGGGAACAACATATCCAACGATGAGGACCCCATGCCCAAAGATGTCCCCCTTGCAACTGTTTCAACTTTGGGTCAGCCTACATGTAAAAGTGCCCAAAGTTGAAGGGCAGAGCTTCAACTTCAGCTACCCAGTACCCAAGGTTGAAGCCCTTCAACTTTGGGCAGATCTACAAGCTCGTAGTGCAGCACCGAGTGCCACGCTACGAGCTTGTAGATCTGCTATTTTTCAGTGGGGTACATTTAATCACTGGTCCTGGGTCAATCCAAGGGCCTACCACTCCACTCTCTTGATATGTTGTTCCCCAACTCTTGGAGAGTATTTAGGCCTTTTACTGGAGGTCCCAGCCCCTAAAATGACCCCAGGAGGAAGTGTTGGCCTTTACTGAATTGCTTCAGTTTGAGTTCATTTGAGCACCTAAATTCAGATTTGGGCACCGTAGCATGTGGTTTTTAAGTGGTGGGCCTCGGGTCATCCTAGGAGCTAGATTCTAGCTCTCTAAACCATTGTTTCACTGGTCTAAACTTTAGACCAAAGTTTGTGTTAGCTGGGGCTACTGCCCCTCAAAATATAATAATGATAACAAAAGTGCAAACAGTAAAGCAGGGATATACTGCTAAACATGACTACATCAATGCAAACACAAGGGAAACTACCAAATGAAACAATGAATGCTCTCTGTGGGTCCATGCCCCAGGCAGCATCATGGTCCAGATGTAAAGATGAAATGCACCTATGGCCAGGGCAGGTCTTTTATATAGTCTGTGGGGAGACAGTGGCCAGGTGTCTCCCATTCCCCTGATCACCTCCGACTCCACCCTCCAACCAGCACTGTCTGCAACACAGAACAGCCCCAGGGGCCGTCACAACATTCAACAGGATTTAAACAAAAAATTCTATATAATTTCA
Source organism: Electrona antarctica (assembly GCF_951216825.1). NCBI lineage: Eukaryota > Metazoa > Chordata > Actinopteri > Myctophiformes > Myctophidae > Electrona > Electrona antarctica. Next base: position 47,233,117 of record NC_136807.1, read on the forward strand.
GCGGCAGTAGAAATTTACTATGCATTGTTATTATTATTTTGAGATAAAATATGTAATAATCTACAGACACCATGACTGATAATGTCTTTACAGTTGTGGGGAGTTATATATCGGCTGATCAGGGCATTTCCTTCAGTGGGAGGAAGCTCATTGTAGAGGTCACATGCTGAGTGCTCGTCACTCCACCAATCACCTCGGGGAAGGTCTGAGACAAGAGCCAATCGCCACCCTAGCAGGGTGTCACCTGATAAGGGCGAGTGTAAGCACAGAAATTACTGGTCAATGTGGGATAATTCTCACAGGAGAAGCTAGATGGTGCACTTTCACAGCATCTCTAGTAGATGTGGTCCCACCAACTTGGAATCGTTCACGGCTGGCAGTTGAGTCCGATGTATGAGGTGGGGCACTGCTCCAGAACCCAATTCAGACTACTCTCCCCCACCTTTTGTCTCCACCAGGCTGAAGGCATGGGGAGAGAGTATGTTTTGCACTGTGTGTCCGTTCGTCCGTCCGTGTTAGACTTTAATATATTAGCGCCCCTCACTTCACACGGGTGTGATTTTTGGATATTACTCCTCCAGATTCTGTCCAAAAATCCCGCTAATCTTTACACAGTATCTCTATAGTCATGTGTTCAAGACGGATCTGTCCGATATTTCATATTCCATCCGAATTGGCTAACATTGGCTTTCAAAGTTTGCAGGATTGGCCCATTTGAACAAAAACCCTCAAATCATGAACGCAGCGTGCAATTTAGGTGGAATCTTTCACAGACTTTCCTACTGGGCTGAGGAATAAGGAATATCCCACCCTTTTCACATTGGCCTGTTATGGCGCCACCAACAGGTGGATTTTTGCAAAACACATTTTTGGAACAAAATGCCTCAAATCATTCAATTGCCATGCGTAAGAAGAAATGGCACCCTTTTCAAATTGGCCTATTATAGCACCACCAGGAGGCCACCACCTGACCTGGGTCTCACAGAGTTAAAGACGTGCAAGTGTCCGTTAGGAGTTTGAGAAACAATGGTTTAGAGTCTAAACTATTGTTTCACTGGTCTAAACTTCAGACCAAAGTTTGTGTTAGCTGGGGCTACTGCCCCTCAAAAATATAATGATAACAAAAGTGCAAACAGTAAAGCAGGGATATACTGCTAAACATGACTACATCAATGCAAACACAAGGGAAACTACCAAATTAAACAATTAATGCTCTCTGTGGGGCCATGCCCCAGGCAGCAACATGGTCCAGATGTAAAGATGAAATGCACCTATGGCCAGGGCAGGTCTTTTATATAGTCTGTGGGGAGACAGTGGCCAGGTGTCTCCCCTTTCCCTGATCACCTCCGACTCCACCCTCCAACCAGCACTGTCTGCAACATTCAACAGGGTTTAAACAAAAAATTCTATATAGTTTCAGTGGCAGTAGAATTTTACTATGCATTGTTATTATTATTTTGAGATAAATATATGTAATAATCTACAGACACCATGACTGATAATGTCTTTACAGTTGTGGGGAGTTATATATCGGCTGATCGTGGCATTTCCTTCAGTGGGAGGAAGCTCATTGTAGAGGTCACATGCTGAGTGCTCGTCACTCCACCAATCACCTCGGGGGAAGGTCTGAGACAAGAGCCAATCGCCACCCTAGCAGGGTGTCACCTGATCAGGGCGTCACTCCACTGATCGTCACTCCACCAATCACCTCGGGGAAGGTCTGAGACAAGAGCCAATCGCCACCCTAGCAGGGTGTCACCTGATCTATTATGATGAACGCCTTACCCTCCTCGGGCAAGGCGTTCCAGAAACTTTAAACTGAACTTGCAGGACAGGTTGGTGAGAAGTTCCTGCCAACTTGTACAACACATCCCAGACTTGAGACTTGTCTTTGTGAAACACATTCAAAGACACTCTTATGTAACTTGCAAAGGCCTTTTCAGTAGGGAAAGGGCCCAGAAGTAGGAAGAATTATTCTGTGCACACTCCATGTCTGCAGATAGCTGTTGTTTTAACAAATGACCACGTGCAGTCCTCTTGAGCTGCTCAGTTGAAATCAGTTAAACATTTATGATTTTGTCATGCCAATTTGCATTCATGGAGCGTACGCTCCGTAACATTTGTGATGTCGGTTTGCATCTCTACTCGGGAGTGTTGGGAGTTTTTTCACTGCTCTACTAGTCTAGAATATTATTTTAAACGATCGCATCAGGCTGGGTCATGCCTTTTCAATAGATCACATTAAAGGACGATGGATTGCTGCGCGGTATTTAAAACCGATCCAATAACATGAACGTGCATGCTTGCTAGTCATTAGGGAGTGTGATTTGTGTGAGCGACACCCATGTCCTCAGTCCTTTTGGCTGGTAGTAGTGGGTGGGTAGTACAGTGGGTGGGTGTGGAATGAGGTGTAACTTTACCGTGGCTCCGCAGGGCCGGGCCTGCCAGTGCCTGCCTATATATATGACCCCGTGTGTCTCTCTGCTTCTTGCCTTCTCGGTGTCTACCCAGGGACTCTCAGGCTGCCTGCTCTAGCTGCCCCTACGGCCCTCTATTCTGATTTCTGAACCATCTCGCTTGCGTGTATCAAGAATTAAACATCATGGCCCAGCAACAGCAGATCAGGTAGGAACCCTGTACTTCCGACACTTGGCGTTCCAGTGTCGCGCACATGAAAATAGCAGATCTACAAGCTCACAATGCATCGCAGCGTGATGCATTGTGAGCGTGTAGATCTACTTTGTAACTGAGTACAAATCAGACATTGTCAGGTAGAATGGGAATGAGCCTGCTCAGTTCTGCATGATGATCCGGATGTTATATGTGATTCTATACAAAACAGGCCTGTTTGACCCTTCCATCCCATCTCTCTCTCTCTGTGTGTGTGTGTGTGTGTGTGTGTGTGTGTGTGTGTGTGTGTGTGTGTGTGTGTGTGTGTGTGTGTGTGTGTGTGTGTGTGTGTGTGTGTGTGTGTGTGTGTGTGTGTGTGTGTGCGCGTGTGTGCGCATGCGTGCGTGTGTGTGTGTGTGCATCTGTTTGTGCGTGTGTGTGGAGTGGTGGAAAAAGTACTCTTACTTAAGTGAAAAGTATCAATTCTGCAATTTAGAAATACTGTGTAACAAGTAAAAGTCTGGAATTCAAAATGTACTTGAGTAAAAGTATCAAAATGTACAAAGCATACCAAAAGTAGGAAGTACTCAGCATGCAGAATGTCCCATTTCACTTCAGCTTTCGGTTGAGTGGTTAACGTATGTTTAATAACTCAAATCCACAAAGTAATTAGTAACTGAAGTTTGTAGTGGAGTAAAAAATTACAATATTTGCCTCTGAGATGTATAGTGGAACAGAAGTAAAAGCATTGAAAATACTCAAAAACAAAACAAAAGATACTTCAAATTTGTACTTGAATACAGTACTTGATAATAATAATAATAATGTAGATACTTTCGACCACTGGGTAGGATGAGTGTTGCCTCTGAGAGTGATACTTGCATGATCAGACTGTGGTTATTTTGGGACCCTGCAGATTCCCAAGGCAGTCACCAGTCAGTCACTGTTGAAGTCTGTTAAAGTCAAACGTTGTTCAACTTGATCCCTTTCGACTTTTTCCTCTCACATTTTTGCACATTCAAAATCATTCGTGAATATATTAACATTACCCATTATGTCTGTCGGGTGGAAAAAATCCCAGGATTCAAATAAAAAAATAGCTAAAGTCGCACACAAGTGTGTTAAGTGATCCTGAGTGTCAATGTGACTCAGAGAGTGTAGCCTACAAATGTAACCAAATGGACCCGTTATGCTCGGATGAATAGGAATAATTTTGCACCCCATGTCTATATTGAAACAGCCTCCCGGCCAAACTGATCAATGGAGGGATCGCAGGCATGGTGGGAGTCACCTGTGTGTTCCCCATCGACCTGGCCAAGACCCGGCTGCAGAACCAGCGCAGCGGCCAGCAGCTCTACAAGAACATGTGAGACCACACACGTCACATACACACATTCAAGCCACAATAAATGTGCTCAGTATAACCCATTTTGAAATAAGATCAGATTCTAAAAATGTTTGAAAATGACAGTTTTCTGAAAAAGCTGTTTCTATGTCAGTCGTTCTTCGATTTTTCAAAAATAGCAGACCTACAAGCTCGTAGCGCGCCACTCGGTGGCGCGCGCCCAAAATGGGATATTTTTTGTCTAAAAGAAAAAAGTTGTTTGTTAAAAGGTTTACCACTTAATTCATGTAGCCTACAATATGATCGTGTGCTGACTGTAATTCATTGCGAGATTACATGTAACATTCAAAGGTGTTTTTCTCAGGATGGATTGCCTTCTGAAGACAGTTCAATCTGAAGGCTACTTCGGCATGTACAGAGGTAAGACTACTGTACTTACTGAACACTACCCATATACTGTATGTGTATATAGATAGATAGATAGATAGATAGATAGATAGATAGATAGATAGATAGATAAGCAAAAACAAGAATAAACAGGTTGTAAAGCTCATAAAAGCGTCCTTGCTTGGCCCTCCACTCTTGGACAGAGCACAAAGCAAGGGTGGGTTTCTTTGTGTAGTAGGCCTATACTATCGTTCTCATTTCACACGGTAGCCTATACACGTAGCATCCACTTAGCAGGGTAATTGCCTTTGCCAAATTGGCCAAGAAGACCTTATAGTCTCCCTTTGCTCGAGTGATCGTGACCCAAGATAAACCTGGCGTTCGTTGTATAACAGGCAGATCTGTGATGCAATCCGTTTATGCTTCCAACAAACTTAATCCTTGTGCTGAAACATGCCACAGCATGTAGGCTAAGCGGGTATGAATGGCACTCGACATGAACACAATGGAGTGACCCTGGTTTGATGTGTGTGCATGTGCTCCGACGTGTGGGACGAAACTAGTTATGTGGGTTGGGCTACTGTGATTCCGTGTTAAATGATCATATTGTGCTGTGAATGAATGCCACTGTAGGCCCTGAAGCTATGTGCGCGGCGTGTGTGTTGTGTTTGCTCATGTTCCATGGAGGCTTGCCAAAGGACGCAGCCCCAAAATGCATTAATTCATCATGTTTTATACATGCACATAAATGTTTAAAATAGATAACCTTAACCTAGGAGTTAACTACGACTTCCTCTCCCTTCCCTCGACACATTTAAGTCTAGACTAAAAACCTTTGTTTCCATGGCCTAGACTGTTGTGCATTTCATCCACAACCCTCGTTTTTCCTTCTGCCATTGCATACTGGTTTAATCTGAATGTTGTTTTAACCCAAGCTGTTCCATTTTTCTTTTCTTCACACAATTTTATTCTGTTGTATTATTTCTTTGTTTTTTTTTTCACGTTGAACCAATTTATTCATACACGAACAGTTATTGAGTACATTAGTATTTTTAGCATAGCATTTTGCTTTGACAACAGCTGCTAAAAAGAAAAAAAAGGAGCCAAACAGAATCCTGTTGCATCCTTTCCAAAATAAACATATTTGAGTCTCCCAGCAAAATGTGTAAAGTACCCTGGCTCTCCACTTGGGGGCGACAGCGAGAGGCTGCCACTGGACACGATGCCAACCGACATGAACTGAACGTAACTTATTACAACTAAAAAGGCATAAGGATGCAGTGGGAGGATTAGTCAACTAATACTAAAACAAAACAAAAACTGGAACAGTGACAGACTCTGAGTCTGTGGTGGTGCCTGGTTCTTGTTCAACAGTGGCGGTGACTTGTCCTTGTTCGATGACAGTGGTGGTGCCTGGTTCTTGTTCAACAATGGTGGTCCTAAACTTATTTGTAACCTTATTCTCAGTAAAACAAAATTAAGAATACAAGAACCGCCGCACCTAGCGGTCAGCGTGAGGTCGGCGGAAAAAAAAACGGGGGCGAGATGGATTATGGGCGACGATATGCTGTTAATAAATACTTCAATCAATCAATCAATAGGGGGGTTTCAAAGTTTGACCTGGACGCAGGCAGACAGGCACCAAAACAAAAAAACTTGAACAAAAGAGGCACATGAATCTGAAAGTGGCAACACTCGCTGAAACAAACATTTATACACAGGGAATTAACTAGACACAGGTGCCACTCAAATGACAATCAAACACGAGATAGGCTGGGGCTAAGTTACAGGACACACACAGGTGAAGATGAATCATCACAGGGTGGGTGAGACAAGGCAGGCAACAACAACAACAAGGGCAGACAGGAAACACACTACTAAAAATACCAGAAACCCAAGAACACTCTACAAAATAAAATACCAAAATACTAAATGTATGTGGTGTGTTAAATGTTCGAGACTGTCACTTAACTCCTTGTGTCATTGTTTATTGTTGTTATTGTAGGAGCTGCTGTGAACCTCACCTTGGTAACACCCGAGAAGGCCATCAAACTGGCCGCCAATGACTTCTTCCGCCACCAGCTGAGTAAAGACGGGTCAGTGGAAATGGACAGATTCTCACATTGAAACAAGTTGAATGCAGTAAAAACCCTCAAGTATTAACTTAAGACTCTAAGAGAGAACAAATGTATTCAACCCATCAAGACCTGAGGACCCGATTCTACAAAATGTCTACTAAATCCTAACTGTTTTCTGAAAATACGTATGTTGCTACTGTATAATATCAGTGATGCTCAACTTTCTTCATGTCAAAGACCCCCAAAATGATATGTATTTGGCCCCGGACCCCCCATCTGAAATTGTTTTGTTCTATAGGAAGCCCCCAGAAGCAAAGATTTGAATTAAAAATGTTTGCTTTAAAAGTATATATATACGGTATATTCAGTATTTGAACACATTTCAAGATTTTTGAATAGTCAACCAATGTATAACTAAAATAAAAAATGACACGGATGCTTTCCTGGTTTTAACGGGTTAATGTATCCATTTGAAACTGTAAGAGAGAACAATGCATTATTAATTTATTGCGGAATTTAAAATGTTTGTGTTCATGGTTTCAGTGGCCGACTGACGGTGGGAAAACAGATGCTGGCCGGCTGCGGTGCAGGGATGTGCCAGGTCATTGTGACCACGCCCATGGAGATGCTGAAGATCCAGCTCCAGGATGCAGGCAGGCTATGTATGTATCTATCTATCTATGTACATAGCCTGCCTGTGTTACTGTGTTACTGTTAAGATAGCACTTCACCCATGAATGTTCAACCTCATCTTCATATAATTGGCCCTCACTAATACTAATGGTAAGACGGTATAGGCATATACCTTTTCTTCCTACTCGCTCTGCGTGTCAGAGGTGGACTGTGAATAGTTAAAAATGGAGTGCCGTGATTTTTTTCCCCACCCACATCATCAGGTAATATTGTTATATAAAGAGGAAGATTTTTTTCCAAAAAGTGTACAGTATTTGTTAAATGTTGTTTTTATGTGGACAACTGGACACACCTACCAGTTCATTAAGTATGCCTGGTTTGCCTGGTGGTTGTCTGGCGATGCACCTGAACTCACATATGTTGTTGTATGAAGGGGGAGGGGAGGATATTGTGATGTCACTATATCACTGTTTTTTTCATTGCCACGTTTGACTGTCAAGGTGTCCCAAATGTGTTACTACACCCAAAATACAAAGGGAAGTAATATTGCACACGCCACGTCACCTCATAAACACATGAAAAACTGGGAAAAAAGACAAAAATCACGGCACTCCATCTTTAAAAAACCTGCCTACTAATGACATAATCGGTGGGGATTCCACGCTAATGGAAACCACAGCACCTGCAGCGCCAGTTCCTCTTACCAAAAGTGGCCCGCTGGGCACATGGGCATTCCACGAGCGGGGCCTCTGACTCATTTCAAGTTTGAGAATAAGTCGAGATTCTTTCGGTGGCGGCCCCAAGAGCTCTAATCAATCATTTCCAGATAAAAGTGTGTGCTGTCGAGTGCCAGCTATCCTGAGCAAAACATTTCTCACCCCCTATACACTGGTCGGACGACCAATTTGCACATCGGGACCGTTCTTCTTGTGTCGATAACAGAATGATAATGTCATTAGTATATCTGAATTGACGTCCACAGCCAACCTCTGAGACACAGAGTGAATAGACAGAAGCATTTATGAGAATCACTTATATGAAGATAAGGGTGAAAATGTGTGTGAAGTGCTCCTTTTAATTTAACTCCGAGAGCATGTAACCAAACTGGTTAAGTTTGTAAACTCTCTCCTGTATCCATCACCTGTATCCAATAATGGGTGCGTTCGGAAATGCGCACCGGGAGCGCACTCGCCTATTAGTTTGTATTGGCAGTGCGCTCAGTGTCCTGTAGTGTAAACCATTACTCTGCACGTTCCATGCAGTTTTCAGACAGTCACAATAATACTGCATCTCTGTATCTCTGCCAGTGGCCCAGCAGAGGGTGATGCCCAGTTTGGTGCCCGCTCTAAAGATGGGGGGAACCAGTGCTGTCCTCAGTCGCTCCTACAACGCCAACCAAGTGATCAGAGTGTCAGCCACGCAGATCACCCGAGAACTGTTGAGGACCAAGGGAGTGTCAGGACTGTACAGAGGCTTGGGAGCCACGCTAATGAGGTGACAAAGTTAAATGATATAGGACCACCATCGCACTTATGTGTAACAGTTCTCAACGGGCCTGAAAATTAAGGCCGCTGGCCCTAACTGGGCCGTCTCGACACTCGGCTCGGCCAAAACAATTACCACTTTTAGGCCCAAAAACATTAACCATTATGCGGTAATGTCCTCAAAGTCATGCATACAACAACCTTGAACTGAGCAGATTGGACCTTCCAATGACTATATTTTGTAACTGCAATCATTGGGAGCTTCAAATTCATTTCACCTATAAACTTGTGATGTGACATTAAGCATATCGTTGGCCATTTCTAGGGATATGAGGAAGAGCATTGCACTCGAAACGTCACAGTAAATTTTTTGTGCAAATAAAGGCACTTCACGAGCATCGGAGCCCACAGTGTGCGAGTACCTTCTTTTCTTTATATGTGCATTTCTAGGGATATCCCATTCTCCATGGTGTACTTCCCGCTGTTCGCTCACCTGCAACAGCTGGGTCGTCACTCTGCGGAAGACCCCACCGTGCCCTTCTATTGGTCCTTCCTGTCAGGACTGGCGGCCGGATGCACCGCGGCAGTGGCGGTCAGCCCATGTGACGGTAAGTGGCTCGGCCAAGATCTGGCCAACGTACGGTTCCACTTCCATTGAGTTGAAAAATGCTATTGTGTGTTGAAAATGCTATTGAGTTGAAAATGCTATTGTGGGCTTCTGCGATTCAGTTCTTGCAGTTAAAGCTCTGTCCTCTTCTGTTGTGCAGTGGTGAAGACAAGGCTACAATCCCTCAAAAAAGGGGCAAATGAGGAGACCTACAAAGGAGTGGTGGACTGCATCAGGTAATACTAAAGCCCGATTTGTATGCTTACTTGTAGTTGTGTGCCAGCTAGGTCACCGAAAGTAGCAGCACTACAATCTCACAACGCTTTGCAATTTTGACGCTGCACTATATGACCCTGCACATGTACAGCAGACCTATTCTTGGTCCGTGTCACGGGCCACGGCATGCATCCAAGTATAAACATAACTCACAGCTGCATCTACAGAGAAAAATACGTGTTTGAACCCTTAACAAGTTCCAAAGTTGTTTGTTTTGTTTGTTTTTTTGAGGGGCTAGCCCCTCCAACGCCTGGCTTTCTGTGTGCCCCGGCCCCTGTGACATCATGTGGCAGCCACTTTTTACTATGACGTATACAGTGGCCCTCATTTCTGTTTTTGAATGCAGACAAATAGTTTGCTAACCGTTTAACTCTGTCCTCCCCTGCAGTAAGATCATGAGGAAGGAGGGTCCAGGGGCGTTCATGAAGGGAGCCACCTGCAGGGCTCTGGTCATCGCCCCTCTCTTTGGCATCGCCCAGGTGGTCTACTCTGCGGGAGTGGGGGAGTTCCTGCTGGAATACACGCCTAGCAACATCTACTCTGCTTAAGACCAGCTTATATACTTAGTCCTTCCACCTCCTCCTTAAGTCACAGGCAGCTACAGAGTAACGTCCCGGGGGCTGTGCCGACGTCCTGTTTCTAATATATTATCGGAGGTACTCGGAAAAATGGGGACCAAGTGTACAGTAGATGTCATTTCATTTTTAAAACGTGGGTTTTCAGGGAAATGATTGGATGGAAAGAGGGAAGGAGATATAACAAGTGTCCATTCGCCCTCTTAAAAGCTCCCCTTCATTTTCCCTCAATGAGGGACCTGATTGTATACGACCTCTTCCACCGTATCTCTCTGAGTTAGTCCTCTCCTGTAGAGTAGACCCAAACCAAACCATCTCCACTCCCGAGCCTTCCTTCGCCCCCTAGAAGCCCTGTATATCCCTTACTGTAGCTCTCACAGGATCTCTAACCTCTGATTGCTTCCAGCTGCTTCTTCCATATTGGCAACACTCCATGATGAGTATCACCAAGTGTTAGAGAAGAGCGAGGAGGTGCAGATATCATATCTGAAGGACAGCAGCAGAGGCTACGAAAGAACTTTGCGTGAACAACATACATCCTCCAATCCTGTTTTAAAGGGTTATTATGTGTATAATACTGGGCTATTTGATGCAGCCTATTTCTTTGTACAGTATATTGTTTTTTTATTCATATTTATTTATGTAGGCAAGACTTCTTTGAAATCGTATCAACAGCTGATTCCCCAAAAATGGTTAAAAACAAACACCCGAGCGCAACCAAACATAAAATGACTTGTCTTTTAGTTCCACTGGATCTCTTCTACACTAGTCCCTCCCTGACATTCTAGTTTGTATGTGTTGGCAAATACATTTAGTCTTAGTCTTCGTCATCATGGCTTAGTTTTTTTTACTTTGTTTTCGTCAGTGAAAAAAGGTAGTTGATGAAATCAACACTGCTGTATTGTCGCATGCTGTCTCTATAGGGATGATGTTTCATGCTCTCATAATGAGTCTTCCTCACTCTACCTAGTCCCTGATGCATGCAGTTACCCAGGTCTATAAATACAACATCATATCATGCATGTCAGGCACGTGCAGAGGGAGGGAGCCCCCCCCCCTCCCTGTCTCAAAGTCGTCGTCCCCAACATCTGTGGCCGCTAAAAATATTATATATTTTATTTAATGTTTACATGGAAATTAGAATGTATTTCTTATTTTACTTTCCAATGACATGGGACAAGTTATTGCGCCATTAGACATCCAATGTACTACATTTCTGATGTGACCACCCCAAAAATTGGTGCTCGCGTGGCATTTTCTGGGGTTCGGGCACCTGCCCCCTCAGTGCTCTCTGCACGACCCTGATGCCTGTAGTGTACTGTATAGTTACCCAGGTCTATAAATACAGCATCATATCATGGAAGCAACTTAAACCCTACAGTTGGGTGCCACCGATATTGTCCCTTATCATTTGACCCATTTAGGCCTGACCTCAAAATTTTAAAAAATCCTTCTAAATCCTCCAGTTTTCTGAAATAAATATTTTCACGATTTTTCAAAAATAGCAGACCTACAAGCTCGTAGCGCGCCACTCGGTGGTGCGCTATGAGCTTGTAGATCTGCTATTTTTCAATAGCTAAATTATAACTTAATGTTTAAAACACCAAAAGGGGTTCCCGCCCAAAATGGGTTAACTGTCCTTTTGCGCAGATCACGCAAACCTCAGCAAAAAGAAAAGGACAATATCGACAGCCTCCAACTGTATACTGTACTGAGTTGGCCTGGGTCTCTCAGGGTTCTAAACTCGGTACGCTCCTTTTTTCAACATACAGTATCTATTCACAGGGAATAGCTGATCTACAAGCTCACGATGTTTGAATAGGGCTGCTAGGGTTCGTGTGGGTTTTAATACAAATCTTGTCTTTGAAAACGCTGCACAGTTAATGTTGTATAATCAACACTGGCACGGTCTGAAGAGGGCCTTTAAAGCCCTTATGGAGCCGATTGTGGAGAATTAACATTCTCTACGATCAAGCCGCTGTAATATTCTCTGTTTGCTGCTTCACTCGAGTCATCCGGAATGTTTCATGTCAGTGAAAGATGAAAAGTTGAAGGCATGCAAGATAGGGAGATGACTGAGGCTTTTTCCTTTTTGAGCCGTGCTTTTGGGACCAAGCACAACACATCCTATAAGTGTTCTGTGTTTATTCCAGTTTTGACCTGAGATCAGATTCTAAAAATGTCTTCTACATCCTGACAGTTTTCTGAAAAAGCTATGTTTCTATGTCAGTCGTTCTTCGATTTTTCAAAAATAGCAGACCTACAAGCTCGTAGCGCGCCACTCGGTGGCGCGCTATGAGCTTGTAGATCTGCTATTTTTCAATAGCTAAAGCATAACATAATGCTTACACCAAAAGGGGTTCCCGCCCAAAATGGGTTATTCCAGTTTTGTTGTCAACTGTCAACGATACACTGGTAGTCCATGTTAACACAAACATCACTGTACTAAGCTGTGGCAGTTACAATGTTATACCCGGGGTGGTTTTCTGGGTAGCATTCGATGTCTGGGGACCCTTTTTGTTGAGCATTAAGCCTGACTGTGGGGGGGGGGGGGGAAACGACCCTCAAGATTTTTACTTGCAAATGGAATATTTAAAGGTATATTCAGTGATTCACTTAATTCAAATATCACTTATTTTTTCTTATTTTTTGGATAATCCTCCCTACTATAAAGTGTGCTGACCATATAAGGAGTTCCTCCCTGTCCCCAGTGAGCCCCTGGGGTCAAAAAACCCTAGTTTCGGTTTGGGCTTTGGGTGGCAAAGCCTTCATCCAATCAGGATGAGAGGGGCCTTCCTCCAATCATGATCGAGTGGGGCGGGCATTGGTGCACGTGTTGTTGGTCTGTTGTACTTCCCCCACTGTAGAGCGCGTGCATGTGCACAACTTGTTACCGGGTGGACCGTTTTTTTTCTCCAAATCACCCAAATCACTGAATGCTCCTTTAATTATAGGATTATGCATGTACATAAATCCTGAATAAACAAATGTAACCAACAGCTTTTGTTGTCGTTGTGTTTATGTATATGTCTGCAGCAATGTGTCTGTACCATGACACACATTCCGGAATATTTAGCATTTCTATCCTCAGGCACTGTGATTATGTAAGTCATGTACTGTAAATCATGGGTTGTTGGAGCTAGACAATAGAGTAGATTTTCTGATGCAATATTTAAAGCCGTTGCCATATGTCTCTCCACGCATAATATGCAGAACTTAAGACATAATGTAATGTGCAGTGCTGGTGCCACGCACGTACTGCAGTGTGGGTGTAAACTTACTCTGCTGCATGGCATGCAGCATGCAGCTGTCTGCTGCGCTCAAACACAGAAAGGTGAAACTCTGACAAACCCCTGTCATGCTACTAAACATGGAACAAGACTACATCCTAATCCCGCAGATGGCATGGAATCGAAACAGCAGCAGCAGCAGAATGTTCAGGTAAGGTATTTCAACAAAAACATCCCCCAATACAGCAATATAATTAATTCTAGCCAGGGCCGGATCTACCATATGGGCACTTTGGGCACGTGCCCTTGGGCACCAGGGGCCCCTTAAAAAAAAAAACGTTTTTTTTCTTTCTTTTTTTTTAGCTCCACAGAACATTTCTCTGCTAATCCGAATGAAATAAATGGTGTTTATTGTTGGTGAGAAGGGCAGCTGAAAAGTGCAATTGTGTGTAAAGCGCAGCAACAATGCGCTAGATTGGCTGTCACTCTGGGGGGGTAGGCGACCGGAAATAGGCCAATATAACGGCATAAAACTGCCCCAAAACGGCTCCGAAACAGCAAAAATGTTGCGCGCGAGTGAAGGGGGGCCCTTCGAGCTTCAGTGCCCAGGGGCCCTAAGAGGTGTTGATCCGGCCCTGATTCTAGCACGTATGCATAAACTGCAGCAACACATTTTCGTCTGTGTTCATTGGTAAGTTTTGCTCAGATAATTTTTGTCATGTTACAAATACCTCTTACACAAGGAAAGAAACAAAAAAATTAAGTATGGTAAAGAGGGCAGCTACTATTGGAGAATAATATTTGCCTCTGAGATGTAGTGGAGTAGAAGTAAGCTAAAAGTATTGAATATTGGAAATACCTCAAAATTGTACTCCTTGACTACATGAACTTAGTTACTTTCCACCCCTGATGTTTGGGACCAAACAGAACACAGTGAACCATGTTGAACTTTTAAAAACTTTATTAGTTGTCAAACATCTATCTTCCTGAGAAGCTTGGAATGCCATTAAAATAAATTAACACACAAATCAATAACAAACAACTCAACTGTCTGTCACACAGATTCTTGTTCTTTAGGTGTATACAGTACAAAACGCCATTCTTTTTTTAAAAACAAATTGAACACAGGAAACACGGTACCAACTCTGTGGATTTGTCACTTGTCGTTAACAGCGGCGCTGCTGGCATCAAAACATCCCTTTGAGCAGAAACCGCTGACCCATATCTAAGTTCGGCTTACAAACACCTTCACTCAATTCTACAGAGATGTTGAAATGACCATTGAGCTACTAGTAGTTGAAAGTTCCCCTCTCCCTTGTGTTGCATGGGCAAAATGGGATGCATCTCAACCAAAAAAAAACACCATGGTCTCCTCCATTCCTCTACATCTATTTCTTTGTCGCATTCCTAAGCCATAATTCAACCGCAGACATATAGAATCTTTCTGCCGGTCATCAAATTATTGGCTTAGGAATCTCCATGAATTCTAGGCTTCATGAGGTGTGTATAATTGATAGAAAACACGTAATCTTTTGGGTGAACTACTCCTTGCCCAAGTAACATCGGCAAGTCATCCACTTGTGCTACACAGTAAAAGGGCCCATTTTAACAGAGTTAAACGAACACTCTTTTTTTTCTTTTCTTTTTGCTGTGCACTTAAAATGCAGTCCGACGTATTCTACAAACATTATGTACAGCTACTCACCTTTCAGGGTTTTTATTTATTTTATTTATTTGCTACAAAGAAGACTACATTCCGACTGGCTGTTTGTTTGAAATTAGCTTGTTATAAAATAAAGGCACGTTAAGAAAAATGTGTGGAACACGGCTTTGACTAAACGACGGTCACAACTACCAACACTGTACAGCTACTGCAAGCCTGCAACCACACACACACACACACACACACACACACACACACACACACACACACACACACACACACACACACACACACACACACACACACACACGCAGCATGTTAAAAACTTACTACAGTCACAGATAAAGTACACAACTACAAAAATGCACACGTATTTATTTACATAGTGGAGTCCTGCTGACCCCAGGAATAGACTGGTGGAACTGGTGGAACCTGCACGGTCGATGGTGACCCATGGTCCACAAATAGTCTCTTGCTCTGCTCTAGCCCATGCAGTGGTTCTCAACCTTTTCAGCCCCCCCCCCCCCCCCCCCCCCCCCCAAATAGTCATAATTATGTGAACTGGGGAACCCGCCGACCCTTCTAAGCACTTGGAATTGTAGTAGTTGAAGCATTACATTTGTTTGACTCGACTACATATTGTGAAAATAGCCGATCTACAAGCTCGTAGACCATGCTATTTTCACAACCGTTGCCTCTTTCTTATATTATTTGACAATTTGGACAATGTTTGACCAGGTTTTATACTTTGCTGATTACTTTTGGTGCAACAATGGCCTTTTTTGCTTTTCCTTTTTTCTTCATGGGGAATTAAAAAGGTCTCTCCCCTGGCAGGTGAAAAGAAGCGGCTTGAACTCCTCATGAACTGAAGATAGCATGAGGTCAGTCCGTTGCTCTCCCCAGGTTGGCAGAGGGGGGGGGGGGGGGCACCCAGGATTACATTAGACAATTGGCACTTCATGGGTAAAAAAAAATGTGTTACAAAAATCGTGGGATAAAAAAAAGAAGAAAATAAATTCTTAAAAGTCCTTAAATTGTCACTTCACTGTCATCTGGACATATATACAGTATATATTCCTGAGGGGACCGGCCCACAGGTTGAGAACCATTGCTCTGGTCAGTGTAACAGTAGGTCTAATGAAATAAATGAGATGACTGCGTTGCTGTACAGATGCACTGTACTGCACTTGACCATCTGAATGGAATTGCCGACTAGTTGCTCACAGTACGTCATCTGACCAGTCTTGTTATGTCTATTTAAAGGGACACTTCACCCTTTTTGCAAAAAAATATATGTTAATGACGTTTAGAAGATTTAGAACAGTTTACTGGGGGTCTTTATGTGTGTAATATGTGGTTTTAGATATTTTAGATTTTAGCAGTGAGCCCAGTGTCTCTGATGTCATGGACACTGGGCTCACTTCCTTCCTGGACTACAATTCAAACAATGCTCTGGTGCACTGCACCTCCTTGTGGATAGGGGAGGGCTGTCTTAACTGAGACAACATGTAGTCCAGGAAGTAAGTGAGCCCAGTGTCTATGACATCAGAGACACTGGGCTCACTGCTAAAATCTAAAATATCTAAAACCACATATTACACACATAAAGACCCCAGGAAAGTGTTCTAAATCTTCTAAATGTCATTAACATATCTTTTTTTGCAAAAAGGGTGAAGTGTCCCTTTAAGTTGACGAGGTGAAAGGGACACAGGTGTCACTTCTGCAGGTCATGATTGGACCAGTGGTTCTCAAACTCTTTCATGTCAACGACCCGCAAATTGGCTCTCATTAGGCCGCGGAGCCCCATTTGAAAAGATACGCCATGCATGGACGACAAGGGATAAGAGAAGATTTCTACGGCCCTAGCAGTGATTCTCAACCATTTTAATTTCAAGGGCCGCTCAGTTTGACATGGATTAGGCTAGCCTACAATCCCCCATTTAATGCCATTGATATTGTAAAATCAATGTTAATTTAACATTTAACCCCAACGGGTCCATTTGGTTCCATTCTATTCGTACACTCTCTGAGTTACAGACCCATAAGGGTCCATTTGGTTCTTAACCCATTTTGGGCGGGAACCCCTTTTGGTGTTTTAAACATTATGTTATAATTTAGCTATTGAAAAATAGCAGATCTACAAGCTCGTAGCGCGCCACCGAGTGGCGCGCTACGAGCTTGTAGGTCTGCTATTTTTTTTAAATCGTGAAAATATTTATTTCAGAAAACTGGAGGATTGAGAGGGATCCTCAATGACCCCTGAGGGTCCCCGGACCACCCTTTCAGAACCACTGGTTTAGATGACAACGGTCGTTGCATTCTCACTTCATATTCTGCGTTTAGACGGAGTGACGCGCTGCCAGACAGACCAGTCACGCGTGCCAAAAGCAGTGTGTTGTTTACATTCAACCAAAGCAGCGTGGTTCTACAGCTCTGCACCGTGAGACGACGTGAGCCACAACGTTTGCGTGCTTTGCAGATTGCCCTGCGTTGCACGGAGTTTACACGGAAGACGCAAGGCGGGTGCGTTTTCAAAGATTTCCACTCTGGAAGGAGGGTTTTTCACTTTGTTGCATTTTTCAACCATCCGATAACGCCGTTGTCGTCAGGATGGGGCCTTACAGCCAGGCCGGTGAGACGTACTGTATATCTGTGGGTGATCTAGTGATATAAGATAAGGCACAGGGACAGTCCTCAGTCCTCACTGACTTTAACCACTTCCATTGACCGCAGGCTCTATAATAATTGGTCCCCTCCTTTTTCCGCTCTCCTCTAACACCAACTCTCTTAGATTGAAAGAATAGCACGATATACACGCACATCGCACTGTTGGAACTTGTATATCTCATATTTTTGTCTTTGAATGTTCAGGTTATTATGACATGCCCAGAATAGGGACGTTATAGCTATAGGGTTCGTGTTGGTTAAAAGAGATGTAAAGTTTTGACAGAACAGAAGCCTTTTTTGACTGCGGTGACATATGACTGAGGACAGATGACTGTCTCTGTACGGTCTGTAAATGTATCCGGGGGTCTGAATGTACAGTACTGTCATTCTCTTACATAACACAAGCAAGCACCCCCCCCCCCCCCCCCCCCTGAGGGACCCCCACCCTTCAGCAGATAAAGGTGGTGTGTGAAAAAGAGAAAGATCTAATGAGCCTGGAGACACCGACGCCAGTTCTTATAGGAAGCAAGCAGTGTTGACTGTACTGTACACAGTGAGATGATGAACACTAATTGTACAGTATGAGAGAGAGAGAGAGAGAGAGAGAGAGAGATAGAGAGAGCATGGTGGACACATAATCTGAGTTTTCGGTATCCGTCCACCAATCGGATGTCTCTGGTGGATTCCAGACAACGTATTGGAGTGTCCTCTCGGTGTCGCATGACATAATATTTGTGTGTGTGTGTGTGTGTGTGTGTGTGTGTGTGTGTGTGTGTGTGTGTGGTATGCCGCTGTCAGCTGCTTTCGTCCCAGGAGTATCACAGGCTACATTTGCTGCGGCATCCAAAGACCGTCATGAATTATGACCTTTTAGCTGCTTGAACCTCGTCTACCATATTGATATATCCATAATACAATGACCATCGGCTACTTTATCAGAGAGACTGACGTCTTTGCACGATGATACACGATGGTATGGTCCATTCATGTCCATTCTGTTCTTGTCCTTGTTTTCATATCTTCTGGTCACGCCATGTGTCCAGTACTCAGTCCACTACTGTATATATTTCTCTGCGTGTGTATTACCGTAACCCATTTTGGGTGGGAACCCCTTTTGGTGTTAGCATTATGTTATGCTTTAGCTATTGAAAAATAGCAGATCTACAAGCTCATAGCGCGCCACCGAGTGGCGCGCTACGAGCTTGTAGGTCTGCTATTTTTGAAAAATCGAAGAACGACTGACATTGAAACATAGCTTTTTCAGAAAACTGTCAGGATGTAGAAGACATTTTTAGATCTGATCTCAGGTCAAAATGGGTCAAACTTCCGAATGTGTCGCGTGATACCGCCTGGTGTTATCGTGTTCTCCACGCACGCGACTCAACGCGAACCATCACTCACCGCCCTTTGTCACGCAGCTAAAAGGTCCTGATTCTGACAGACCCTGCATGCATGCTGCTGGAGGGGTCAGTGTCAAGGCTATGTTGGAAGACCCCCTCGGTGCTACATGTTATATTTAGTGAAGTGGACAACAAACGCGCAGGGCCAGTGCCAGAGAGAGGGAGAGGGAGAGAGAGAGAGAGAGAGAGAGAGAGAGAGAGAGAGAGAGAGAGAGATGAGAGGGAGGGAGAGAGAGAGAGAGAGAGAGAGAGAGAGAGAGAGAGAGAGAGAGAGAGAGGGGGGGAGAGAGAGAGAGAGAGAGAGAGAGAGAGAGAGAGGGAGGGAGAGAGAGAGAGAGAGAGAGAGAGAGAGAGTTTGATTATTGGCCCGTTTGGCCGTGGACTAGGACTGATGGTCGAAATGGACAAAACCAAAACACAATAATTTGGCCCAAATACCTTGATATTGACTGTGACGATATTATAATATTGAGGATGATAAACAAAGTCAAATAGGGCGAAACGAAACGGCAGGCAGCGGTTGAGCCTGTGTCCTTGCTAGTAAAAATATAACGTGTGTGCTTGTGTTCCGTAACTGAACCCTAGCATCCTTATCCTGTGCATGTCATAAAAGGCGAACATTTGGTGAAAGAGGAGGGGACCTAGTGGTGGGCCCTTGGGAGGGGGGGGGGGGGGGGACTCTGGTCATCTGAAGTACACTATATACTGTATAGGGTTCAATTGGTCAGTGATGAAAGCACCATAGTGGTTTGCTTCCTGCACTTCTAGGTGGTTGGAAATCGGTTAAAATAATGGTGCTGCAGGGGATTTGATCTCAAGGCTTCAGGGGTGTTTTTTTGGGGGGGGTTGAGGGTTCAAGGGTCAGAGGTGGAGGCCAGGGCGGGGGTGGAGGTTTTAAATGACCTCTCTGCTGTTGCGAATGGCACAGCACAGCACCATGCTGAAGATCATCCCGATGACCTGGTGGACGGAGAATGGACACACTTAGGAACAGCATCAATATCACACTGTACAGCTCTTCTACTTTGCTCTTCTACTCTACTTAAGAACAGCATCAATATTTAATTTAATTTAATTTAATTTAATTTAATTTAATTTAATTTAATTTAATTTAATTTAATTTAATTTAATTTAATTTAATTTAATTTAATTTAATTTAATTTAATTTAATTTAATTTAATTTAATTTAATTTAATTTAATTTAATTTAATTTAACAACAATTTATTTTTATTTCACAACAATTTATTTTTTATTTCATTTTTAATTTCACACTTAATTTCACAGCTCTTAACTAGTTTTCTCTTCTACTGACATGATTTATACATCCTACCTGGGTCGTGTTTTTCCCCCCACTCTGAATTCCCATAGACTTTTTTTCGAGTCAAATAAGAGTGTTCCAAAAATAAACAAACGATCCTGGCAGTTTCACTCATATATGAGAAGTAATGTTGAGTCTGAAGATAGAAGATAAATTGTAGTATTACAGTACTTCTCACATGCAGACTGCAGACTCACCATGACTCCGGCAATACCAATGCCCACGTAACCAATGATGTAGAGTTTAGTGTTGAAGAACTCCTCGATGCCTGATTCGCAGTCCTGCAAGAAAAACAATGTACAGTGAGCTCTGATGATGTGGCCTCAGTAAATAAAATAAACAAATTTAGCAGTTAATAAGAGCGATGGCCCCACACCTCCTGTGTGCTTTCTTCTTTCATTAGCAGGAAGAACTGGGTGGTTCGTTAGAACCGGATGAACGCAGGTCAAACCGCCAAATATGTTTGTTATATTATGAGTTGCCCATGTACATCTTAGTCTGTGTACTTGAACTTGAGATACAGTGTACTTGATATGTATTGTGTACTGCCTGTACTGTAGCATACTTTATGGATAGGCTACGAGAGACATCTCAGCGCCAGCAAGGTCATTATCATGTCACGTTTCTATGTCTCATATCTTATTGTCACGTCATTATGATCCAGCACTATATATGTTCCTGTTTGTGTAATAAACTTTGTGAACCTTTAGCGTGATACTGTCTCGTGTCGCGTTATTGTTCTCCTGGGCCCGTTGCCGCAGTCGCCGTACCGAAGGAATACTTCAACCGGATTATCACACACCACCCAGCCTGCACACACTACCTGTCTGTCAGAACCAGACGAGGGTCCAGTTTAGAGATTACAACAAGGTTTTTTAATATAGACAAATACGAGCTCACAACGCTTGCAGAGCATTGTGAGCTTGTAGATCTGGTATGTTCACAATATTTATCTGTGGGGCCGAGTTCAAACTAAATGTAAATGCCTCAACTCCTACAATTCGGGCGGCAGTGGATCAGGGGTAGAGTGGCTGGTAGAGCGGCCGAATGGGAAACAAGTTCGATCCCGGGCTCCCCCAGAGTTGCTGTAGTGTCGAAGTGTCCTTGAGCAAGACTTTAAACCTCTAATTGCTCCCGATGTGCAGGTTGGTGCATTGCATGGTTTCCTCCACGAATGTGTGTGTGACTGGGTGAATGTAATGCACAATCTATGTAAAGCGCTTTGGATAAAAGCACTATTTATCAATTCCAAGTACTTGTCAGGGTGGGGGGGTCCCCAGTTAAAATATTATGCTTATTTCAGGGGTTCACGGTCTGAAAAGGTTGAGAACCACTGCCCTAACGCAAACTAGGGGTGGTTTGTAACGTTGCAGAGTTACGTGTTGTTCTCTAGAAGGTCTCACCTTGGTTTCTGATGGCGAATCAGTAGTGGGACAGGGGCTTTCTTTGGTTCCGCAGCAGTTCAGCTACAGCACACATAGGACAGACAGAGCACACCATGTGGCACATGAACAAAACACTTGTACATTTTGTAGAAAAGGCTTCAATATCTGATGTGTGAGGGCAAGACCTTTACTTGTACGTTTTGTGGTTAAAGCTTTGCTCAAACTTTCTATGTTTTGCATTTACAGGGGTCATCACCATGCTGACTTGCGGTGGCCATTTTTGTCAAAATTACATTTTTGCCATGGACATACAAAATGAGTGGACAATAATATTGCCAGATGCACATAAAGCCCTTGAATTGACCGTGTTTGTTTTTAGTTCCCCAAAACTTACCACACTGTGGTAGGAGTTGAGCATTGTGCTATTATCATTAGATGACGCATAGCTTTCCTTGTAGAAGTTCTGGACATCTTCGATGATCTGCGAGATAGAATGGATGGCATTATTATGGCTGCAACAGCTGATCGAACTAATCGATTTAACCCATTTTGACCTGAGATCAGATTCTAAAAATGTCTTCTACATCCTGACAGTTTTCTGAAAAAGCTATGTTTCTATGTCAGTCGTTCTTCGATTTTTCAAAAATAGCAGACCTGCAAGCTCTCTATGAGCTTGTAGATCTGCTATTTTTTAATTTTTCAATAGCTAAAGCATAACATAATGCTAACACCAAAAGGGGTTCCCGCCCAAAATGGGTTAATCCATTATAACACGATAGATTTGAATTAAATTATTATGTTATCGAAAATGTATGCATTTTTACATCTACATTAGATGTACTACAGTACAGTATGTTAGATGTACTAAAGTACATCTACATTAGATGTACTGTACGGTATGCATCATGATGCAACGTGTTGTGTACTTGTAGATCTGCTATATTTTAAGCCACACCGCTGTACAACAGAGTACACAATAGGGCTCAAGTTCATATTAAGACTAATCGATGTAATCAATTATTTTAAAAAAAATATTCTTTTTTTGTGTTCATTTGTAGCACTTCTCGATTATTCAATTATCCAAAAAAGTTATCAATAGCACAATCGCTATGAAGATAATCGATAGTTGCAGCTCTAGGTGGAGTCCTAGAAAGGATTTCCTAACGTATTGAGTTGCTCTAAAGTGTGCATTATACATTTAGTATGAATAACATCATTCTTCTACCTTTTCTTTGTTCAAGAATCCAAAAACCCCGGCTGCCACCTCCGCTCCAAAGATGATTAATAGACAGGCAAAGAACTGAAAAATAGGCACAAAGAACAAAGCACTTTTCACACATTTCTGATCCGGTAAATGGATCCTAATAACGACGAGTTGAATATGAAATGTAAATGTGGTTATCTCCTGGTGCGTGCGTGCGTGAGTGCATGCGTGCGCGCGTGCGTACAGTTGGAGGCCATCGATATTGTCCTTTTCTTTTTGCTGAGGTTTGCGTGATCTGTGCAAAAGGACAGTTAACCCATTTTGGGCGGGAACCCCTTTTGGTGTTTTAAACATTGTTATAATTTAGCTATTGAAAAATAGCAGATCTACAAGCTCATAGCGCGCCACCGAGTGGCGCGCTACGAGCTTGTAGGTCTGCTATTTTTTAAAAATCGTGAAAATATTTATTTCAGAAAACTGGAGGATTTAAAAGGATTTTTTAAAATGTTGAGGTCAGGCCTAAATGGGTCAAATGATAAGGGACAATAGCGGTGGCACCCAACTGTATGTGTCATGTGGTGTTTGGACTTACCGACCCCAGCAGACACTGGGATTCTCGAACGGCTCCACAGCAGCCAAAGAAGCCCACCAACATGACCAGACTACCAGCTCCTATGAGGATGTACACGCCTGCAGAAAGACATGGGTATATTGGCTATATATTCAAATGGTATACAGGTTTAATGTGTTTCATGTGGCCTATAGTCACTTCTTTTGTCTTTTGGGCTTGTTTTCATAGGCTTCGTACACACATAAAGAACAACTGTGCTGTGCTCTGCCTGTGTTTCATGGCCGCCCCAATGCTTTTCCAATGGAAGTCACGTGGTTTGACCAAACACTTGTGTTTGATTGCCCCCCCCTCCCCCCATCACACACAACTGTTTGGTCAAACCACGTGACTTCCATTGGAAAAGCATTGAGGCGGCCATGAAACACGGACAGCACAGAGCATGTTCGTCTGATATGTGTGTACGAAGCCATAGACCTGGCTGCTTATTTCTCCCGCAAAATATGGTAACAGTGCTCCCAACACAGCAGCACTACACTGTTGCTTCATCCAACATGTTATTTCATCACCAGACCAGAAGAGGGCAGCACAGGATTGTACTGTAACTGTAAAAGGAGTCGGACAGAAAAAAGAACACAATAAATCAGTGGACTAAAGAATCTACAGACCATCTCCACTTTAAAGGGGTGGCTGGTTAGAGCCTAGGCCGCAGGAGACATTTGACATTTGTCTGACTGGGCTATTTCTGTAGCGTGACTGTCTTTGAGATGAACAAATTCCAAACATTGGCGCCATCAGGGCTTTATGTTTGCAACACCCTCATTTGGAATTAGTTTTAATGACCACAATTTGAATGACCAGAATACACAGTATAACAACTGGAATATAGCATGACACTCCAGCAGAGTAGACAACACAATCACACATACGCCACGCATAAGCTGTAAGCTGTAAGCTGATCAAGGCAGAAAAAGAAAGAAAGTTTTACCACAAAACGTATAGGTATTAGGTAAAGGGTTTTCTTCTGTGTGGGTCTTAGATATTTACAAGCTTTTGCCACAAGCAGTGCAACCAAAAGGTCTCGTAACTTATGTACAAGCTTTGCTGAAGTGCCCTTGAGCAAGGCATTGAACCACTACCATGAAATGTTCTATGAGCAGGGCCTGGCTGTAAACAAGTATCTGATGCTTAGTCCAGTTACCCTGGTTAAATATAGTAACTTTGCTTTGCTTTGCTTTGCTACAAACTGTACAACCAAAGAGTCTCTTAGCTTTTGCAGGGTATCTGTAGGGTATACCTATACTCAGCTGACAGGTTCACCTGGGTGTATACGCACACGCACACAGACACACACATGTGCACACACAGGTGGGGCCTGTTGCTAGGCAAAAGGCTCTGCAGAGGATAGGGGTTAGAGAGTGCATATCGTCTCCCCAGGTGATCGTGGCCTCTTGGGTGAAATGGAGAGAGACAGACAGACAAAGACAAAGCAATACAGGGCCTTTTTAAAAAAAAAAAAATCGACACAAAGATGTTCTTGTCGCTGCAGAGCTTGATTTCATGGCGTATAGCGTCTATAATGGATGACCCCAGAGCTGTGAAAACTCCTGCCACTCCTGTCATTGTGTGGAAGAAGGGGAGTTTTTAGTTACGCCACGGAGGAAGCGATCTCTGGCTCTGCTAAAAAACATTCTCCGTTAATGTGCGCTCTCTGTGCGACACACGCCTGCAGCTATCGATGTGAATGACGACCCTATATATAAATATTGTCTGTAAACACATAAAAATGTCTTCTACATCCTGACAGTTTTCTGAAAAAGCTATGTTTCTATGTCAGTCGTTCTTCGATTTTTCAAAAATAGCAGACCTACAAGCTCGTAGCGCGCCACTCGGTGGCGCGCTATGAGCTTGTAGATCTGCTATTTTTCAATAGCTAAAGCACAACATAATGCTAACACCAAAAGGGTTAGAGTAAGAATAGAGTATTTCTACATTGCAAGTACAAACTGCTTCCAACAATGCTGACAATCCTGGTGAGAAGCATCACATTGCTTCTCACTTTAGTTTCGCTGGACATTTAAAATAGTTAAAATTCTTCCTACAACTGTTGACGTACGTTTCCGGTGAGCTTATCTCATCCCAGTAACTGACAGACAGACTGACAGCCTATAGCGATAAACATCACACGGCTTTTTTTTCTTCTTAATTCCTTTTAATTTTATGGATAAAGAAGACTAAGATTTAGCTATGAACTTATGAAGCTACGGTACTAATGTGACATTTAAAACCTTAAAAGCTTTAACGTGTAGAATAGTTATGCATTGTTTTGTAGTGTAATAATTTAAAATACACAAAGATATTTGAGCCATTTTTACAATGAATGTATTGCAGTGCATGTTAACATAAAATAACTTTATTTTCAGGCAACTACTATAGGCTTAACCCATTTAGAGCTCAGACTGATTCTACAACATGTCTCTGTTTCTTTCTATATATCAGTGGTGCTCAAACCATTTCATGTCAAGGACCTCTGTATTTGGCCGCAGATCCCTCATCTCAAAATATGTTGTTCCAGGGACCCCCCCCCCAGATATAGATTTTAGATATAGATTTTAGGAGCATTCAGTGATTTGGGTGATTTGGGGGAAAAAAACGGTCCACCCGGTAACAAGATGTGCACATGCACACGCTCTACAGTGGGGGAAGTACAACAGACCAACAGCACGTGCACCAAGGCCCGCCCCATTCGATCATGATTGGAGGAAGGCCCCTCTCATCCTGATTGGATGAAGGCTTTGCCACCCAAAGCCCAAACCGAAACTAGGGTTTTTTGACCCCAGGGGTTAACTGGGGACAGGGAGGAACTCCTTATATGGTCAGCGCACTTTATAGTAGGGAGGATTATCCAAGAAAATAAGAAAGAATAAGTGATATTTGAATTAAGTGAAATCACTGAATATACCTTTAAAAATGATTGCTTTACAAAAGTGCACAAATCTTCACGATTACAAAAAGAAGTATATGCGCTATGACTCTCTATGAGCTTGTCTATCTGCTATGTTTTCATAGCCAAATGGTCAAAATGGTCTTAACCCATTTTGTGTGGGAACCCCTTTTGGTGTTTTAAACATTATGTTATAATTTAGCTATTGAAAAATAGCAGATCTACAAGCTCATAGCGCGCCACCGAGTGGCGCGCTACGAGCTTGTAGGTCTGCTATTTTCGAAAAATCGTGAAAATATTTATTTCAGAAAACTGGAGTTAATGGGTTAATGCCACAGGAGTCAGACAGCTATGGTAAGAGAGCTGAGTGCTCTCAGATGTGCTTCCCAAGGCAGAGCTGTATGAGGGGTGGGTGATGGCTCTGCCTGTCAAAGCCATGTGTATAGCTCCTCTCTCTCTGAGGACCCTGACCAAGACCACTTCCCTTTCAGCTGAAACCACATAGACATCTAAGCCCTCGCTTGGACACAAACAACCATTATACACATACAGCGTGGACAGTGCACACGCACGCACGCACGCACGCACGCACGCACGCACGCACGCACGCACGCAAACACACACGCAAACACACTCTCTCTCTCTCTCTCTCTCTCTCTCTCTCTCTCTCACACACACATCCTGCACAGCAATGCGCAGCATGCACAGATAATGAAGTTACTACAACGTTAACAGGCCCATCCATCCATCCATCCATCCATCCATTAATCCATCCATCCACCCATCCATCCATCACAGAAGAAGATGGTGAACTGGCTGAACTCAGACATCAAGTATTAAGCAGGGGATGAGGAGGTCTAACTTTAGCATTAATGCAGAGCGATTAACATAACTGACACTATCAGATGCTGTCAGGCAGACAGACAGCTGGGAGTGGTTGTGGTACTAGTACAGTAGGATGGATTTACAGACAGCTCTCTGGCTATAGCCCAATTCCATCTGGGAGAGTCACTTTAGATTTTTAGCTATAAGCTATGTGTATATGTTTTTAGTTTTTTTTTTAGAAAGCAACATTTTCCATGAATTAAAAACAAATTCAATTATTTATTTTCCTTTATTTTTTTGCCAGTAATTTCATGAAGAAATCAAAGATAAATCAAAGAAATTCCACAAATTAGAAAACAAATGTTTAAGAAGTAGTGAACATAGCACATCTACAAGCTCACAACGCGGCGGCTTAAGTAGATCAGCTATTTTCACCAGTTTGAGTCCGGGGCAAACCTTTGGGAACCATTAGTATTGCATGGGCTTTATTCTTTATTCATCTGGATGCCCATTAGCTGCCACCGAAGTAGCAGATCACTCTAGCAGCTATAGAGTGAGTGATGCCCGCATGGTCTGACCTTGTTGTCTGACCTTTGATGCTACCCAGTTTTCTATACCTAACGTTGCACAGTTTGCTTGAGGCACCTCAGGCCCGTTCGAGTTTGGACCCGGTATAGGCAGAGCATAGTAAATCCTCGTCGGCCTACAATGAGAACACAACGGATCGCTCCGTGGCACTCCTTCCAGCCCCTCTCTTCGTGGGGGGCGTATACACTGGTCCGACGTATACTAACATTCCGACATGCAACAGTCCGACACATGCGTGGCCGGTTAAAGGAGCATTCAGTGATTTGGGTGATTTGGAAAACCACCCAGTCCGCCCCGGTAACAAAATGTGCACATGCACACGCTCTACAGTGGGGGGAAGTGCAACAGCATGTGCACCATGGCCCGCCCCCACACATGATTGGAGGAAGGCCCCTCTCATCCTGATTGGATAAAGGCTTTGCCACCCGCCACCAAAACTGAAACTAGGGTTTTTTGACCCCAGGGGCTCACTGGGGACAGGGAGGAACTCCTTATATGGTCAGCATACTCTATAATAGGGAGGATTATCCAAATACAAATAAAAATTAAGTGATATTTGAATGAAGCGAAATCACTGAATATACCTTTAAGACTCACCCGGCTTCCCTGTGAGGTTAGGGTTAGCTCTGGTCCATAGCCTTCTACTGCTTCTACGATTCTGCCCTGCAGTATAAGGCTATGGGACTTTCAGTTTTAAATCTCAAATCGAAATCAGACCAGCCTCTCCTCTTTAGTGGAAATCTCACGAACGTTTGACCTACTCACCAATACAAAGACGGATTGTGTCATTAGAAAGCCTACTTTCCTTAGTGGAAGCACTCTAAGCACCCCACCACACGTAAAAACGGTACTTTTTGGCCAAAAGGGGATTTTGTTTCCACCGGGGAAAAAATACTTTTAGTTACTCCAATGCGCCCTCTACCGATACTGCCCAGAGAATTGCCTCATAGAGAATATTTTTCCTCCGGTGAAAAAAAATCCCTTTCTGGCCAAAAAGTACCGTTTATACGTGTGGTGGGGGGCTCAGAGTGCGTCCACTACGGAAAGTAGGCTTTCTAATGACACAACCCGCCTTTGTTTTGGTGAGTAGCAAAAACGTTCTTTTAAAATACGCTAAAGAGGAGAGGCTGGTCTGATTTCGATTTGAGATTTAAAACTGAAAGTCCCATAGCCTTATACTGCAGGGCAGAATCGTAGAAGCAGTAGAATGCTATGGACCAGAGCTAGGTTAGGGTTAGGTTAGGGTTTGTGATAGTGTGTCGGACTAATGCCTGTTGGACTATTAGTACGACAGATCAAACACATGGAGCCCTTTTTTCGTGGGGTGGATAGGCTATAGAACTAAAATGACAGGTGCATAACATCTAGGCTAATCACAGGACTGGTGAGACAAGACAGGGAACAGAAGCAACAAGAGGAAACCAGGAGACATAACATAAAGGTATATACTGTAGGTGAACTAAGATACAAGGAATACACAAAGATCTCAGGAACACAACAACCAACAAACACCACTAGAAAACACAACGAGAATAGAGAAATGGCACGGTTCCTAACGGACGCTGCACTCTTTTCCCTCTCTCTCTCTTTCTCTCCACTCGCACTTTCCAGCTGGGTGGTGTGTGTGTGTGTGTGTGTGTGTGTGTGTGTGTGTGTGTGTGTGTGTGTGTGTGTGTGTGTGTGTGTGCACGCACGCACGTGTGTGTGTGTGTGTGTGTGTGTGTGTGTGTGTGTGTGTGTGTGTGTGTGTGTGTGTGTGTGTGTGTGAATGATTGAAAGGTGTTTAGTGCCGCTGTGGTCTCTCCCTGCACGTATTTAGTTTTCCTGCCGTTGGTTCAGAGCCACACCCACAGTGGAAGAACTGAACTGAAGTCATGATCAACACAGACATGCAACATTTATCTGCACGTTGAGACACCCATCCTGTTTGTATAATGCCATAGAGCCTACTAACTCATCATAATGACACATGCACACACGTGCACGACACGCGCACGCACGCACGCGTGCACACAAGCACACACACGCGCACACTGCATGGGATGAGACCATATACTGTGAGGAATATTCCCTTCGTTCTATTCATACCACCAACAACTTGACGTCACGCCGCGGTGGTAAACGACTCACCGCTCACCCAAACACATCTCTCTGTTTTTACTGAACACCGTTTCGGTGGTAAACGACTCACCGCTCACCCAAACACATCTCTCTGTTTTTACTGAACACCGTTTCGGTGATAAACGACTCACCGCTCAGCCAAACACATCTCTCTGTTTTTACTGAACACCGTTTCGGTGGTAAACGACTCACCGCTCACCCAAACACATCTCTCTGTTTTTACTGAACACCGTTTCGGTGATAAACGACTCACCGCTCACCCAAAACGCATCTCTCTGTTTTTACTGAACACCGTTTCGGTGGTAAACGACTCACCGCTCACCCAAACACATCTCTCTGTTTTTACTGAACACCGTTTCGGTGATAAACGACTCACCGCTCACCCAAACGCATCTCTCTGTTTTTACTGAACACCGTTTCGGTGGTAAACGACTCACCGCTCACCCAAACACATCTCTCTGTTTTTACTGAACACCGTTTCGGTGGTAAACGACTCACCGCTCACCCAAACACATCTCTCTGTTTTTACTGAACACCGTTTCGGTGGTATAAACGACTCACCGCTCACCCAAACACATCTCTCTGTTTTTACTGAACACCGTTTCGGTGGTAAACGACTCACCGCTCACCCAAACACATCTTTCTGTTTTTACTGAACACCGTTTCGGTGATAAACGACTCACCGCTCACCCAAACGCATCTCTCTGTTTTTACTGAACACCGTTTCGGTGGTAAACGACTCACCGCTCAGCCAAACACATCTCTCTGTTTTTACTGAACACCGTTTCGGTGATAAACGACTCACCGCTCACCCAAACGCATCTCTCTGTTTTTACTGAACACCGTTTCGGTGGTAAACGACTCACCGCTCAGCCAAACACATCTCTCTGTTTTTACTGAACACCGTTTCGGTGATATTAAACGACTCACCGCTCACCCAAACACATCTCTCTGTTTTTACTGAACACCGTTTCGGTGATAAACGACTCACTGCTCACCCAAACACATCTCTCTGTTTTTACTGAACACCGTTTTGGTGGTAAACGACTCTCTTTTTTTACAGAACACCGTTTCGGTGATAAACGACTCACCGCTCACCCAAACACATCTCTCTGTTTTTACTGAACACCGTTTCGGACGGTGGTCACCTCATCAAAAACTGGAGCATGAATAAGCCTTGTTTTGCCGCCAATCGATGCATGCATGCATGCATGGGAACACAAAGAACGATAAAGGAGAGGAGCGAGGAACACATACAGTTGGGTGCCAACGATATTGTCCCTTATCATTTGACCCATTTAGGCCTGACCTCAACATTTTTAAAAATTCTTCTAAATCCTCCAGTTTTCTGAAATGAATATTTTCACGATTTTTCAAAAATAGCAGACCTACAAGCTCGTAGTGCGCCACTCGGTGGCGCGCTATGAGCTTGTAGATCTGCTATTTTTCAATAGCTAAATTATAACATAATGTTTAAAACACCAAAAGGGGTTCCCGCCCAAAATGGGTTAACTGTCCTTTTGCGCAGATCACGCAAAACTCTGCAAAAAGAAAACGACAATATCGATGGCCTCCAACTGTAAGGACGTTTCTCTGCGATAATGCGCCGTTCCTAACTGGATCATATAAAACAGGGGTCGGACATGAGTGTGTCCGATCATGTCAGGAGTCACAGTTGAGGTCAACTAACTGTGGTCATAATCGATTATCTCCTTGAAATCTTTTAATATGTATATCACTTTCAGCACTTTCTCAATGGATGATTTCTGCATCGGTCTCATGTCTTATAACGACCACTGGGGTTAAGCACTGAAGCCCTATTTTATACTTTGTTGTACGAAGGATGGTGTTGTACCGAAAATACAACAGTCAATCTGGCCGAGGTGTGCTTTGATACTCACCAATGAAGAAGGTGTCAGGAGCGCCGTCGCCGTTGAGCAGAGAGACCGTCTCCGGGTCGAAGCGCAGCCATAGTCCCACCGCCAGCACCAGAGAACCCATCAACTACACACACAGAACCACAGTGAGTGAGTTAATTATACAGAAAAACAGGAATTTATTAAACTAGTCCATATACCCGTGCGGGGACATACCAAAAGTATGTTTTTGTTCTATCGTCTGATTGGACAACGATTACACGCCCCTGCATATAATTGCCTTCATATGATTGGACAATATACGGTGACATCACGTATATGTATATCTCTGCTGTCCGGAGGAAACCTCATCATAACTCCAAAATGTTCATTTTTCAGGAAATGAAAAATATACGTTTTTAAGTTTATTTTTTAAACTATGCAATACTGCCTCATCAAAGTTGGTGTTGTGACTTTAGCTATTGTCACTGACCCCTCCACGAAAAGGCCTCGTTGTCCTGACCCCTTATCTATCATTTATACATTATGGATCAATAGTGTGGACTTAGACTGTTATTCGTCTGTGGCATTCAATTACTTGCATGAGAAGGAGAGAGGTGGTGGAGTTAGCTGTTTTAGCAGACAGTTTGAGGGTCCAATGGAGTTAAGAGGTTTTGTCCAATGTTTTTTTTTACTACTTTCAAAAATGGAGTTATGAGGTTAGCTAATGACAGCTAATGATCACTGCCTGTGTTCAAATTCAGATCAATTGCTCTAGCCACCGAGGAGAAGCGGACGATGCATTTTGAGGACGCAATCTCTGGAATTAGCTGTTATAATGAATTCATTGATTAATAGCACTGTGAAAAATGTGTGTGGGGTTTCATAATAAAATGTCATGTTTCCCATAGAGCATGTCTGTCAGCGCGTGCTGGGACTGCGGTTAATTTGAATGAAGCTTTGATCATAAAGGGCTGCAATCTATTCATCTAAAAACAAGCACAGTGGAAGGAACATCTTATTCAGGCCTATAGAGAGAGAGAGAGAGAGAGAGAGCCTGCAGGATTCCTGTTTGAGTCTCTCCCGCTCTCTCTAAAAGTTTTTCTTTCCACATAAAAGTAACCGGTGGCGGCATGGAGTTTCCACACTGGCCCTCTGCCCTTTCCACTTAAGCAATACTATTTTCAATAAGACCTGCTTAAGTCAAATAAGGACTCTGAGGGAACTACATCACTCGTCTGTTGTCCAAACACTCAAAACCATTACAGATCACTTTGAAGTTTCGCGCAAATTGTTACCACAACCTTCAGGCTTGTCAAAACCGGGCCCTACGGTGCATTAAAAAGTCTGTAGCCTATACCAAATTTTGGTATAGGCTACAGACTTTTTAAGGGCACTACGCCAATACGTCCCAGCGCAATTTTAAACACACAAGATCCACCACCCAACCACATGACATTGCAATGTGCCCCTGACGAGGACAACGTCTGCTAAAACCAGGCCAGTATATATGATCTTATAGAGACTGATCGATGGACCTTGAAGCAAATGTTTTTCGGCCTCTAGCCGTGTAGCCCGAGACGACCGACCGCGAATGTCAGACGACGGCTTGAGACATGAGATTCTCTCGGGGACACAGAGGCTTGCTGAATAAGGCCCACGGACTGTCTCCACTATATATAACAGATCAATGCTGAGAGGTATTAGTGATCAGCGAGCTGTTCCCATCATGCCCCCTGAGGATAATCCAGTCTGAAGAGGTTCAGGGCAGCTAGAGCGACCAAACAACACCCTGTTTAATGTGTGTGCGTGTGCAGAAAATGAAATGATTCATCCAAATGGAGAGATCTAGGGAGAGAGACAGAGAGAGAGAGAGCATTTGGGTGACAGTGCTTCATGTCACATGGTCGCCTTCTGTCCTACTTTTCAGTATTTATGCAGTCAGCCTGCGAATGTTTACTTGTGTGCAGCATGTACGACGTGCCCCTCACCTACTACGCTACGCGCTGTTAAAATAATCTGTTGACATTGTAAAGCTGTTTTATATTTCTTTCCATTTTGAGAGCTCTACAGCGCTTCCTGTTTCCATCCTTTCTCTTCCATTCTCCTTTACTTCAACTCTCTCTGGCCTTATCTTCTGATTTCTCTCATTCTCTCCCCTCCTCTCCTCTCCTCTCCTCTCCTCTCCTCTCCTCTCCTCTCCTCTCCTCTCCTCTCCCCTCCCCTCCCCTCCTCTCCTCTCCTCTCCCCTCCCCTCCTCTTCCATTCCTCTCCTCTCCTCTCCTCTCCTCTCCTCTCCTCTCCCCTCCCCTCCTCTTCCATTCCTCTCCTCTCCTCCTCTTCTCTCCTCTCCTCTTCTACTTCTCTCCTCTCCTCCTCTTCTCTCCTCTCCTCTTCTACTTCTCTCCTCTCCTCCTCTTCTCTCCTCTCCTGCAGGTCCAAAGGAACTCATAGTCAATATTTTACTCGGCGCATGGTCCTGAAGACGAGCCAGTAGCCAGGCAGTAAAGCATGAGAACACGACGGGGCATTGGAGGCAGGCCTCCTCCAGAACCGGAGGATTTAGTGTCATGGACCATGATGTATGGGACAGCCGAGCAGGTGGGGGAGATGCCGCATTAGCCAGTCCATCCAGAGTTGAAAAGCATGACCGACTGAAGGCTGCGGGGGTATGCACTGTGCAGACGGACTGGACCTGCTGGCCGGGCCTGGCTGCGGGGTATGCACTGTGCAGACGGACTGGACCTGCTGGCCGGGCCAGAGAACAAAACTCTGGATCCAGTTAACGCTGGTATTTGTCCGGAACACCTGATGGCGTGCCGGACGGTGGTGCAGCGGGCAAATGAAGGAGGGTGGAGGCAGGGTGAATAGTGCATACGTGTGTGTGTGTGTGTGTGTGTGTGTGTGTGTGTGTGTGTGTGTGTGTGTGTGTGTGTGTGTGTGTGTGTGTGTGTGTGTGTGTGCGTGTGCGCGCGTGCATGCGTGTGTGTCTGGTGGTGAGTATATGGAGGAGCAGGTGGTTTATGATAACTGAATAAGGTTGAGGGCTGTTCCTGCTTTCGGCCAATCCCAAGTACTATTGTGGATGCTTTTAACCACTTAAACCCCCAGGGCTCTATAATAGCAGGTCTGCTCCTTTTTTTTTCTTTTTCTTTTTTTCTATCAACACCAAATATCTTCGTCAAAAATACCTGATCCACAAACTCACGACGCACCACTTTGCAACACATTGTGAGCTTGTAGATCAACTATTTTTACTGAAAGTAAACAGGGACGCTATAGGGTTCATGTGGATAAAAAAACAAAGTCTAGTATCGATCTGTATATTAAAGGACTGCAGAACGGGTGATGTCTGGACAGATCCTCCCTGCTGCTATACCAACAACGCCAAACTTCAACCTCTCACCAGAGCACACAGGTTACTGCCTGCCTGGTGGCTGGGCTAAAATCCCAAAGCGCAGCAAGCAGCCGCCGTGCTAAGTACATCCTCACCTCAGTGACAGCACCACAGAGACCCCCACGGTTCTCCCAACGGTCCCATTAGCCTCCAT
Source organism: Electrona antarctica (assembly GCF_951216825.1). Taxonomy (NCBI): domain Eukaryota; kingdom Metazoa; phylum Chordata; class Actinopteri; order Myctophiformes; family Myctophidae; genus Electrona; species Electrona antarctica. The sequence continues at coordinate 47,268,433 of NC_136807.1, forward strand.
TACTATATTTTACCTTCCCCTCTTGTTTCACTCCACCACCACTTTGCCTGCCTGTCGCCATTATATCCCCCGACTGACACCATGCAGACAGACACACCCCACCCCACCCCCACCCTACACCACCCAACTCCCCTGCTGCCTCTCTCTATCTCCTAACTCACTACTACACCCTCCTCCTTCAGCTCCAAGCCTCCACCTCCGCCTGTTTGTTTCACCCCTCCTCTCTACTCCATTGCACCCCCTCTCTCCCCAGTCCCCACGTACCTCACCCTCAAGGGGGACAAAGGCCCACTGTGTCCTTGTGATCCTACGCTGTTGGCACACAATAGGAGGGGAACAGAGATGCAACAATGGAGGAGAGAATGAAAGAGGGAAGGGAGCGAAGAAACGAGAGAATAAGAGACCAAAGTCATTAGGATAATATAAGGGGGGAGACCAAACGTCTTTTTGTGTTGTCGGTGACAAAGAACTCTACGGAGTATAGTCTGCGTGGCATCTTGTTCGGTGACAAAGAAAAACAATCTGCCAGCCTTTGCACTCCTCGAATCAGTGGCGCCGTCGTGACGTAACAGTGGGGGGGGACAATATTCGAGATCGAGAGTTGAGACTAGAGAGCAACTGCAGTTACTGCATGTATACAGTTGGAGGCCATCGATATTGTCCTTTTCTTTTTGCTGAGGTTTGCGTGATCTGCGCAAAAGGACAGTTAACCCATTTTGGGCGGGAACCCCTTTTGGTGTTTTAAACATTGTTATAATTTAGCTATTGAAAAATAGCAGATCTACAAGCTCATAGCGCTACAAGCTTGTAGGTCTGCTATTTTTGAAAAATCGTGAAAATATTTATTTCAGAAAACTGGAGGATTTAGAAGGATTTTTTAAAATTTTGAGGTCAGGCCTAAATGGGTCAAATGATAAGGGACAATATCGGTGGCACCCAACTGTAGGTATAGCCAGAATGGTCATTGCAGCGAGGCAAGCAGCGGCAGCCAATACACAATGACAATTGCGCAACAAACGGTGCTAGAGAGACCACGAGCGTCGGTCGGGAAGAAAAATAATAATAATTCCCCAATAGTGTGGGGACATTCAGACCCAAATGACCTCCTCACCGGCGCCTATATGCGTCGACTCGAATAACGTTGATGGAAATGAGAATAGCAGAGTTTGCCGTGACGAGGGTGTGTGTAGTACACATGTCTTCATTTGCCTGCTCTCTCTCCCAACTGCTCTGAGGTTACTTTATAAGTCTGGTTATTTGCATGGACATGGATTAGATGGAACTCTCTGGGTCCATGGCTTTATTGAGGTTCCTTTACAGTGTAAAGCCCCTACGTTTTTAACAGTGCAGTTAAAAAAGGCTGCTTTTTTAAGAGAATTTCCATGAGGATAGGGATTGTTCCGTTATCCCAGCGGCTAGGGCCTCATGCAAATACTTCTTACTTGGTGAGAGCAAACCCGTTATAATGGACTAATTATGGATTAATAATGATAGAGCTATGGTATTGGCTAGGCTATCATTGTATGAATTTCACATATACACATTGAAGACGCATGCACACTAATTAGCGGGTGGAGTGGGTGTTTTAGGGAGTTAGAAACAGGCTTAATTTCAGAATAGGGAAAGGGGGAACGCTTTAGTGTCATCTTAGGGAAAGAGTGAAAGGCAAAATAGGAGCAAGGTAATTATTATGGGTGGGGTTAACCCCATTGTGTTGTAGTGTGGTGGAGGATAGCAGGGTGGGAGGGAGCATGGGGAGGATGTAGTAGACATATACTGTCGGGGCATTCCTCAGGGATGAGTACCAGGCCCTGCAGCATATTTGATATCATTATATAAATGTTATGGCATATCGAAAGGTAAGATAAAGATTCGAAATATGGCATTATGAAATTCAACATTAAAATAATAAATAGACGAGGCTGTTACACACTATTCTTTAGAAATAAGCATTGTTATTTATGCTTTAAATTGACTCTGTAATTAAAATCAGGTGTGTTTGAATGAACGTGCGTCTATGGGAATCAAACGGATGAATGAAATTAAGATTAATTTATATTCATGAGAGAAGACATATGTCATCACGCAGCATGTTGTCAGCAAGGTTGGGTATGCCCTATGATGACCACGGATATGATCTAAAGTGAAAAACATATTTTTCATTTCATTAGTTTAACTACTAGAGAATCATACTAGCACAGTTCAGACAAACCCTTGGTGTTGACTGCTGTTGAGATGAATGTACACACAAGCCTTTGCCTGGATTATGTCAGTGACAGTTATAGAAACAGAGTCCGGGAGGAATTTCACTATATCAAGATACCAGTGACCAAGTGACGGGAAATTTAAAGCATTTGTAAACACAGGAGAAACATTGTGTTGAAGGACAAAATGTTGCGTGTGTGCTGCTGAAGGTATAAGACCAGACACCACACTGGCCATCATTTTTCCACGTGGCAAAAACTACTTCTGCTACTGCTCTTGAACACATATCTGAGTCTGTCAAATGTAAGAGCATATTGTCTCTGCTCCTCTGTGTGAGTTGAGTGTGTGTGTGTGTGTGTGTGTGTGTGTGTGGTTTGGTTGTGTGAAGTCTCTCATCTGTTGACAGTTTACAGTAGGGGCCTTAGGCCGGGCATGATGAACGACATACAGAAGTCCTGCCATGTCAGGAGGGCTCGCTCGCAGAGCGGATTTGACGGGAACCATATCTGTCCCTCCTCACCCCCCCACCCCCCCCGCACCCTGTCTCATTATCCCAGCAGCGGGTAGGGTGGGGTGGGGTTGGGCTGGGGGGACGGACGGCTGAGACAGAGATGAAGTGATTAGGAGAGAGGGGGGTCAGGAGGGCGCGATGGGATGGGCAGTGGGGGTTGGGGGGGGGATCAGTGTTCGCTTGCGGCTGAAAGAGCAGAGGCTCAGATCAGATGACAAGTAAAGTGCAGCCCACACCACGTCTGTCCACCCACACATCATGAACACTTAAGCCTGAGTTGGATACTTGCAGTTTTCTGTGCGCTACACCCACGTGCAACGCAACCACGCATAAACCGCAGGCAACAGCATGCAGAGGGTTTACTTTACGGACAGTCCAACCTTGAAGGCCTTCATTCGATGCTATACACAGTATGTGGACTGCCGAACGGCGGAGGAGGAGGGGTTTTGTCTTTGTGAGTGTGACCGTCTGACAGGTATCGGTGGCGAGGTCGAGGGGTCTGCTTGATGTGGACGGAAGAGACCATATACTAGGAACAATACACCGCCATTGCTCTGTTGTGTATACGCGGTCACCTGATATCCCACACTATCCATACCCATCTATTTTCCCTTTTATCTAGGTCAGGTGGTTCCCCCAGCCAACTGTCTCCCTTTTGCCTTAACAACGCACGCGCGCGGGTGCTTAAACATGCGCGGTCGACGACGCATTCAGCCACTGTGGATATCCCCTCAATCTCCCACTGACCCTTGTTTCCCTCAGCCAGAGTGGCTGCTGTCCTCGCCTTCCCTTTAGATGTCATGTTAGTGTCAATATTGTCACATTTAGTGTCGAAGTGTCCTTGAGCAAGACTCTGTACCCCTAATTGCTCCCGATGAGCAGGTTGGTGACCTGCATGGTTTCCTCCGCCATCGGTGTGTGAATGTAATGCACAATCTATGTAAAGCGAATTGGATAAAAGCGCTATATATTATAAATGCACCATTTACCATGTAGCCTGGTCTATGCTACAGTGTTAGCTCATGTGCATCGGTCAACCCTCCCTTTCCCCTTTCCCTCAACTACACCTCTCTCCCACACCCACCACCACCCACCCTTGGGTGGTTGTTGCCGCGCTAATGTTAGCATAGCATAATCCTGGTGAGGGGAAGGAGGAGGGGGGGGGTCCGGGTGGCTACGGGCCGGCGTGGGTCGCTCCAGTGGGCTCTGCTCAGCCGGGCAGGGGTAGCGTAGCAGACTGAAGTTATGCCATTGTCCTGGTGTCACAATGGAGCCATTCACGCCACTCAGCGCCTGATCCACTGGGCAGATGCTGTGTTGGAAAGTCTCACGCACACACAAAGGAACTTCCCTTCAGAGGAGCGAGAGTGAGAGAGCAGCACAGTGGCACACAGAACGCAGACGGCACAGACAGGAGAGTGCACAGCCACTCACAGGAGTGCTCACACTCTTTCTCTCTCTCTCACGGACACACGCACACGCACGCACGCACACACACACAAAAAGACACAGAGAGAGTGAGAGAACAGGTTTGCGATGTAAGGAGAGGCTAAACTTCAGTCATATATGAGAGAGAGAAAGAGAGAGAGAGAGAGAGAGAGACAGAGAGAGAGAGAGAGAGAGGGAGAGAATAGTTATATATCCATAATATAGCGAGAGAGAGAGAGTCACACTCAGGTGGCAGTGAGATGAATGCGCCGGTGAAACGTTGTTAGTCCATTATCTATTGTATCCCCTTTATTCTGACCTTGTTTATGGTGAGAAGCCTACTTGTTGTATTTCACACAACAGTAGGCTACTCAAGTAGGCTTAATAATCCCATTTTGGCGAACTGAAAGAGCTCTAGCACTCTGCACTAAACACTCAAACACCAACTTTATACACTTGATGCAGATCTAATATGTAGTAGGACTTGTAGGCCATCACAATCACAATGGCGCCGGTAGGCGTGACAGCCTACCGTGACGTCAGCCTTGCATTCCCTATTGGATGGGGGTGCATGGATAGGCGCTGGAGGGGGGGTCATTTGGGTCTGAATGTCCCTGCACTCGGGGGATGCCTGGTCTACAGTATCTATTTTCCCCGACCGGTGCTGGTGCATGCCATGGTCTAGCACCGTTTCCATTTTGCTGCTCAATACTCGTGTATTGGCTGCATACGTACGTGCAGTAACTGCTGTTGCTCTTAACCTCAACTCGATCAAGGTGTCAGACGGGCTAAGACACAACAATGTGAGTCATGACGTCCCCCCCCAAAAGAATTATAATAATGACCCCCCCACTTTTTACGTCCTGACGGCGCCACTGGGTGCATGGACTACCTCCCTGATTTAATTTAAACCAATGGACACTGAGATCTGTGCAGAGCTTTCGGAGTGATGGTGTCAATAGAATACGATAGCAAAGAGCACATGTGCACTAGTGCATCTGTGTGTGACATACACCTTACCCACAACTTAACCATTTCGACCAGAGGCCGATTCTAAAAATGCCTTCTAAATCCGTCGCCGACAAAAAACACTCAAAGCTGGGCATAGGAGGGGGGCTAGTGCCCCTCAAAAATAAATATACTGTAGATATATAAAAGATATATACTGGAGCTACTGTACATACTGTGCAACAACAACTCTGTTGTACATACTGGCGCGCGCACGCACGCACGCACGCACGCACGCACGCACACACGCACACACACACACACACACACACACCTTTCACATCCACCTGACAGTGTCCCCGGCCCCTGATAGAGCAGTGGTTCTCAAAGTGGGGTCAGGGGACCCCCAAGGGGGTCATTGAGGGGGTTCCAGTGGGTCCCCAGCAAAATGAATTAATATACCATCAAAATCAGCGTCCTTACTTTAACCATAACATCTCTAAAAATAGACGATCTACAAGCTCACTCATGTTGGCATGTTGTGAGCTTGTAGATCAATTTGAATTGATTTTGAAAAGTGTGAACAATGCACAGCTTGTATGGGGGTCCCTGACAAGAATCATTTAATGTGGATGTCCTTTTGACATAAAAGCTGTAGGCCTATACTGTAGGCCTACTTCTTATTTTTAAAACTTTACTGGCATATTTCCAATTTCCAATACTTTTACTTCTACTCCACTACATCTCAGAGGCAAATATTGTACTTTTTACTCCACTACTAACAATTATTTGAAAACTTTAGTTACTTTGTAGATGTTGATTATTTACTAGTAGTATTATTACAAAACATACATTAACCATTTCAGGCTACTTGAAAATAGCCAGTCACTAATTTAACTTTTGAAATGAGACATTCTGCAAGTATGTCTTGATGCCAATACTTTTACTCAAGTACATTTTGAATTCTGGCCTTTTACTTGTAAACAGAGTAGTATATAGTGGCATTAATTGAGTGAGTATTGAATTGAGTAGCCTCAATACTTGAGTCAAATATGTCAGTACTTCTTCCACCACTGGTATAGCCTACCTAATCATTAATAGAGCTGTTTGTTAAGACAGGCAGCAGCACTATATCTATAGTGGCCCAGGGGTAGGCAGCAGTTGTTGCAATACCAAAGAATTCCCATGGTTCCCGTTTGAAGGGCCGAGGTATAACTAATAGTTTTATCGGTCATTCATTTCTGAAATGTCGTTTAATGAGTGGAGAGCCAAGTGCTGCTGGGCTATGTTTCCATGCACTTTTCCTCTCTCTCTCTCTCTCTCTCTCTCTCACTCCAGCCTTCCTTTCAAAAACACGCTTCGACCAGGAGAGTGAGGGAAAGAAGGGGCGGATTTTTCCTCTTGTGGAAAATCTGATTTGAGCTCTGCGAGCCAAAAACTCAGCCTCTCCTCTCCTCTAGTCTCTGGGCCTGGCCTGGCTGTCACCCTTTCCGCGCCACACAGATCCAAGACAGCCGCCGCGTGCTGCTAAATAAAGAACCCGACAAGTCGGCGACAATGTAAACATTGTCTGCAAGTATGTTATGTATATCACTCATTGCGGCAGGTGGAAGAACGCGTGGTCCTCTCTCTCTCTCTCTGTGTGTGTGTGTGAGAGAGAGCACATGCATGCAGACTTGCAGAGCAGAGGTAGATTTCTCCGCTGAGATGAGGTCAGGTCCTACAGCGTGGGATGCCTCGCCTGCCGGCAGTTGGATGACGACACCGGCCAATATTTGGCCAATATCGTATTCGTAGATTTTTTACCCTTTTCCGCACATCGTATTCAAAAAGTAAGGATATTCCCCCTTGCTCTCAGATGTTTTACATGTTTAGCGGCCAAGCAATTAAATGTAACCAACGGGTTGAATTGAAAACAAGCGTTTAAATCGCCTTTTTTCATGTTCAACTCATCACTCAACTAACTCATCTCGGAGCTCTAAAGCTTTGGGTTCTGAATCCGATTGGAGCTGCCTTACAGAGAGAGGATGATGGACGGCATGCACTTGCTCTTTCTGCACTTCATTCATGCACATTGCACTAGGCCTATATTAATTTCGTACAATCAGCATCATCATGATAATGCAGCACACGTGCGCACTTACCCAGAATATGAAGTTGAAGACGAACAAAAGGTATTTGACACATTTCATCCCTCCTTCCACTTTCCCCATCTTCTCTCTCGGCTGTTTGTTTGTTGTTGTTGCGTTAATTAATTCTCCTACCGCCGAAGTGATCAATCAATTAATCACACGAAAGAAAGAAGCAGTGATTGCTTGTAGTTATGATTGCCTCCTCCAGTCAACAGCAATAATAACGGTCCGCTCGTGTCACACTGAGAGCATGAAGCGCTGTCAGTTGGGGCAAACAGTCACTCACACACTCACACACACACGCACACGCGCGCGCGCGTACACACAAGCACACAACAGCGAGTCTTTCCAGACCGCCCATTTCAATAATGTAGGGAGGGAGGGGGGGGGGGGCTCAAGGGGACTCGGGACAACACGATTGGAACTTCACTCCAACGCAGTGACGACGAGTTTCATTGAAAATGATCAAGGAAGGCCGCCTCCGACTCCTTCCTTTTCCAACTGGCCAAGCCTACAAGCAGCGTTGACGGAGATAATGTTGTTAACAAACAACAAACAACAAACAAACAAACAAACAAACACACACACGCACACACACACACACACACACACACACACACACACACACACACACACACACACACGCACGCACGCACGCACGCACGCACGCACGCACGCACGCACGCACGCACACACACACACACACACACACACACACACACACACACACACACACACACACACACACACACACACACACACACACACACAACAAACAAACATAAATAAATGAATAATCTAATTAATAAATGAATAGACCAAGTGTGTGTGTGTGTGTGTGTGTGTGTGTCACACGCACGCACGCAGCCACATCTAAGTAAATGCATTGAATCTCTGTCTGTCTGTCTGTCTGTCTGTCTGTCTGTCTGTCCATATATGGAGATAAACAACGTTAAACTCACTTTGCCACTCACTTTATGCATGTGCACACCCTATTGCGTCTATTTATCAATTTCATGCCATACTACAATACAAAACAAAGTAGGCTAGCGTATAAGTACTATGATGGTACTGATGGGTACAATAGCAGGTACTGACAGTGTGATGTTGTGTTGTGTGATGTTGCATGTTGACAATGACAATTAATAAGGACGTCATGATGATTTACGATTCCAGGCCTGTCGGTATGCAACTCCAACGATGACTTCACATCGCCCTGCGGTGCCAGGACTGCCTTGTTTCAAATTCAAAACAAATGCTAACGCCCTATTTCGCCCCCCCCCCCCCAAAAAAAAAGAAAATGCCCAACATAAAAAAGCAACACAGGTGCAGGCAGAGAAGATAGAGATGTATTCCTCTTTGAAGAGCCAATTAGCACCCCGTTTATTTCAGAGCACACATGAAAGTTAAGTAGACCTATATATATATATGAGCTTTCACATGACATGATTCACAATATTTTTTTGGAATAAAATAAAGAATAAAATGACACCATGCAAGTAAACATTATACATTCGGATTACTCACTTTAACGAGCCCACAATTACAGAAAATAAATAAAAATACACCACACGAAAAATAAAATGACATGCATAGGCTCAGAAACGGCCAAACACACACACACGCGCGCGCGCACGCTTTTAAAGTGCGTGCAGACAGTGCAGGAATCCTGCAGAAAGAGAGAGGGAGGGGGAGCGGGACTCCCAGCAGACTCTACAGCATCACACAAAAGCATCAAAAGTAGCTTGTAGATCTACAGTTTTTGAGTGGTGCAACCACTCCAAGGAACAGCAATGTCCGTGTTCACCTATGTGACTCGTGTTAATGTGTGTGACTCATGTGTGACTCATGAGTACCAGTAGGGGCGCTGTTGTGCCAGAGACAGAGAGAGAGTATTGCACTGTTGCCTGCTAATGAGAGAGAGAGAGAGAGAGAGAGAGAGAGGGGGGGGGGGAATCCTGGGGAATCCTGAAAAGTAACAGTTTTTGACAAGAGGTTTCCACCCGACAGAGGCGATAATGTTGCCTTCCATATTGTTGTTGTATGTACTGTACACCGTCCAGGGACAAATTAGCCATTGGGCCAGTGGGGCCGTGGCCCAGGGGCCCTTGGCTCTCAGGGGCCCTTCGGGGAAATTGGACCGTGCGGTACTAGGTTTGACACCCTGAAAAGGGCATCTGGGGCCCTTCATTGGCCATTGATTTTGTTAAATTTAGGTAAAAAAGATGATAAAAACACGAAAATGTCTCACGCACGCACGCTATGGGGGCCCTGCGAGAATTAGCGGCCCAGGTGGGGGTTAATCCGTCCCTGACACCGTCAGATCTGTAATGTTAGCACTTTGACCCGCAGTTTACAGGAAAATATTCGTTGCATAAGCAGTCAGAGACAGCTGTGTTTAGTCCATGGTCCATGGTACAAGATAGGTGTGGTTGAGGGTAGTTTAGAGAGGCATGGTTTAGGTCTGGCTGAGGGTAGGTATGGATATGGGAGGGTGCTGGATGTTATTAACTGCCAGAGTTTAGTTTCACAAACACAGAAAATAAAACAAAATAAAACACAAAAAACCCGAATCATATCAATTAAATTACAAAATATAGTATACTCAGTTAGAACCTTTACTTGGGGGTACCTTTAACTCTTCCATACTATATCACAATTCACCTCTTTTCTATTTATATGTTTTTGAGCATTTTTTACTAATCTTTCAAGACCCACAGAATATTTCGCTCCATGACCGCGTATATAAAGAGATGAGTCTCTGCTTTCATCAGGGAAAAAGGTGTGTCACCACGATGTTCCGTTCTTTAATTACTGGAATGAATATAGCTTGTTTTCACCAAAAACACTGTCTGGGAACAGAAAGCAGAGACATCTTCTTTTTTTTTAAATATAAATCCTTGAAATCTAATTGTATATCTGTTCTTGAGGTAATAGTTTACCACACAAAGGCTAATTTGACATTTGGGATACACAAATAAATCAGTGTCCAAAAACGTGTTACTACTACACTTAAGCTTTGTACAGGTCCAGGCGCTTGTTATTCAATTCTAATCTGTGTGATTGTATTCTATTACAGCTACAGTACTGAAAAACTATAAAGTCAAATTACAATTGTTAAAATATTCAGTAAAAATCACACCCGTGTGAACTGAGTGGTGCACTGAGTGACGTCACACACTAACCATAGCAACCATGCTCACCTGTGCACGGACACGTACACAGGTACACAAACATTGCACGGACACGTACACAGGTACACAAACATACAGACAAAGCTGGTCATTGGAGTGGTTTGCACCACTCAAAAATAGGCTACATTACATACAACTTAAGGAGTTGCAACTTTAGTTACTTTGTAGTTTAATAAATCCAAGCTATATACAGTAAGCATAACATAAACCAAGGCTTTGTATTTACTTATTGCCCTTTAAACCTGCAGGGCAGCACAAGACTGTCTAGATTAGTCGAAATTGTCTGACACTGATCTCAACTGATTGTTTCTCCAAGGGTTTAATGTCTTCTCAAATACACTATAAGACAAGTGTATTCATCTTGTTATTTAGTTTTTTCAAAAACATGGTACTGTACGAGAGTTATTGAGCTATTTTAGATTCATCCCCACAGAGGCGTTGGAAACAAACAAGTGAGAACACATTATCTTGTCCGTGTCTGTCTTTTAGCCAACTTTTCATTCACTATTGTTCTGTCTTCTGCTGGCTGGAGTCCAAAGCAAACCTGGTCTTTTCTCTGAATCTTCCTCGATTCCCCTAATGAGTCCCAGAGGGCGAAACTGAACCACATCACAGAGTAACCAAAGTCCTGACGTCAAAGCCACAATACAACCCTCAGGGACATAGACATTTTCCAAATCAAAAAATGACTTTTATAAGAACTGTGTTCTAAAAAAAAATCACACCCGTGTGAACTGAGTGACTCCCCTTCCCCCCCCCTCTCTCTCTCTCATTAGCAGGCAACAGTGCAGCACTATCTCTCTCTCTCTCTCTGTTTCTGGCACAACAGCGCCCCTACTGGTACTCATGAGTCACACATGAGTCACACACAAACATAGTCACAAACATAGGTTAACGTCACAGACATTGCTGTTCGGAGTGGTTGCACCACTCAAAAACATGATCGTTACCAAGCAAAAGCTGATCCCAGAAAAGTACAGATTTACCAAAGAATCCGAAAATACAAGGCCGCCTAGAAATACAGACTGTATCTTAAAAGATAGGCCTACATATCCGCACGTATAATAATGATCAGATTATTGTGACTGTTAGGTCGCAGTTTACTATGAAAACCTGCATCTCCCATTTGTTCGTCACACGCCTCCAATTCCATATATGGTCACGCCTCGTGACGTCACACCACCATATATGGCCGTCTCCATATATGAAGATCACGACACAGACCTCATCAAACTGGATAGCTATACATGGAGAAGACTGGATCATCACCTAGATCTGCATATATGGAGCCGGCCAGCAACTCAAACCCCACCCGTTCTTCCTCTTCGATGTCTCCCTTTTGACTGATACCTGTCCATTCAAACTCTAGACGGGCACGCCCCAAAGTTATTAGTGCAGCCACGCCCGGCAGCTTGTGATGACAGCTATGGCTGTTTTTAGCCCAAGGAGTGTTTTTTGTGCCCCCTAGTTTGACACGTCACATGCTACTGAAAGCAGAATACATTTTAGGTCATTTTGTCTTATTGTGCCTTAACATGTTTTTGATGGTGGCCATATAGATTTGAGGCTCTCATGAATTTCCCCTGCATTTTTGCGAATTACATGGGGGCTCAATTTGTTTAATAACCCTCCTAGATGACAAATCCATTGAGAAACGGACCTTTTCTCTCCGTGGTCACGGAACTGTACCCTCACAAAAAACATGCAGTAATCCTGGTCTCTATACCTCCCCCTACCTCCGCCGGGGCGCCTGATGGAGGGGAAAGGAACTGGTCGGAATAACGTGTTCCTTCCACACGCTACGTCCGGCCGGGGAAACTCCTCCCTGTCAGGTGAAAAGAAGCAGCATGCATAGAAGTAAGCATGAGGTCAGTCCGCTGCCACTTCCCAGGTTGGCAGAGGAAGTGTATAGCGCCCAGGATTACATTAGATAAGGCAGAGGAAGTGTATAGCGCCCATGATTACATTAGATAATTGACACTGCGTGGGTGAAAAAATGGGTGACATTGCATTAAATGCATTGGTTGAAGAGGTCTGAATGCTATTAAATCATCCGTGTCGGGTATCCCAAAATGTTACTTTTCAGGATTCAAGTTTAAAAGTAGCAAAAAAAATATACACACACACACACACACACACACACACACACACACACACACACACACACACACACACACACACACACACACACACACACACACACACAAACACGTCGTTTTTATTTTCCCACTGTACCCACACTTCCCCCCTTCGATTTCCCCCCTTGATGGCCTAGCAGACCACTCGGTGCCTGTATATGGGCATTTCTGAAATGACCGGCTATTTGCATGTCCCTTCTCCTCGCCATGGCCGTACGGAAAATATTTATGCTCAACATGGTGCTGGCTCGAGTTGCTTTAACACAATACGTGACGACAAGCAGCCAGGGGTTTGTTTTGAGATACAGAGGAGAGGGAGCCAAAAGTCATCTGGATGCCATGACCATAATGAGTGCTCTTTCCAGGTCATTAGCAGTATATTAGGATGTAGGTTGTTTGTTCTTGGATGAAGCTTCGGCCTATGATTGATGAATGATGCCTTCCAAGTAGCAGTAATGTAATAGAATTAAAGATTTCCAGTTGACTAATGGAGTTTGTCAAGCAAGCGGACAAATTATGTTAAATGGCTACATTCTTTGAAATGAACTTAGGAATCATGTGTGTGTGTGTGTGTGTGTGTGTGTGTGTGTGTGTGTGTGTGTGTGTGTGTGTGTGTGTGTGTGTGTGTGTGTGTGCGCGCGCACGTGCGTGCGCTGCATCTGTCCGTCCGGAGCTAATCTCCCAATAAACCACTAGGCCAAGCAGTGCCAACTTTCTTGTGCACACTGCCAGCAGGCAAAAAACATATTGTTTTATAGATTGTTGAAAATATTTCACCTCTCAAAATATTTTGTTCCAGGGACCCCAAGAAGCAAAGATTTGAGTTAAAAATGTTTGCTTTGAAAATATACACGTTGAATTATTTGCACAAATTTTCACTTTCACAAGTTCATTGCGTGGCACAAAAGTGACACAGCCAAAGAAATCTAAAATGACTGCTTTCCCGGTATCAATGGGTAAAATGTGAGTTGTGACTGTGAGGCTGAGCGCCAATTAACAGAATTTCTCTAGTCTAGGTCATCTTTGGACCAGCCCTCCAGCAGCTTCTCCAGTCATCTCCATCCTCCATACATCTGGCTAGATCGCCAGTACCTGCTTGCACCCCTGCACATTTATTTTGTGGCTAAGTCCTGCCGCCTGCGGGAGCTAACTATTTCCATAGACTACGCCTGGGTAACGTTTGTCCCAACAGCCAGGAATCTTGGCGTTGTCCTGGACAGTCAGCTCTCGTTCAGAGCGAATCAGACCCTTCCTCACCCAGGAGTCAGCCCAGCTCCTTATCCAGACATCAGTCATGTCAAAACTTGATTGTAACTCCCTCCTTACTGGCCTACTGGCATGCGTACTTAAGCCTCTCCAATTGATCCAAAATGCCGCAGCTCGTCTGGTTTTTAACCAGCCAACATTCTCACGTCACAGCACTCCCCTTTTCCGCTCCCTCCATTGGCTCCCGGTCGCTGCCCGCACAAAAGTACAAAACTCTGATACTGGCATTCAAAGCAGCCAAAGGTATGGCACTGCCATATCTTGCAAGTCTGATCGCACGCTACAAGCCCTCCCGAGCACTCAGATCAACCAGGGAATCAGCAGGGAAGCTGGAAGTACCTTCGCTAAAAAACGCCGGGACAACGCTCCACATGTCTCCCAGACTCTTCTCCCTTCTGGCTCCAAAACTATGGAATGTACTTCCCATTGCAATCAGAACTGCAGATTCACTCCCAATCTTCTGCCGCAGTCTGAAAACACACCTCTTCAGACTCCATCTTAGCCCATAGCACTTGCTGTAGTACTTGTCCTAGCCTCGACCTCCGACCTACAGGCATAGTCTCAAATATGTAACTTAAATAACACTTTATGTACACATATCACTCTATAGTGTATACAGTTTCCTTAGATAGATATTCCATGTAGGATTCATGATGACTATTTTTATGTTTTTTGTTCTTGCTTACTGTAAATCGCTCTGGATTGAGTGTCTGCTAAATGCCTAAATTGTAAATTGTACGCCCACGTACCTGTAAGGACATACACATGCGATAGTGTAGCAAGGCATTTTTCAAATAGTTTCTACATTGGTCGACACTCGACATAGTGTAGGATGACATTGTTTGAGGGGCGCTATCCCCTCCCACGTCTGGCTTTCAGACATGATGTCATGTGGCAGCCAAGTCTACTGACTTTTAATGTTTGCTTTAAGCAGTGACACGACGTGGCAGCCCCGGTGGGCTCCCCTCACTTCACACAAGTGTTTTTTAGATGGCATTTAAAGCAATATATCATATTTTACATGGGACGATTGTTAGTTTTTTGTAAGCTTGACCCAAATGCAGGAAAACTCTTGAGTCCAAGTTGTGAAGTGACAAACTAAGCTTTTCCTCTCCAGTCCATGATTCAAAACTTATGGTGCAACTAATGACTGCAACCATGGGTTAAATATACAGGAGTCAACCTGCATTCTCAGAACAAACAGGTTTATATAGACAGGGAAGTTGAGGGAACTAAACAAGACACAGGTGGAACTCAAAGACAATCAACACAACACAGGGATTGGCTGGGGCAAACAGGTCCCAGGTGACTCAAAGTAACAGTAATCACAAGGTGCATTAGGTGAGACAAGACAGGCATAATATATAGGAGATCCGGTTGTCCAGAGACACATAATCTGACCGCTGTGCCCAATTGCCCATAGATGGCCATGTGTATTATCATATGGGACCGACTGACTTCAACTCTGTGTACGCAGTGGCAAAGACTCAAGGGTAGCTCAAGGGTAGTTTGGATATTAATTTGTCCAGAACCGCCGATTTGAATCCGACCAATATGTGATTGATTGATTGAAATTTTCATTTCACAGTATGCAGAATGGGTGCATTTCAAGTCAATACAAAAACTATTACTGTGGACGACACCATGATTAATCATTACACTTGTTTAAAACAGGGTCCACTCTTAAATAGGCCTTAATGTCCATATACAGTATTTAGGCTTATACAGTATTTATACAGTTATACCACTGATCCAACATATATAGGCTTGTCAATATAGCGTATTAGTTTGTGAAGAAAAAAACAGGAGTACTGTATGTCTGTAAAAACAACGATACAGATGTAATCACTATGCCATATTACACTGACTAGATTGTAAAATCTAGTCTGTAAACTGTCAAACCATCTGTAACTCCATGCATCATTAACCCATACTGTACTTATTTTAGGTCTCTCTTTTTTCTCTCCAAAAAGCTGATCTACAAGCTCACAATAATATTATGTCACGATGCGTTGTGATGAGCCTGTAGATCTACTGATTTCACCAAATGTTTTTGCCTCAGAGAACGGGCGAGACGCCCGTTGAAGTGGTTAATGGGTGGAACCCGTTGTTATTTGTCTGTCAGTCACAACCATAGTCTGGTCAGAGCCTTGGCCCTTTCTGTTTTCTGAGCTCATTATTGGAGGCAGAATCTAAAGAAATGCTGTCTGGGAGATTTTGTTTTCTCACGTTATGTCATTAGAAGCCGGGCAGTAGGGCTGGTGCACAGTATTGTTGCCATGTACACAACTTGTAATTACTGTATACAGTTGGAGGCCATCGATATTGTCCTTTTCTTTTTGCTGAGGTTTGCGTGATCTGCGCAAAAGGACAGTTAACCCATTTTGGGCGGGAACCCCTTTTGGTGTTTTAAACATTATAATTTAGCTATTGAAAAATAGCAGATCTACAAGCTCATAGCGCGCCACCGAGTGGCGCGCTATGAGCTTTGTAGGTCTGCTATTTTTGAAAAATCGTGAAAATATTTATTTCAGAAAACTGGAGGATTTAGAAGGATTTTTTAAAATTTTGAGGTCAGGCCTAAATGGGTCAAATGATAAGGGACAATATCGGTGGCACCCAACTGTATATATGAATGATAGGTTTGTTCTAGCTATGGTAATTCATGAGATTCTCCAAATTAATACTGCAGGCAGCCATGCATGCAGCAGGTGCCACGTTTGAAAAGAGAAATGTAAGCCATTAATACTGATGACAGCTCAATATCACCATCTGCTGGTCAAAATGATGTCCAACCCAAGTCTTAGTGACTCAGTTGTAAGAGGGCCTAAAAAAAGTACAATAACAACAAACACACACAAAAAAAGAATAAAGTAATTAACCTACCTGTTTATATTAGTGTATTTATTATTAGTGTATGTTTCAGTTAAGGGTTCTCCAATAGGCGGCCCGCGGGCCATTTGCGGCCCGCGGAGCGCCCCCTTGTGGCCCCTGGAAGAATTTCATTTTGGCCTGACCTCGAAATTCTTCTAAATCCTCCAGTTTTCTGAAATAAATATTTTCACGATTTTTCAAAAATAGCAGACCTACAAGCTCGTAGCGCGCCACTCAGTGGCGCGCTATGAGCTTGTAGATCTGCTATTTTTCAATAGCTAAATTATAACATAATGTTTAAAACACCAAAAGGGGTTCCCAAAACTCTCGACAGTGTCAAATTAAACCAAATGGACTTGTACCGGTCCATTTGGTTTCATTTTACACTCTCAAGAGTTACATTATTGTTAAACATCTGCATTACGATCATTTACAAGAAGTCTACACAATTAGAGAATGTAAAATAATTGTTATTTTGGTCAACGTTTGCCAAAAAAAGCATGGAATTGTAGACAAAGTATTATCCAACGACAACAAAAGATTCTTTAGTTTTGGGTCTGAGAGGCTAAATCTCTTCAAATGGTGTTTTTTGGCTCAAATGCAGAATAAATAATGGGCCTTGATATGAAAAGGGTTGAAAACCACTGGTCTAGAGCAGTGTGGTTCTCAAACTGGCTCAGGTCATGCCTGTAAATAACCTTTTCATCCAAGGCACCCCTGAATTACATTGCTTTATAGATAGAACCTTAAATGTACGTCCCCCTTGCATGTGTCACAGAATAGTAGTTTCCATTACGACAGATTGAGAATAACTTAACCTTGACATTTAACCACTTGAGCATCCCTAGCGTTCCCCTAGAATTCTGAGGAGAACTTTAGCCGAAAAATAGCCGATCTATACAAGCTCTACAACGCCTCACGCTGCGAGGCGTTGTACGTCGCTGTAAAGGAATATTCTTGCTTGTAAATTGGCATTCTAAATCGCCATTATTTTGCAAAGAGGTTTGGTGAGGAGGGAACAGACCAAGTACAGTTTACTAAGTATTGATGGTTCAAGTGGTTACTATTTCTGCCAGTGTATGACTCCAACATACACTGATGACAGTGCTGCTTCAAATAAGTCTATGTTTAAATTATAGTAATTTAAAGTTATACTAATCTGCAACATTTAAATTGGAAACAACACATTGATACTGTATGTATGAAGTCTATGAAGATGCTTGGTATATTGAGAACAATCTGCCCATTTGTTCTTCCTTCATGTCATTTAACACTCTATTATAGCTTAATTTTCCCTCATATTAATTACTGTAATATTGTCTGGGCTGCTACATATTCAACATATCTCACTAAATTACTGATCATTCAAAAAAGGTTTCTGAGGATGATTTCACATTCAAATCGGTATGAGCCGTCTGCCCCGCTCTTTATTAAATATTCACTATAAAGTAAACGTTTTTCAGACCTGTTTACATTTAAAAAATCACACCCGTGTGAACTGAGTGGTGTAAGGTTTTATATAGCATGATCTTTGGCTAGGTAGGGTCGTCTTCTGATGTGATGATTTGTGACCATGAAGTTGATTCAGCTGGAGTTTTTGTCCGATGTGAGGTATTATATAAGGTAAGGTATTATATAGCCTGATCAGCTCTGATCTGACGTAATGAAATCACACCCGGATGTGATTTCACAACTGGCTTTTTTTGTGCAGAAAAAATTAGCATGGTTGCTACGGTCATCCAGTTCACCCGGGTGTGATTTAATTACGTCAGAAATTATTTTGAACATAGCAACCATGCTCATTTTTTCTGCACACAAAAGCCAGTTGTAGGAGTGGTTTACACCACTCAAAAATGCAAACAAGACATTCCCTCTTCTTTTCACATTTTTTCCCATGTTACTTCTGACATTCACTCCTACCCCACAAGGCAAAGAGATGATTTTGAATTACACTATTGTCACACTTCCAAACATCAATCTTTCATCAAATTTAGAGGCCCTCGTCTATGGAATTCCCTAGATGCTTCACTTAAATCCTCATTATCCTTGCCAATATTCTATATAATATAACATCTAAAGACATATCTTATTTCTTCCTCTCTGTAGATTACATGATTTACTTTGATGTGTTATATTTTCTTTTGTGTGTTTGTTGTTGTATTGTTTATTTCCCTTTTTTGTGCAGTCTGTGTTTTTGTTTCTTTATTGCACAGCTGCCCCCCTTTGCCAACTTGTAGACTTTTGTATTGTTCTTAATGCACTTTTAATCTGTTTAAATCAATTCCCTCTTCCATACAGGAAAGGATTCCAAATAAGCCAGCTGGCTTCTTCCTTTCCTTGCATTGTATTTTTGTTCTTCGATATGTTATTGTCTATTTTTTGTGCTAAATAAATAAACCTAATAAACCTAAACACAACACAATGCAGTGGGGGTGGTCTCTGCTTCATCTCCCTCTCAGCTAAGGGGTCCTTGGCCTGAGAAACGTTGGGGACTCCTGTTCTAGAGAGAAGTGTGACCGACGATGAGAGCACTGGCACGGAACAGCATTTTACTTAGGAGGACAGACACAGAGAGAGAGATTCCTACTCTGCAATATGACTTGATTTCAACCACACTCTAGTCTACTGTCTAGTGTGTAGTGTTGTTTCTTATATGACCACAAGAGGGTAGCATTGTCTTGAGCCCTGGAATTGGCTGTCCCTCCCATAGACATATATACATAGACGCCTCATTTGCCGCTGCAGTTCATTGGAGCGACGTGTATCCCAATGAAGGCGGAAGTGCAGTGCTGAAGGCTTTTTTTTTTTTAACAAATCTTTATAACAGTCATGACAATATACATTACAAAACAAGACAAACAAACAAACACAAACAACAAAGTTATTAACAATACAACATCAGAGCCAGGGGGGATTAGATTACTAACAGAAAACATTAAAAGAGTGAACACAAAGCAACAGTTCTCCGCAGCTTTCTTATTTAGAAGTGCTGAAGGCATTTGCTGAATGCGACTGCGTCGCTGCCCGAGTGACGTCACTCATGTGAATCCTCCATGTCTCTCGCTGTCACTCAAGTGACTACTGGCCAATCACAGCGCGTCTTTTCCGGGACTTATGTTACGCACGCGGAAGCTTGACAAGCTTCCGCTTTGCTTCCGCTATTCTTCGCAAGGAATGTCGGGAAAATAGTGCCTTCAATTTTGACACACGCCTCAGAGCCGGAAGGGGCGTCTATGTATATATGTCTATGGTCCCTCCCTTCCGTGGTCACAGAGGTTGTAAATCAGGTCCCTTCCCAAGGCCCCCTCGGTCACATGATCGTTTTAACCCCTTAAGACCTGAGGCCGATTCTAAAAATGTTGCTTATGTTGCTATATAGTGGTGCTCAAACTTTTTCATGTCAAAAGGACCCCCCCAAATTATATGTATTTGACGGCGCAGACCTCCCATCTCCAAAATATTTTGTTCCAGGGAACCCCTGAAGCAAAGATTCAAGTTAAAAATGTTTGCTCATATATTATGTAGTCAAAGATTTGCACAATTCTGCTTGTGAGCTTGTAATTCTGCTATTTTCAGAGCACGAACACCCAAGCACGACCAAACATAAAAATGACTTGTCTTTTACTTCTGCTGGATCTCTTCTACAGTAGTCTAGCTTTGTCGATGAACTTGTCAATATATTTAGTCTCAGTTTTAGTCATCATAGCTTAGTTTTTATTTATTTTTTTGTCAGTTGAAAAACGTTAGTCGGCGAACTTTGTTCGCCATAGTTTTAGTGAACAAAATTACTTAACCCGTTTTGGGCGGGAACCCCTTTTGGTGTTTTAAACATTATGTTATAATTTAGCTATTGAAAAATAGCAGATCTACAAGCTCATAGCGCGCCACTCGGTGGCGCGCTATGAGCTTGTAGGTCTTCTATTTTTGAAAAATCGTGAAAATATTTATTTCAGAAAACTGGAGGATTTAGAAGAGTTTTTTTTTTAAGTTCGAGGTCAGGCCCAGCCTAACATTCCCCCTCAGCTCCACAATACTGTACATGTTCCAAGGACACTGTCTGGACCTCACTGGAGCCAGCCGTCCATCTGTTTCCGTCAGCGTTAAGAGTTCAGCGGAGCCGGACCTGCAGGCCTGAGTGGTGCAAAAACCAGGTCAAAAACCCATTTTGACATGAGATCAGATTCTAAAAACGTCTTCTACATCCTGACAGTTTTCTGAAAAAGCTATGTTTCTATGTCAGTCGTTCTTTGATTTTTCTAAAATAGCAGACCTGCAAGCTCGCGCTCACCTAGCGAGTGGCGCGCTATGAGCTTGTAGATCTGCTATTTTTCAATAGCTAAAGCATAACATAATGCTAACACCAAAAGGGGTTCCCGCCCAAAATGGGTTAATAACACTGGCTATAGAAATGACACAACAACTCCGGCATGTACTGAGGTGTTTAATAAATAACAGCATCAACAACAACAACAACAACACAACAACAACAACATTAAAGCTTGAATTCATTTTGTATAATAATATATATACACATATAGATATTCATATTTGACTGTATAAACCATAAATATGACATGCAGTCCTCATAACTTAAAAACAACCAGGACTTCTCTCGGACTGAGGTAGGGTCAGGGGCCGAGGGTTGAATGCATGAAGCAGGTGGAGTGCGTGTGTGTGTGTGTGTGTGTGTGTGTGTGTGTGTGTGTGTGTGTGTGTGTGTGTGTGTGTGTGTGTGTGTGTGTGTGTGTGTGTGTGTGTGTGTGTGCAAATTGCTTTTGTGTGAGTAAGGTGACAAGATGAGAGGCAAAAGTTTGTGTATGTTTGTGTGTGTGTGTGTGTCTGTGTGTGTGTGTGTGTGTGTGTGTGTGTGTGTGTGTGTGTGTGTGTGTGTGTGTGTGTGTGGAAGGAGGGGGAAAAGGATTACAGTATTGGCAATAAAGCTGCAGTGGCTGTTTTGAGGAAGTGTGTGCTTGATGGTGAAGTGTGTGTGCGTGCGTGCACGTATGCGTGCGCGCGTGTGTGCGTGCGTGCGTGTATGCGCGTGTGTGTGTGTGTATGCCTGTGCGTGCGTGCGTGCGTGTAAGGTTCATAGTTCAGTGCCCCACGCGTCCCCCCCAGGACTTCCGGCTGAGCACGCACACGCACGCGGCGTTGATGCGGATGAGGCGCCACGCCGTCTGGGTCTTGAAGATGGTGAGGGCGCGCACGTACGTGTGCGTGTTGGTGCAGTAGGAGTTCCAGTGGCGCGCGTCGATGCCTCGGCAGCCCGAGTTGCCGGCCCCTGACTTGTTGCCCTGCTTGCCGCCCCGTTTGGGCCCCGCGGGGGGCGGCCCGGGGGGGCGGCTGTGCGTGGTGGGCGACCGGCAGGTGGTCTCGTAGAAGAACTGCTTCTTCACCACGTTGTCGATCTTGACGTTGGGCAGCACGGTCACCTCGTTGCCCGCTATGTCCGTGGCCCGCGTCAGGTTGCCCACCCACGTGTTGATGCTGTCGCACACCGAGTACTCGCCCCGGTGCATGGGCTGCGAGCCCGACCGCCGCCGCACCCTCACCCCCTTCATCATCCCGTCGCCCTCGCCCCCCTCGCCCTCCAGCGCGTGGTGGGACGGGGCCACCTCGCTGAAGACCACGCGCGGTGAGGAGCGGTAGCGTCTCTTGGAGAAGAGCTTGGGGTCCACTTCCGGAATGGAGGAGGAGTCCGACGTGGCGCCGCGGTGGCCCCCGTCAACGGGGCCCTGGTGGTGGGCTTCCGAGGCCGCCCGGTGGGGCCTCCGGGTCCTAACGTGGCTGCTGCTGGTCCTCTGGTGGTCCTTGTTGGAAGAAGAAGAGCGGTGCTCGGAGAGGCGGTCCCCCGCTGCTGCCGTCTGCTGCTGCCCTTCCCTGTGATTGGCCGCTGCTGTCTGCTGTCCTGCTTTGTGGTTGGCTGCCCCGCCCCCGGTGCTCAGGGCCCGCCCACCTCCCATGTTCAGTACAGCCTGGACGCCGATCAGGAGCAGCAGGACCAGTGGCGACGACCTCATGGAGAGCACACGTCCTGTCAGGAGAACAACACACTGGTCAGCATTCACACACCTATAGGCCCTCATTTATCAACGCGGCCAATTGGGTGCACGCCGGAATTACCGCAATTTTCGGCATTTAACATTTCCGCAAAACCTTGACGTGCGCCAGGACAATAATCATGTCAGGTCGGGAGCTGTCGTAGGCTTTGTCCTCGCCTGTTTTTCTGTCGTACACAAGCGGAGCAGCATTGCCTGAACTGCTGACAGGCTGTCACACAGGCATCTAAACATATGTTTTAACTCCTAAACTGTATAAAACTAATCAAATCAAAAAAAAATATTTAGTAACGGCATGTCATATATGAAATTGGTCGGATACTTCCAAGTGAGCAAGCAATTAAAATCGCGCAATTAAAAACGATGTTGCAAGTTAGATGCTTAAGCCATTTAAACAGTGTTTTGCATGAGCATACATGCGAGGAGCTGCCTGTGCAGAGTGAACTGCAGCTGCCGAGAGTCAAGAGCTCCCAACGTGGGTAGCCTACTGTAGCCTTCAGCAGGCCGATGTCTTTCTGGAGTTACGGTATGTGAAATCTCCTCCTGTTTAAGGATAAACCCAACGCGTCACTCGAATGCGCCAAATGTGCCATGCGAGCGCAAGTGGGGACTGCATCGGAGGTAGGGTAACCCAGCCAGCCCACCACCACCAGTGCCAGTGCCACATGAGGCTATGGTTTTGGCTGCACATTCATATAATTGACAGTTGACAGCCAAGCCACTGCAGCGACTAGCGAGGCAATCTAAATAGACTGTCATAAACGTGCATGGTCAGTTGATCGCGGTGTCACGGACGGACCACAGTGATAGAGACAGACAGACAGGACAGATGCACCTATTTGCAAAACAGCAGCGTGTGTGTGCCTATTTGTTATTGTCTCCACCAGGCCGAAGGCATGGGGAGAGAGTATGTTTTGCACTCCGTCCGTGTGTGTGTGTGTGTGTGTGTGTCCGTGTGTGTGTCCTTCCGTCCGTCTGTTACCAGCTAATCTCCGGCACCGTTAACCCGGTCGATGCCAAACTTTGCACACACACTCCCTGGATGCCAACGATGAACCTCTGCCCCACATTTTCCAGAACGGCCTGTTATAGCGCCACCAGGAGGCCGCTTTGTGCAAAACAAGTTTTTGGACAGTACACCTACAGATTTTGTCCAAACATCACAGAAAATTGGTACACAGTCTCTCTAGAGCCATTCAACGAAACAGGTCTTTCAGATTTCTCAGAGTCCATCCTGATTGGCTAAGATTGGCTTCCAAAGTTCGCAGGAGTGCTCAGTTTCAAACAAAATGCTGCAAATCATGAACACATCATGTGATTTCCGTGAAATTGTGCACGCACATTCCCACTAGGCCGAGGAAGAAATGCCACATGAACATTTTCAACTCAGCCTCATGGTGGCGCTATAACTGGCCGAAAAGTGTTTTTTACCTCTAACTGCATGGATCTGTGGATAACTTTGTATGCCAACTCCCTAGAGGCCAAGGAAAAACCTTTGCCTGGAATTTTTCACATCTGCTCTTTATAGCGCCACCAGGAGGCCGACATATGTAAAACACATTTTCTAATATTACTCCTTCAGATTTTATCCAAATTTCACGCAAATCAGTACACATGTTCTCCATAGTCATGTGATCAAGACGGGTTTGTTTGATTTATCATAATCCACCCTTATTGGCTACGATTGGCTTCTAAACTTTTCAGGAGTAGCCTGCTTTGTACCCGTTTTGTACAAATCGCCACAACTACTCAACGCAGCGTCCGATTGCGGTGAAACCCACTAGGCTGAGGAAGAAATGCCACTTGACAGTTTTCGAATCAGCCTCATGGTGGCGCTACAACAGGCCAAGCCGCGTCTCACACACACACACACACACACACACACACACACACACACACACACACACGTTTATATATTACTCCTACACATTTTGCCAAACATCACACACACTGGTGGAGACCTGTGCCCGGAAGGGCACTTTTTCTAGTTTAATTCAGCAAAGGGCAGCAAAGGCAAGCGAGTCGAGAGGAGAAACAGACAGGGTAGACCTACAGCTTTATTTAATTCATGCAGGTGTTCATTCTTTATTTATTTAAGATACATACATATAGTTGTGCGGGGGGAAGCAAGGCAAGCGGGGGAAACTTTTTTATTGGCTTTTTCCATCATGTAACCATGGTTTCCATACATTGTTTGGTCGTATTGCAGTTGTTCATGTCGCAAAAACTATAGATTTCATAGGGCGTGCCAGATTGATTTCAGCCGTCACATTTATCACTGCTAGGAATGAAATTAAGGAAGGATCAGCTGTTTGCAATCAATTTATAAATGCCGTGGCGACGTGAGTGTACTACAAAACCGACACTCGAATTTGGGGCAGATTTTACACTCAATTGATAAATGAGGGCCCTAGTCTAGGAGAACAACACAATGGTCAGCATTCACACACCTAGTCTAGACCTCATGGAGAGCACACGTCCTAGAGGGATACAACAAACTGGTACTGTGTACAGACTGTTGCCTAGTGCAATTTTAGAATGCTTCCGTCATACAGTCTGGAGCAACGGAAGCTCTGATCATGAGCAAGCGATAAAGAGGAAGTGAAGCCTCCTCCCCAGCGCAAATTTATCATAATATAAATCTAAATCATATAAGCATATAGCTTGCTGCTTAGCAGAATATTAAAATAAAACAAATGTAAAGATATTTTAAACTATATTTTCGTCAACGGAAATGCCAGATTCCTTGCTCGGATTTCAGGAGGTGTAGTTCCAGACTTTATATCAACTTTATTTCTTTCCCCGGTGAATTCATCTGCTCAATTCATTGAGCTACAGTTAAAAAAAAATCTGAACCTTTTTTTTCTTCCAGAATGTCAAAATAAATGAAAATAGACAGAGATCAGAGAGCACAGGAAAGAATGTGCAGCTCTGCTCGTTTTTTTGTGGCTTTCGCCTTTATTTTATATTTTTTATGGAGGGACAGACAGTAGGCTGACAGGAAATGAGGAGAGAGATGGGGGGAAGACATGCAGCAAAGGCCGTCGGGATCGGGAGTCGAACCCGCGGCACACTGCCAGACTGGATTACCAGCCAAGGTGCCTGGACCACTGAGCCACGGCCCAGGCCAGCTCTGCTCGTTTTAACACATATTTGGAATCTAAAGCTCCCAGAACAATTGTGGTATTCAAAAACAGAGATGGTTTCAAAAACATTTAGGCATCCAACACGTCTCTATTCTGGCACAGATAGCAACACTATGGAGATCTGGAACGTGTCATTTGCATACTGCGGGGAGATGACCGGGGGAAAAAATGCTGTCTGTCTGACCCCCTTTCCACCAAAAGAACGTCGGTTCAGAACCAGTGCGGTTCCGAACCTTGGTGCTTTTTGCGAACCGGTCGCGAACCGGCTGCATTTCCACCAGATTGAACCCTGGTTAATGTGGTGGCGCTATTGTACCTAAACACAAAATGTTGAAAAGATCCGTAATACACGCAGACACCCCGAGGGCGTTGCACAACACAAGCCGATGTAAACAGTATCCACGAGGTTGTGATGTTACAGTAGGGTTACAAGTTATTACAACTATCAGATACGCCCCGCAAGCCTCAGCTGGATTCCGGGTCGCGATGCATGTTATGTTATGTTATGTTATGTTATGTTATGTTATGTTATGTTATGTTATGTTATGTTATGTTGCTGGTGTCTGCGTCCTCCCAAGTTCCAACCCACTGACAAGTTCCAACCCACTGACACAGACACACCCACTTATATCGTCTCGGTTCACAAAGCGCTGCGTGCAATTCCAAAGCTGAACCCCCGTTTTGTGGTTCACATTGGGAACGGACGTTTATGGTTCGGAACCAACTCATTTTCAGTGGAAACACTCTGAACTGGTTCAATATTTGGCGGGAAGAAAGAACCGAACCGGTTCAACCCCGGTGGAAAAAGGGCCTCTGTGTATTAGTGTTGGTTTTGACAGCAAATTCTGATTTAGTTTTAGTCATATATTAGTCATCCAAAATGTTTTAGTCTAGTTGTAGTCGACTAAATATCATAAGATCTTAGTTGAGTAAATCTACAGTTGATTTTATCGATACAATGTATTTTGGCGGGCCTTGATGGCATCGCAATGGCAGATTTTATAGCCGATCATCATAGCTTATTTTTTATTTAGTTTTTATTCAGTTTTGTCAGTGAAAAAGGATAGTCGCAGCATCACAGTTTTAATCGACGAAATCAAATCAACTCTGGTATGCACCAGTAGAGATCTGCCCTATACCGGAATACAACTGAGGGATGAAGCAGACTTAGTTATGTGGCCTTTTCTTGTCAGTTAATCACTTGATGCATAAAAATAATATTCACACTCACGCATTGGCCACCATAGCGAACCTTTGACCTTTGAACCTATATGCTCAGCAAGGTGTTTCAGTGGCGTGTTGTGGTGGCGTGTCAAGTGCGTGGAATGCTGTGCGTACCTGTGGAATGTGTCCAGTTGAAGTGTGAGCCCCCTCTGGGCTCTAGAGCCAGACTCCAGTGCAGGCCGGACCCCTCATGCCTGCCGTCTGGACCCCCGGAACCACAGCTCTGCATGGAGGGAGAAACATACATACACACGCACGCACGCACACGCGCACGCGCACGCGCACACGCACACGCACACACACACACACACACACACACACACACACACACACACACACACACACACACACACACAGACAAAACACATTAACAGATGCACATACTGGTGGAAACAACATTTTACTTCTACTACATCTCCAAGGCAAATATTGTACTTTTACTCCACTACATGTATTTGAAAACTTTAGTTACTAGTTATTTTTTGTAGAGTTTGATTATTATTACAAAACATACATTAACCACTTCAGCCCTATTTAAATGGATATTTGAAAATTGCAGATCTACAAGTGAGTAGATCTGCTATTTTCAAAATATGTTTTATACATACAATAACTTGTGAAACGGGACATACTGCATAATGTTCTACTTTTGCTACTTTAAGTATATTTTGATGCCAATACTTTTGTACTTTTATGCAAGTACATTTTGATTACTGCATTTTACTGCATTGCGGTATTGATACTTTTATCAATGACGGCTCATTTGAAAGTCATGCATGTTGATCTGCCCACTGGCTTCCTGGTGCCTGAAGGTGGAATATCTTTCTATATGTGAGGAGAAATGCACAGAGGAATGCTTTCCGGGAATAGAAGGTTGCCTTCAGCTATAGACATTAACCTTTTACATCTGCCCTGTGGCTAATTTTGTCTTTTGGCTCATTTTGTTTGTTGAAAATGAAAACGTGATGTGATGCGTAGAAGAATCTGTTATTTTTCAGCGACCGACGTGGACGTACATGAATGTGTATTACGCACAAAAATAAAGCCAACATGCATTTAAATTGTATGGGCATGTTTTCGATTCTAGTTCAGTCCTCGGATCTTGGAGCAAATTTGTGATGCAACCGTTTTTGAAATATAGATATATATATACATTGGCATTTGCTACATTGGTTGTACAGTTGTAGCAAAGCTTGTAAATAAGCTAAGTAAGAGACCTTTTTGTTTTCCCTTTTGTGGCAAAAGCTTGTAAATATCTAAGACCCACACAGAAGAAAACCCTTTACTTGTATTATTTATTAAAGCACTCAAACTCCAAATTTCACCCACTTTCTTTTACCTGTAAAACTGTGATGAGACAATAAAGATTCTGTGTTTCCTAGAACTAGAGGTCTGAAAAAAATCATTAACATGGTGAAACACATCTTGATGATGTCATCAAGATGTGTTTCACCATGTTAATGATTTTGTTCATAATTACAGTTCTAGGAAACACAGAATGGGGGGGACTTTTTATTTTTTTCCACACAACAGCTCTATGGTATATTAATGACATAGTAAAATGTTGAAAATGAGTGGAATGCCCTCCTAACACTATGGACCAGGGCTACGTATTCCCAGTGAAAACAGGCACAACACAATATTCTTTCTGCCTGTGTTTGTGAAGCGACGTAGCCACGTGTCTGTATGAGCCATGATTACGAGACCCTGTCAAATGCCCCGTATACACACACACTCACCGTGTTTAACTCACACAGTTTAGATATGCCAAGCAGTGGAATGTGAGCTATGTCATACCTCATTATTTACAGCATTTATAAGAATGGTGTCACTGTGTGTGACAAACTCTCTCACACACAGACACACGCGCGCACACACATGCACACATGCACACACACACACACACACACACACACACACACACACACACACACACACACACACACACACACACACACACACACACACACACACACACACACACACACACACACAGAGCCTTGACAAGGTCGTTGTTGTGGAGAGACGTAAAGCAGGTGTGTCAGAAGCACTGCATAATGCTTCCTGTAAACATGGGACCCAGCTGGGAACGTTTTGGAACATCACAAAGCTGATTACTGTGACAAATGGTTATTTCAACGCCGCCTTGTTAGTGGTGGGGGTGGGGGGGAGGGGGGGGGGGGTTGACCTTTGGTTGGCTAGAAAACATATTCTATTCACTCAAATCAGTCCCATTCCCAGTGGTGGACCACTACTACTAAAAGAGTGGTACACCCCCAAGTGACTTATTATCTCCACCAGGCCGAAGGCATGGGGAGAGTATGTTTTGCACTCCGTCCGTGTGTCCTTGTGTGTGTGTGTGTGTGTGTGTGTCCGTCCGTCCGTCCGTCCGTCTGTGTACAGCTAATCTCCGACACCGTTGGCCCGGACGATGCCAAACTGGGCACACACCCTCCCTGGATGCCAACGACAAACCTCTGCCCCAATTTTTCAACAGTGGCCTGTTATAGCGCCACCATGAGGCCGACTTTTGCAAAACACATTTCTTTACATTACTCATACACATTTTATCCATGCATCACGCAAATCGGTATACACTATCTCCATAGTCATCAACACGGACCTGTCCGCTTCCTCATTGGCTAAGATTGCCTTCCAAAGTTTGCAGGATTGGTCCATTATGAACGAAATGCCTCAAATCATGAACAATTTGAGGGAAA
Source organism: Electrona antarctica (assembly GCF_951216825.1). Lineage (NCBI taxonomy): Eukaryota > Metazoa > Chordata > Actinopteri > Myctophiformes > Myctophidae > Electrona > Electrona antarctica. The sequence goes on from NC_136807.1 coordinate 47,298,278, forward strand.
AACGATCCTATCCTGGTGGGGAGAGAGAAAGACACGTACCCCTTTCTGAAATTGTTTTGCTCCAGGAACCCCCAGAAGAGAAGATTTGTGTTAATATATCTGATGAAAAAAGAGAAAACATTAAAATTGGTTTCCTGGCCTGAAAATGTATTTTCTCTTTTCTTAAGATCTGGAGAGACATTGAGATCCCTGTTAATAGTGAACAAATACGCCAATTTTTTTTAAAATGAAATGACAGCTGTTTCTCCATACAATAACAGTCCAATTAATCTCTGCTTTCAGGGTACTTTCTCATGGAGCATTAAAAGCAACAGATAAACGTGACTCACAACCCAAGGTTTTTCCTGAACTGAATGCCTAGCTTGGGTGACACATAATGACCAGAAGAGGGCAGTATTGCCCATCTTTCCTGCGTAGGCTGCTATTAATGGGAGCAACAATATTGAACTGGCTTAATTATACTGCAATGTCACAGATCTAATCGCTCTCATTATAACCAGAACGTTCTGCTATACACAAAAATTACAACACATTCTGATGTCATTATTCAGGCACCACTAGTACAAGAGTATGATTAAAAGGAGAAAAGCAAAGTCCTTGGAATGATCTTGCAGGGCTGTCCACAGTTCTTTCGTTTGTCTGCGTTCAGGGTCAATTTTGCCGTCTGGCCCCTGCATGTTGTGTTTTGAGTGATCTCAAGAGACAGACTAAGTAATATCCACAGATCTTGGCTTCCACAGATACAGGCCTTGAAATCCGTCACAGTGTTCATGCCCTCAGCAGCAGTTATAGTCAGGAGACGATAGAGAAGCTGCAGAGCATTAAATTACCACACAGGACGACTTCACCCATTTTCATATACAGTAATTGGTCCTCACTAATATATAAAATGGTACAATTTGTTCTGCTATGTGTCTCATAGGGAGGGCTGTGAACACCTTTTTATTTTATTTCTGTTCTCCAAACTATCAGTGGTGGAAAAGTACTCTACTCTACTACTTACGTAGCCTAAGTAAAAGTATCAATACTGCAATTTAGAACTACTCCGTTACAAGTAAAAGTATTGACACAATTTGTACTTAACGTGCGAGTACTAATTATGCAGAATGTCCCATTTCAAAATGTCAAATATCTAAGAAGCTTTTGAAAATAGACCATTTTCAAATGGTCGAAATGTATTTAGGGCTGAAGTGGTTAATGTATGTTTTGTGATAATACTCAAAATCTAGATAGTAATTAGTAACTAAAGTTTTCAAAAAAAATACAATATTTGTCGCTGAAATGCAGTGGAGTAGAAGTAAAAGTACTAGAAAATGGAAATACTCAAGTAAGTTGTAAGTAAGTACAAATACCTCAAAATTGTACTTAAGTACATTACTTAATGTCAATGTTTTTTTTTAATTATTATTATTAACTTGAGAACAATGGCTTCCAATATTGCATGCTAATTTTCCAGGAATAGAAAGTCTGCCGTTTTATATAAGCTTGGATTCCCAATCGATGATGTCACTGGCAGGCGGGTTTCTGAACCGTTCACAGGCCTCCGCTGAGACACAGACAGAAATGGTACCATAATTTATATGAGCATTAGTGTGGACCAATTATATGAAGGGAGGTCCTTTAAGCGTGCAAGCAGACTTTCGCATCAAGCGGCGTCAAGAAAACGCTAGCCCCAGGCGTCACTTCCGGGGTTTTAAACAGCTGGTTGATGCATTTTCACGCTAGTGAGCGGCTTCAACTTGGGAAAGGCGTTTCCGGCTTTCCCCTTATAATGGGAGCGGATGGGACTTGAAGCTACTTGACGCGAAAGTGTGCCTGCAAACATAGGCCTCACTCAGACCTTTACTGCATGTTGTGTGTTGTGTAGTGTCATGGCCGTGTAATGTCATGGCCGCCCCAATGCATTTCCAATGGGAGTCACATGGTTTGACACATTTGTGTTGTATGAGGGGGAGGGGCGCAGTCGAAACACAGCCGAAAGCCATACAACAGCTTGTAGTCCAAAATGTGGACTACAAACCATGTGACTTCCATTGGAAATGCATTGGGGCGGCCATGACACTACACGGCCATGACACTACACGGCCATGACACTACACAACACACAACATGCAGTAAAGGTCTGAGTGAGGCCTTAGCGTGCAAGAGTGTGGTGTTGTAGACTAGGAGAGTGGGGGCAGAAAACAGCGCTCGAGCGCTGTTCATGCAGCCATGAAGTGTGACAAGCTGGAGTTTTAAATACATTGTTTTCAACGGGGGCGGCGCAAATATCAGCAAACTGTTTTAAAGAATTGTACAGTGACAACTAAAGTCTCCCTGTAATGATTATGTTGTACTATTACCAAAAAACTAACTAAAATATAGGGATTTAATATCATTAAAGCTGGGCTGTTGCCTGAGTCCAGTGCATTCTGTCGACTACCGGTCCAGGACTCCGCCATGCTCTTCGCCAATAAAAGTCTATGTAGGGACTGGTCCCGTGAAGTGAGTGGAGATGTCGTAACTCCCCTTCAATGGCTCTGGCGTGCAAGTACACTGTAGCTCAGTCTGTGCAATTTTAGACTGAAGCTTTATAATGTCCAGACTCTCATGAAGCATGCAAACATGCAGACATACACACGGACGGTCAGGACAGTATGCATATCCACCAATAGACTCAGATCCAAATATAGCACTATAGACAGCTTTAGTCACTAGTTATTTTGTAGATTTGGATTATTATTACAAAACATACATTACCCACTTCAGCCCTAGGCTACATACATTTCGGCCATTTGAAAACTTGAAACGGGCCATTCTGCATAAAGAGTACTTCGGTACTTTAAATACATTTTGATCCCAACACTTTTACTCAAGTACATTTTGAATTCCGGCTTTTTATGTAACAGAGTATTTCTATATTGCAGTATAGACTATAGAGGGTAATGCGCAAGTGAGTGACAGATCGAGTGGCAAAGTGAGTTTAACATCATTTAACGTTGTTTAATGCGATCAGACAGGACTTTTCTGTCAGGATGTATGGGCAATGCCAGAAAGTAGCTTTTTTCTCACTCAGTAGGCTTTCCAGCATAACCTCTTGGTATGATGATGATGTCACGTGCATAACCTCAATTGATACTTTTTCCCCCCTTTTTTTGTGGCTTTCGCCTTTATTTTATATTTTTTATAGAGGGACAGACAGTAGGCTGACAGGAAATGGGGAGAGGGATGGGGGGAGGACATGCGGTGGAGGCCGTCGGGATCGGGAGTCGAACCCGCGACACACTGCCAGACTGGGTTACCAGCCAAGGTGCCTGGACCGCTGAGCTGGGCCCCCACAATTGATACTTTTTATTGAAGTACAAAATGTGAGTACTTTTTCCACCACTGCACAAACACGCACGCACGCACGCACGCACGCACACACACACACACACACACACACACACACACACACACACACACACACACACACACACACACACACACACACACACACACACACACACACACACACACACACACACACACACACACACACACACACACACACACACACACACACACACACGTGGAGCCGGTCCAAGCGGCCCGGCCAGTGCACGGGGGGGGTGATTGATCCAGACTGACGGGGCAGCTCGGTATTATATTTACATGGCCCAGAGGGTGAGCTGCCTGCCTGCCTGCCTGCCTGGGAGGATCCTAATGTTAAAAATGTGGCCTGTGTTTAATGCCAGCGGAGGCAGCGTAAACACGGCACCGCAGGAGAGCACAGGGGTCACAGCGCTTTACAGAGCACCTCTGACTCCAAGGATTATCTTAACACTGAATCACAACATAGTGTATCTCCTTCGCGCTCTCTCTCTCTCTCTCTCTCTCTCTCTCTCTCTCTCTCTCTCACTCTCTCTCTCTCTCCCCCTCCAAGTTTCCTTTCCTGTCTTCCGACTGAAACTCTGTATGCAATATAAGAGATGTGCGTGTGCGCATGAACGCATGCACGCACACACGCACAGGCACATGCACGCACGCACAACTATACGCACGCACGCACGCACGCACGCACGCACACACACACACACACACACACACACACACACACACACACACACACACACACACACACGGGCGTGCACAAGCGAAGACAGAAGACACTTTTCAAAACAGACTTTTCTTGCGGTTGCTTTCTTATTTCAGTCAACAGGGTTTGGCCAGGCGCCCAAATGCTGTTTTGTTTACTTTATGGCTTTTGGTGGAAGCTAGCTAATCCACACTCTGCCTTAGAGATCGGTGCTAGCGATCATTGTTTTTGCTAAGCAGTCCATGGGAAGCTAGACATTTCACAAACATTTATGGGGGGGTGGGTTGGCTGCTGATCGGGACTTGCGTTCGAAAAGTCTTGGCATATGGTACTGATAAAAGTGGAAGTCTCATCCTACACAACATAGCCTATATCCACTGGTTGGAATCCATGGTGTGTGAGGTTGCCTCCAACTCTCTAGCTTCGACAAGAGTCATTTGCACTATAGTCCGGCAGCCAACAGGCTTCTTTTGTTGTAAGTGGGAAATTTGGTATATAGTATTTTTTATTGGCCTAAAATATTGTCTATATACATACATTCATGAATCCACTTGCTGACCGGCTGTCAGTATGGAGCAATGTTTTTATAGGAGTTTCTTGTGACCCTACCATTAACATCCTATGGCAGGCAAAAATGTCAAACATGTCAAACTTTCCTTATGCTTTAAGTAGCATGTGACATGTCAAACAAATGATTCTGAATCCATTCCAAGCATTAGTTTTGCACAAAAAACACTCCTTGGGCTAAAAACGGCCATAGACGTTATGACAAATGTGATGAGGTCAGCACATTTGGGCACATTTGGGCAATGTCACATGCTACTTAACCGTCTTCCCGCCGGAAACGAGGAACACGAGGGTGTAAATTAGTACCCTCGCCCGCCAAACACGAGATTCTCGGGTTTGAATTGTTTAATCCCAGTTTTAATTCGGATCGTATCGTAGCTAATGAAGCTATCGCATAAACATTGAGTGAGCCACTGGCCGCGGCCATTTTGAAGATGCGCGCGCATCCACTTGCATTGTAAGCCCTGTCTTCAAAGCCCTGTATCTCAGAAAGGATATTGAGGGGGCAGTTTCTGGCCCAGACAAGCGTTTTAAACGGCCTGTAGCAGGCGCTGTGATACTCGCGGTCAGCTTTTTCCACCGCCGAGCGAGACAACAACAACCGGACATGACAACACACACAGCAGTTTCTCACAGAAAGATGCGATTACGGATATTTGGATCTTCAAACTAAGTGTTACGCGTGATAAAACCTTGGCAGTACACTATCGAAGGATTAATTAATGCTGGCGGTTAAAGTATAAAGCAAAAGGAAAGTTTGACATTTGATTTTTGACATTTTTGCTTGCCATAGGATGTTAATGGTAGGGTCACAAGAGACCCGTATAAAAACAATTGCTCAATACTGACAGCCGGTCAGCAAGTGGATTCATGCATGTATGTATATAGACAATATTTTAGGCCAATAAAAAAAGACTATAATATACCAAATTTCCCACCCGTCCACCTCGGCTGCCGGGCGGACTAGAGTCGTCACAAATTGCGCTGACATGCGTGTCCACAGTTATGACTTCAACATGTCAGAAAGGCATAACTGACAAACATGTGGTCGTGTTAAGGGCCTTGATGAATAAAACAGCAAGAGGGTGCCCATGCAGAGAGATGGCATGTGGTTGGAGGCCTCCCCCCCCCCCCCCCCCCATCATCATCTCTGGAACCACATGTGTGTGTACCCCCTTCTCTGGGATCAAATCCAACCAGAAACTTCTCTCCCATGACTCCCCCTATCCCGTCTATCCCGGTAATCTGTCTCAATACAATAAAATCACACTCGTGTGAAGTGAGGGGCACCTGGTAATGTTTGTTTAAAGTGCTCTAAACAAATTAAAAGTCCCTAGACTTGGCTGCCACATGACGTCACGTTTAAAGTTACCAGGAAAAGAGTTCTCTAAACAAACATTTAAAGTCCATAGACTTGGTGCCTCATGACATAATTCCGAAAGCTAGACGTTGGAAAAGAAGGAACTGATGAACCAAAACACAAAATGTAAAACCAATGGGAGCAAATTGCCCTATAAATGAACTAGAATGTCACGTTCCTTCCAGCTGGATTAATAATCATCAAAAGGTGTTGTTTACGACTAATAATAATGAACTAATAACAGATGCATTGTCATTTTTCCAGACACTCTCTCCAAAACCAAAAATTTGTGTGGTCTTTACTCTTTATTATTTATGAATGGTGCTTTGTTCTGATTTCAAGTTGGCACCGATAAAGGCACAAAGGACGTTTAGAACAACAGGCTTGATAGACTGATGTGTAACTAAAGCGTCCTTTGATCTAAACAACAGCGCTAACCCCTTCCTCACACACTAATGCCAAACAAATAAATGAAGAGCATTTCTGTTTTAGCCATCAATCACTTTGGGGCGCTGTGTGACCGATAACAGCGTACAAGGCACTACCTGGTTAAACAAGGTTGCCAAAAAAGAAAAAGCTGGTGCAAGTATGCGTAGAAAGAGATAAGTCACGCAGCTGCCAGGGTTGTGACCTGGAAAACCAATCAATGGGAAACACAAGGCAGACAGAGACTAATTACTTTGCCGCAGGCGATGGAAGCACGGCTCGGCCGCACATTTACCGCTATCGACTATGAGCTGATGATGTTTGCCAGTTAACTTACTGTATTCCCAATTGGACGAGGATTTACAATTCACAATTTAGGCATTTAGCAGATGCTCTTCGTCCGGAGCGACTTACAGTTAGCAAGGCAAACACATGCATAAAATGCAGAGAGACAGTGAAGTGTCTAATTTATAGATCATAGGTAAAGCAGGAACCTAGAATCAGTCTAACAGACAGTGATCACTGCTCAGTACATTGAAACTATTGCAACTATAGGATGCCATGTAAACAAATGAACCTAGCATCTGTCTGAATAACATGCTATTTATTCTAAAGTATATGTTTTATGCTTTTGCGCAAGGCTATAGCGGGTCGCTTCGTGTTGTTATTAAAGAGCTAGACCACTTTGGTATAGAGGTTCGGGTTGTGTAGTTATCTTTGGTATAGAGGTTTGGGTTGTGTAGTTATCTTTGGTATAGAGGTTTGGGTTGTGTAGTTATCTTTGGTATAGAGGTTTGGGTTGTGTAGTTATCTTTGGTATAGAGGTTTGGGTTGTGTAGTTATCTTTGGTATAGAGGTTTGGGTTGTGTAGTTATCTTTGGTATAGAGGTTTGGGTTGTGTAGTTATCTTTGGTATAGAGGTTTGGGTTGTGTAGTTATCTTTGGTATAGAGGTTTGGGTTGTGTAGTTATCTTGCCATAATGTAACTCCAAAGGCGGGCAATAAATAAAAAATCACACCCGTGTGAACTGAGTGGTGTAAGGTATTATATAGCCTGATCAGCTCTGACGTAATGAAATCAGCTCTGACGTAATGAAATCACACCCGGGTGAACTGGGTGACCGTAGCAACCATGCTCATTTTTTGCGCACAGACTAACAAAGCCAGTTGTAGGAGTGGTTTACACCACTCAAAAACCATGTCTGACGTAATGAAATCACACCCGGGTGAACAGGGTGAACATAGCAACCATGCTCATTTTTTCTGCACAGACTAACAAAGCCAGTTGTAGGAGTGGTTTACACCACTCAAAAATATTACTTTCATTGACTAGAAATTGATAATTCAAAAATATGTTCCTCATTGACTTACATTGAGCCTGCAAGTAAACAATGTAAATAAAGCAAATTCTGACAGTATAGAACATCACCAAACCCAGTACTGTTTGTTTTTTAATAAAACATCAACTTCCTGTTGATTTTATTATTTGAAGATCCGGATTCAGATCTGCAGATCCAGTCCGGGTTTCTGCCTAATCAAAATAGTAAATTCAATAGGAAGTTGACATTTTTATTAAAATAACAATGTGATGTTTTTCTAGGTTTTCAACTGGTGGTCCATGGGGTATTGAATGTAGTCCCCGACCATACATTTAGGAAAGTTGATTCCATTGACTTGTATTTTAGTTCTACCACTAGTCACTAGAAAACATGACCTGGTGACGTATGATGACGCGTCAATGTTGTCAGTTACTGGGAAGTCGGATGTCAAGAACTTTCACAGAAATTTGACAATCTCAATAAGGGAATGTGTACCGGATTGGTACTATTAATAGGAAATGTGCCCATATAATAATTTGCATGTGTCTGCTCTCTCATACATGAGTTGCAATGATTCAGTTAACATGCGTTTTATATGGAAGGAAGATAATTAAATAAGGGCAACCATGGGGAAGGTAGATCAATATTGTTTGAGCTCTGGACCACTAGCATATCTCAGTTGAATAAAATGATAAATTTCCAGTCAAATGGAGACATTATTTGTGATTTCTTTCCCACCTTTGTTGTTACAATATGGCCAGGTTACACAACCTTGAAGAATAGAGTTTGCACACTGGTGATGCTGAAAAAGCATCCTCTAAAGTTGTATTGCTCTTCAACGTTTCCATCTTATTCCATCTTCATCTACTAGTCTAGTAGCCAAAAAGTGAACCCGGACATGTTGAGTACACCAACGTTTTATGTTAGAAATGTTGAGTATGGGTCCCCAGCATGTAGAAACTGCCGGATGCTAACTTGCATATGTTGAGCAATTTTCATAATTGGCATAATATGTGACCATACCATTAACAACCAAAATATTCAAAATTTCATCATGCTTTATCTAGCATGTGATGTGTCAAACTAGGGGGTTTTCATGATGTGCTGACATCATCAATTTGTGATGACGGCATTGGCCGTTTTTAGCCTAATGAGTGTTCTTTTTTCAAAACTAATGCTTGGAATGGATTCAGCATCATGAAAACCCCCTAGTTTGACATGTCACATGTGTTATATGCTTGCATATATGCACACCTCCCTTTACAACATGCTGATCACTATGTGTTCACTAATAGCACTTTGTCCTCCCTGTAGTGCTGCTCTATGCTGCTGGGATCTACACTGCAGTGGACACTCTCCTCACCTGGCTGTCACTCAACTGAGGCTGCCGCCGCCCTGTCCCAGCTGTAGCTCATGCATGATTAGGGCCATGAGTATAAATTGGAGTGTTTGTCAGTTTCAGGAGATCCCCAGCACCCAAGCAGAGAACAACATGCTGCCATTATGCCTTAGTTAAGTTTGTCTCTTTCATATTTTCAGTTAAGATGGGCTGGTCGTAAGTATGATTTTGGGTACTTAGTTTAGTTTCATATTAAGTTTTGGTAGTTTATGGGAGTCTGGTGACTCCGACATGCACATAGTGCGTAGCTCACCAGGCTCCCCTCTTTTGTTTGTTTGGCCAGTCCATCCTTTCTTTTGTTTTGTTAGGGCTTTAGTTGGGTCATGTTTTTGTTGATTGTACAGTTTGTTCATTCAGTGATTTATTGCCAAAAGACACTGATGTGTGATTATGATTTATGAATAAAACTTCATTGTACTTTTGACCTGACTTTTGTCCTGTTATCATGTTATGGTCCTTGGTGTTCGAGCCAATTTTAAAGGGCCGTAACACATGCTACATAAAGCATGATGAAATTTTGAATATTTTGCCTTCTATAGGTTGTAATTGGTATGGTCACATATTATGCCAATTATGAAAATTGCTCAACATATGAAAGTTAGCATCCGGCAGTTTCTACATGCTGGGGATCCATACTCAACATTTCTAACATAAAACCTTGGTGTACTCAACATGTCCGGGTTCACAATGGGGCTCTATGGGCTGGCTACTAGACTATACTATACGTATGTGTCCTGACTCCTGAGCCTTTTCAGCATCACCAGTGTGCAGACACTATTCTTCCAATTCTTCTTTCTTTTAGATATTTCTGTTTGCCTTGCACTTGGGCCATGGATGTCCGTGCACTACTACCTTCCACATGCAAACTACACAAGCCGTTAAACCTCTACCAAAGTGGTCTTGCCCTTTAAAGGGGCATTCCACTAATTTTCAACATTTTACTATGTCATTAATATACCTTAGAGCTGTTGTGTGGAAATAATAAAAAAGTCCCCCCATTCTATGTTTCTTAGAACTGGAGGTCTGAAAAAAATCATTAAAATGGTGAAGTGTGTTTCACCATGTTAATGATTCTTTTCATACTTTTCATACTAGGAAACACATAATGGGGGGTCTTTTTTTATTATTTCCACACAAAAGCTCTAAGGTATGTTAATGACATGGTAAAATGTTGAAAATGAGTGGAATGCCCCTTTAAGTAAACCGAGGTGTTTAGTGTGATGTAGGGACAAGACAGGTGGTCTGAAAAGGGAGAGAGAATAGTTTACACAGGGGAAGCATCCTCTGTCATCGGTTTGAGGTTAGCGCTACAGATAAGCACAGCTCCTTCCCTATCAGCGTGTGATACATTAGTCATTAGTAACAAGTCCCCGTTAAAAGATGTGCTGGAGCGGAATGTCAACAGGTCTCTCAGTCAAACACACACCTCCTCCGGAGCGCTGACAGCCAGCCAGGGCCCACGTAGTACACATTATGAACGGGTGAGAAAGAATGGCTGATGGGCCCATTGGGCCAAGTGACTTGCACTCTCTCTCTCTCTGCGATAAGAGAGCGAGAGACGGAGATTAAATGTGTGTGTGTGTGAGAGAGAGAGAGAGAGAGAGAGAGAGAGAGAGAGGTAGGTAAACAGTGTGTCTGCGTCTCTCATCAGCTCAGTGTAGTGGAGATCCTCCTGCTGCCGTCATCGGCTGGCTGGAAATAATTATCAGGAGGGAACAGTGCCAGGTCAACCTGCTCTCTCTGTCTTTCTCCCCTCTACACCACGGCGCACCCACATGCACATCCATTCCGGATAAAGCCTTAAATGTTGCCTAATATTCATGACTTACTGTGGTAAAAATGTAACTCCTTAAAAACGATCGTAATTCTTATAAATTGGTTATTTGTGGCGAAGATATTCTGTGTCGAGCGATAACAGGAGATGAGGTCCTAGTGTATACCGGGTGCATGTTTTTTTTCCGACGTACTAACAGTCCGACAGGCATTAGTCCGACACCCTATACTAAAACCTAACCTAACCATAACCGCCCGCGGAAGCCATGTGAGTTTTAACCGGCAACGCATGTCGGGAGCCACGGGTGAGTCTTAACCAGCCACGCATGTGTCAGACTCACACATGTTAGGACTGTTGCACGTCGGACCAACATCTGTGCCCCATGTATACCTCTGGGGCACAGTATGCCGGGTAAAAAGGTGTTTTAAGGATAATAAAACACTAAATACACTGTGGTTGAACCGGGGTGTTGTCACCACAGGTGTAACATTTAAAAAAGTCTGTTTGGAATGGAACTCTTTAATCATTGAAATTGTGAAATGCAGGCATTCACACGCACGCACGCACGGGCGCACGGGCACGCACGCACACACACACACACACACACACACACACACACACACACACACACACACACACACACACACACACACACACACACACACACACACACACACACACACACACACACACACACACACACACACACCACTGAGAGTACATTCATCTTCTCTTCTGCTATACAGCCACGTTTCATTGTAGTCACAGTTTCATCCAATACTGTGAACATCAGTTGAAGGGCAGACATGTTCTGTATTCCACTCCCTAGGAGCCAATCATCCACTGAGGACAATCAGTGTCACGTTTTAGAAATCTTGCCATGTGGAACTGATACAACAGTCTCGTTATCGCCATAAATCAAAGTTCTTGTCATGCAAAATGATGTCATGCATTGACCAAAGCACCCGGCCTTAAGCACACCCTTAAGTTGTTCAGAGGTCATTCATGACCTAAATACACTCAGAGACAGCCCGGAGAACTTTGATTTGCTCCTCGAATAAGTCCAACGGCAGCACAAGTCACACACACTGACGATAACTCAATAAAAGTTAAAAGTTGAAGTGTTGATTCATGTTAGCCCAGTGTTTCCCAGGGAGCCATTTGTGGGCCACGTCCTCATTTTTTTATGGGTCACGATTAACTCGTGTTTTCAACAGAAATATTGGCTATTTTCACTAGTTCTGTGTCCTGGCTGGAGAGACATCAAATTTCTCTTTTGGGTCTCGAGCCTAAGCATTTGAGAACAACTGCTTTATAGTCCACTTGCCAGAATGGGAACCCAGGCATGTTGAGTAAACCAAAGTTTTATGTTAGAAATGTTGAGTATGGGTCCCCAGCATGTAGAAATTTATTTGGCAAATTATTTGGCATAATATGTGACCATACCATTAACCGTTTCCGTCCATAGGACGTCGCCACACGTCCTAGGGGTCCCAATCGACGCGTACATACAACGTCCTCAGACGTCCTAGCGCATCCTCAATGATACGGGGCGAGATAAGAATATTCTGAATTTTTTCCTGTTTTTTATTTGTCAGTTCGCCTTTCGGCTACCGTATGCTACACTCTAGGCAATTGTTAGCTTACCATTAACTTGACGGAAAGAATGACTCGTCTCGCCTAATCCAGGGCGCTCTCCGTGGTTTTGAACGGATCGATATACTGGCGCTTCATTTCTGCTCCTCATCCGTCTCTCCCGCAAAATATGAACGCTTTTTGGATCATATATCGTATAAATTAAAACGATCGCAATGTAAGCTAGCAATGTTTTTTAGTGGATTGTTTCCGGGTCGTGGGTTTCCGATTTTGAAGGACTTCCAGCACTGATTGTGTTAATGGCCTGGGCCGTGGCTCAGTGGTCCAGGCACCTTGGCTGACAATCCAGTCTGGCAGTGTGCCGCGGGTTCGACTCCCAATCCCGACGGCCTTTACTGCCTGTCTTCCCCCCATTTCCTGTCAGCCTACTGTCTGTCCCTCCATAAAAAAATATAAAATAAAGGCAAAAGCCAAAAAAACAAAACAACAACACTTAATTTAGCATCTCAAAAAAGTTTACAAAGGCTGCCGACTGCCTAGATGCATATTAATGGTCCATTGGGTAGGTTATGCAACGTGCGTGACATCTTTACAATTGTGTCCTACCAAATTACTAAAATGCAATGCAACACTGTCTGTGATGATAATATAGGCTACTTTGGCCTGGAGAGATTTAAGCCACTTAAATCCTATACTTACTGTTGTTGACCCAAAAGCTCTATAATAGGCCCCCGTATAGCCTACTACACTACATCTTTGCAGAAAATAACCAATCTACAAGCTCCCAACAATGCACTGTAAGGTCGTAGAACTGCAATTTTCACCGAATGTTCATACCATAGCAATTTCATTACAAGACCTTACAGAATCATCCCCGACTGACTGCACGGAAGCTCCCAAACATTTATACTGGCTGTTGTAAATGTGAAATGAAATTCAATACTGAGCAACTGCAAGGCCCATTTCCAAAGATCTCATCAAAAAAAGTGTTTTTGTTGGACTGTATACAAGTAGGTGAAATAGAGATAATTTCCAGACAGGCCAGCAATGTCCTCCAAACTACATAAGCAACAGCCACACCTGCAGCAGCTTTATGATTAACAGTAAAAAGTGTTGGCGTTTGGAAGCGCTCATTTTCAACAATGCAACCTCCTGCTGCCTCCCGCGTGCAATTTCAGGTGGGACATAGGGCTGTTGAGTGATTACCAACAAGCACTTCAATGCTCAAACACTTTGAGAAAAAAAAATAACCTGCACAGAATTTTGGATTTTCACTTTACAGATAGAAAGAGGATAATTCAAGCTTCATTTTCATACAGCTACAATGTTGGTGAGTAACATTGTTAAATACAAACAGATAGGACTTTTCCGTTTGGATGTATGGGCTATCAATGGCTGCAGGTGTTGCAACTCTAGATTATAAAAATATCTAGTGTTCCAAATTGCAGCTATGCACAAGCCAGTGCATACAGAAAGAGCCAAGCAGCAATGAATGAATAGACGCCTTAACAGACGACGTCACACTGATAAGCAACAGCATGTGCGCGCATACTAGCAGCACAAGAACCCTGCCTCTCATAAGATGCAATGGAAAAGTTCTAACTGCACTCACGTGTAAAAAATGCACCATCAAACTTTCAGATGCAGTTTTTCTCCCAGTGTGGAGGAAGAATGATTAGGATTTTTATTGTGATCTCTCGCCCTTGCAATATACAATCCTTGGTTTCTGTTGTGTTTGAACAATAATAGCAATTCAAATCAGTTGTCCTCAAAACCACACTTCCAGTCGCTGTCATAAGAACGGGAGGTGCACTCATGATCACGGCAGCAGAGCCTGTTTGTCCATGGCTGCACACGCACCTGCAGCCCATCAAGTATAATTTCTGCTTCGTCCCGCGATGGTGTCGCGCACACAGACCTCTACGCTCACAACAGTCGCGTCCGCGATGCGATGTGAGCTTGTATATCAGCTGTTCTCTGTGCGCAATACTGTTGCCATCACAAGAGGAGGTTGAATGGACTGAAACCAGCGCTCCCCAAAACAACAGGTTTGGAGATCTGTTGGGAATTGATTACATGAAACAGTCACCCGTGCGCCCAGTCCCAATAATTGGTCTATGAGCACCAGGCTTTATAGTGGAGGGGGTAATCAGTGACTACTTTTACACCTGAGTATTGGGGTGTGGACACTGAACTCTGAATTGAGGGAGGTCTCCCTATGGACTATATGCACATGGCTGCCATCTTGCCAGCAAGGTGCTAACTAGGTGCAACTTCCCATAGACAGCCCATTCATCCAAATAGAAAAGTCCTATCTACTTGTATTAAACAACGTCAAACTCATCAACATTGCAGTTGTACGAAAAACTTGGATTATCCTCTTTCAATCTGTGAAGTTTTTGTGTCATAAAAATCCACCGTAGACTTGTTATGGGCTACTTCCTATCAAGAAATGCATTGCAGGTGATTGGAGTTTGGAAGTGCTCGTTGTATATCACTCAATGGCCCATGCGTACCACCTGTTTTGAATTTGCACATAATGCAGGAGGCAGCAGGAGGTTGCTTTACTGATAACGTGCGCTTCCAAACTCTGACATTTAGAAAATAAATCACCTGTAAGGTATTTCTTGACAGGAAGTGGATTTTTATGAAACAAACACTTCGCAGATAGAAAGTGGATAATTCAAGCTTTTCGTACAGCTGCAATGTTGGTGAGTTTGATGTTGTTTAATACAATTAGATAAGACTTTTCTGTTTGGATGAATGGGCTGTCAATGGGAAGTTGCACCTAGTTAGCACCTTGCTGGCAAGATGGCAGCCGTGTCCATAAGGTCAATTGTGTTAGCTCTGTTGGAAGAGCTCATGACACTGAACCACAAGGTCATGGGATCAAATCCTGGCACTAGCAACTCAGCATATGAGCTCCCTGGGGTAAAGAGCATTATAAAATGTATAGACTTGTGTTATTTGCTGTTGCTACCCTTTAAATGGCCATAGCCATTGACAATGCATTGGACACTTGAAGTTGAAAACTGTGAATTATGTCAAAGTACCGTAATGATCTTGTGGTCTCGTGGAATAGTCCATATTTGCAATATTCTATGTCAATAATAATAGGCTATGTAATTTTGGTCGACTATACATTTCTGTGGTTATTTGGTCAGAGGGTGATAAGCAAGTCTCGTCTAGCAATCACTTTAGACTCTAAAGTGATTGCAAATTGTGCAAATTCAAAACAGGTGGTACGCATGGGCCATTGAGTGATATACAACGAGCACTCTAAAGTTTAGAGGTTCCCATACAGGCTACCCTGCGGGGGGTAGTGTTTGAGGCTCTGTAAGGTGTGAGAGAAATTTTGCATTCTATTGTCTTAAGGAACCTTCTGGGATGTTTCTGAAGACACACCAGAATTCAACTGTTTGATGTGAAAGTATATCATGTCATGTTGTCAATGAAAGAGTTCAGTCTTAACTGGCGCGTGCAGCAGCCAGTTAAGACTGACCTGAGCTCCTGCTCAGGGCCCACGACGAAGCTCTCCGTCTTTTGTCTTCTAGCAGCTTCTAGCAGCAGCTTCTAGCTTCTAGCTGCTGCTGATTGGCCAGGCCGTTTTGTGGCCGGGCATCAAGTCTGACTGAGAGTTCCCAGATGGGAGCAGGAGGAGTGTACTCTCTGCTGCCCCATCTGGCGGAGTCAGGTTAATGCCCTATAGCATACATGGGCAACTTGCAGCCTTTAGGGCCATATAGGGCCCACCTTCATTTAATGTCTTTATGAAGCATTCATATTTTAACCAGGTGGCGACGTGGATTTACTATTGAGCCGCTAAACATAGTCGCTATGTTCATCCAGCGCGATCTGAGCCGGAAATACGAGATAAAGGACTAGAAATGCCTCCAGGGTTAGGGTTGTTCTTGTTATTCCCACCACCATAAGGCTCCAGGCAAAGCTAATCGAGCCGAGTGCTGCCGATCGAATGGGAGCCCCGATCCGCGGTAAGTCATTATTATAAAGTTATCAATTAATAGGAAGCTAAATAACATGTTAAAGAAGTCGCTCCGGGAGTTCATGAAATTATGTTAATTAAGTCCCTTAATGACTAGCAGTGCTTAATGTTATGCGTTTATTTTGGCCTATTTGCGGTCGCCTCCCCCGCCCCCCAGAGTAAGGAGCTCCCAATAGTAATGTGGCCAAGACAAGTCAACTATGTACAGTCCCAAGTTAGTCTCATGTCTCGAGGCACAAGAGCGGCAACAAGTGCAGTGTCACTTTAATATATTAACAAATAAACGTTTACTTTACCAAACGTTTACCTAACAAAGCCAACTGTCTGTCGTAGTTTTCTCCCCTTTCCTCCTCCATGTTTCATTCATTCATCACAATTTTCAGTATACTATAGTGTCGCTAAAAAGACTCGACTTGTTTCACTATTTGTTGTGGTTTTGGTGGGCGTTCCCTTAACTACAGCTGCATGCTTTCCCCCGCTGTTTGATTGACAGGATCCAACACTCACTCACTTCTGTGTACAAACACTGGAAACGTGTCTATATCACCTTTAACATCAACAGAACACATAGACAATTTACAGAGCAACATATTTGCCTGTGACAGTTTCCGAAGCTGTTCTCCGCACACAGCACAGGCACGCAGGAAAAGTCAGGACTGTCCGTTCACATCCCGCACAGATCGGGACCTAATATGTATATTAATATTATGGTCAGATTGCAGGCACCCTATAGATAGCGGAGTGGCCTCTACATGGAGCGGAGCACCCTCTACAACTACCAAAGCACTATCGGCAGCTTCTGGAGCTCAGCTCCAGCATTAATTAAGCCCTGATGACTAGTATTAAATTAACTGATTGTCTTTTTTATGTCCAATGTATTTATATTTAAGTTCTTTCATAAAATTAACATGAGTATAACTAAATGCATTTGAAAGGGTTAGGGTTAGAGTAAATACAAATTTTACTTTTCAGGATTTAAAAAAAATGGCAAAAAAATTATCCAGGATTCCAATTAAAAATAGAAAAAAATAGCATATCTACAAGCTCTACGTTTTGAGCTTGTAGATCGGCTATTTTTGTTACTTTTGTTGTCACATTGAATGATTAAGTAGGAAAATAGTTAAAATACGGAGAGCTGCCTGACAGTATGCAATGTGGCCCTCTGGAGTCTGCAGTGAGTGTGAGTGTGGACGATGGCCCTCTGGAGTGAGTGTGACTGACCTGAGCTCCTGCTCAGGGCCCACGACGAAGCTCTCCGTCTTTTGTCTTCTAGCAGCTTCTAGCAGCAGCTTCTAGCTTCTAGCTGCTGCTGATTGGCCAGGCCGTTTTGTGGCCGGGCATCAAGTCTGACTGAGAGTTCCCAGATGGGAGCAGGAGGAGTGTACTCTCTGCTGCCCCATCTGGCGGAGTCAGGTTAATGCCCTATAGCATACATGGGCAACTTGCAGCCTTTAGGGCCATATAGGGCCCACCTTCATTTAATGTCTTTATGAAGCATTCATATTTTAACCAGGTGGCGACGTGGATTTACTATTGAGCCGCTAAACATAGTCGCTATGTTCATCCAGCGCGATCTGAGCCGGAAATACGAGATAAAGGACTAGAAATGCCTCCAGGGTTAGGGTTGTTCTTGTTATTCCCACCACCATAAGGCTCCAGGCAAAGCTAATCGAGCCGAGTGCTGCCGATCGAATGGGAGCCCCGATCCGCGGTAAGTCATTATTATAAAGTTATCAATTAATAGGAAGCTAAATAACATGTTAAAGAAGTCGCTCCGGGAGTTCATGAAATTATGTTAATTAAGTCCCTTAATGACTAGCAGTGCTTAATGTTATGCGTTTATTTTGGCCTATTTGCGGTCGCCTCCCCCGCCCCCAGAGTAAGGAGCTCCCAATAGTAATGTGGCCAAGACAAGTCAACTATGTACAGTCCCAAGTTAGTCTCATGTCTCGAGGCACAAGAGCGGCAACAAGTGCAGTGTCACTTTAATATATTAACAAAGAAACGTTTACTTTACCAAACGTTTACCTAACAAAGCCAACTGTCTGTCGTAGTTTTCTCCCCTTTCCTCCTCCATGTTTCATTCATTCATCACAATTTTCAGTATACTATAGTGTCGCTAAAAAGACTCGACTTGTTTCACTATTTGTTGTGGTTTTGGTGGGCGTTCCCTTAACTACAGCTGCATGCTTTCCCCCGCTGTTTGATTGACAGGATCCAACACTCACTCACTTCTGTGTACAAACACTGGAAACGTGTCTATATCACCTTTAACATCAACAGAACACATAGACAATTTACAGAGCAACATATTTGCCTGTGACAGTTTCCGAAGCTGTTCTCCGCACACAGCACAGGCACGCAGGAAAAGTCAGGACTGTCCGTTCACATCCCGCACAGATCGGGACCTAATATGTATATTAATATTATGGTCAGATTGCAGGCACCCTATAGATAGCGGAGTGGCCTCTACATGGAGCGGAGCACCCTCTACAACTACCAAAGCACTATCGGCAGCTTCTGGAGCTCAGCTCCAGCATTAATTAAGCCCTGATGACTAGTATTAAATTAACTGATTGTCTTTTTTATGTCCAATGTATTTATATTTAAGTTCTTTCATAAAATTAACATGAGTATAACTAAATGCATTTGAAAGGGTTAGGGTTAGAGTAAATACAAATTTTACTTTTCAGGATTTAAAAAAAAATGGCAAAAAAATTATCCAGGATTCCAATTAAAAATAGAAAAAAATAGCATATCTACAAGCTCTACGTTTTGAGCTTGTAGATCGGCTATTTTTGTTACTTTTGTTGTCACATTGAATGATTAAGTAGGAAAATAGTTAAAATACGGAGAGCTGTCTGACAGTATGCAATGTGGCCCTCTGGAGTCTGCAGTGAGTGTGAGTGTGGACGATGGCCCTCTGGAGTGAGTGTGAGTGTGGACGATGGCCCTCTGGAGTGAGTGTGAGTGTGGACGATGGCCCTCTGGAGTGAGTGTGAGTGTGGACGAAGGCCCTCTGGAGTGAGTGTGGACGAAGGCCCTCTGGAGTGAGTGTGGACGATGGCCCCCTGGAGTGAGTGTGAGTGTGGACGATGGCCCTCTGGAGTGAGTGTGAGTGTGGATGAAGGCCCTCTGGAGTGAGTGTGAGTGTGGACGATGGCCCTCTGGAGTGAGTGTGAGTGTGGACGAAGGCCCACTGGAGTGAGTGTGGACGATGGCCCTCTGGAGTGAGTGTGGATGATGGTCCTCTGGAGTCTGGAGTGAGTGTGAATGTGGACGATGGCCCTCTGGAGTCTGGAGTGAGTGTGAATGTGGACGATGGCCCTCTCCATCATCAAGGTTGCCCACCCCTGCCCTATAGAATGTGCCTCTGTATTGGGAATGAATTACACAAGTACTGTTGTAGTATAAGAAAGGGAAGGTGTACAAGACAGTGGTGAGACCAGCTATGTTGTATGGTTTAGAGACAGTCGCACTGAGGATAAGACAGGAAGCAGAGTTGGAGGTAGCAGAGACAAAAATTTTGAGGTTCTCTCTGGGAGTAACAAGGATGGATAGGATCAGGAACGAGTACATGAGAGTGACAGCACATGTCAGATGTTTTGGAGATAAAGCCAGAGAGGCCAGACTGAGATGGTTAGGACACGTACAGAGGAGGGACAGTGAGTATATATCGGTAGAAGGATGTTGAGGTTGGAACTGCCAGGCGGGAGGCCTTAGAGGAAGACCAAAGAGAAGATTTATGGATGTAGTGAAAGAGGACATGAAGTTAGTTGGTGTGAGAGAAGAGGAGGCAGAGGACAGGGTGAGGTGGAGGCAGATGATTCGCTGTGGCGACCCCTCAAGGGAAAAGCCGAAAGGAAAGAAGACTGCTGTAGTATGTGAAACCTTTTGTATAGTTGTATTCACAACTTGTCTCATGGCACACCATGTGTGCCTCGATCAGCACGCCATTTGAGAACCAAGTTACAAACATGTTGCACCAAATATCATTCAGCACAGGTATAAGCTCCTTTCTTTCTCAGTATTGTTCATAGCTTTCATGCCAGACTTGTGGGGGAAGGAGAAGGGGAAAAATGCGAATGCTTTTAGAGTTCAACTCATAACCGCAGTAACGTGAGTAGCAGAGATGAAAGAGATCAGACCCCGATCTGTCCTTTACCCTCATCTTCATCTTTGAAAGCCATTTTACTGTGAGAACCACGGCACCTGTTGTGCATCAGGGACACTTCAAACGTCAAACTAGACTGCCCCTGCAGGCCCCGGGACAACTCAGGAAGAAAAAGAGAGAGGCATAGAGAGAGACCTACAGTACATGGGGCCACACGGGACCTGTAAAAGCGCTATAGACCCCAATCCGTGCGATCATACGATGACAAATTATGGAACGTACATATAGAACAAAGGAACGCGTACAAGTGTATGAAGAATTGCACTCTATAAGCTAACAGGCACACTAAGCATGTGTGCGGCTTCACTCAACGTCAACTTGTATAAGTGTGACTGCTGTATTGGGCCGCAGTGCTGCAGTGCTAAAAAAGTCCCTGTGTACAGTCCGCAGGTAATTGTATTCCCTTCTTTGAAATTGTACAGACGAGAGATTTATAAGGCTATTAACCTCGTATTAAACGAAGGGCCAGCTTTCAAATAATCCAGTAAAAAAATGTATACGTTTTTAAAAAAAAAACTAAAACAAACGTGTGAACTTTTATTCACCCTAACAGAGTTGTTCTGGCAGCAGAACAAATATAGGTACTGTACTTTACTACTTACAGTAACACATCCACTGTGTGAGTGTTTTTTAGCTAGTGTCAGAGAGAACATTGAGCCAGCAATAGCTTTAAAGCAGCTGTGGTGTCAGTTTTCATCAAGAAAAAAATATTCTGACATCTTTATACATTTAATAAAACCATAACTGGTTCAAAGGTAGCTGTGCCAAAAGGTTCCGTTTTCATATGTTGGATTTATCTGAATATATAATATTATATATTGTATGTGAGTGATGATGAGCGTGTGGAATAGTTGGAATTAAAGTGGTCATAAAACATTGTATCATGTGGATCTCGGGTGGTTCCACATGGGAGAAGAGAGGGTGGCTCTACTGTGGATCATCTCATCACTTCATGAAGAGAGGGTGGCTCTACTGTGGATCTCGGGTGGTTCCACATGGGAGAAGAGAGGGTGGCTCTACTGTGGATCTCGGGTGGTTCCACATGGGAGAAGAGAGGGTGGCTCTACTGTGGATCTCGGGTGGTTCCACATGGGAGAAGAGAGGGTGGCTCTACTGTGGATCTCGGGTGGTTCCACATGGGAGAAGAGAGGGTGGCTCTACTGTGGATCATCTCATCACTTCATGTCGCCATGCAGCCTGGGACTGCAGTGGTGGAAAAACATTATTCATCTTTTACTTGAGTAAAAGTATCGATCCCACAATATAGAAATACTCTGTTGCAAATAAAAGTCAAATTTACTTGACGAAAAGTATTGGTGTCAAAATGTGTCATTTAGTTTTCAGAAGAAAAATAATAATAATAAAATAAATACAATTCTAATACAAAAATGTTATGCTGCTATACTGTACATAGCAACAAGAAGCCCAAAAGGGATTCCCGACTGTCCAGAAGGGTCAAAACACCAAAAGGGGTTCCCGTCCTGAATGGGTTTAGCAGCGGAATGTCCCGTTTCACAAGTTTTCAAATATATAATGTATTGTAATGTAAGATAATATTTTTAAAATAGCAGATTTACAAGCCAAAATGTATATAGGCTTGTAAAGTATCTAAGATCCAGGAAGAGAAAAAACATCTGCACACTACTTTCTAAAGATCCATGAGACTCTTTTTAGGAGGCAACAAATTGCAACGTTTCGACCTACTGAGTCTTCATCAGGCAATTTGTGGCCTCCTAATAAAAGAAAGTAGTGTGCAGATGGTTTTTCTCTTCCTTGATATCTGCCTTGATGACTGACATCCAGCACCTGGCCTTAATATAGGCATTGAGATGTGCACACAATCTTCTCTGTGAAATATCTAAGACCCACAAAGAAGAAAACCCTCTTAGCCCCCCCTTAAAAAATGAATACAATGAAATCAAAATCAAAAATGAAAATCAAATACAAATTCAGAAAATATAAAACAATGTGAAAAAAGTCAAATCTGCCGTTGATCGGTCCAACGGTTTGTGAAGATTAGCTCTGCATGGACACAACCCGCACAGACAGAGAGACCAAGCCTTGCTATTTTCGACTGTGTCAGACAGATGTTTCTCGTCCGGTCGTTCCGTGGTGGAATAAAAAGGTTGTGTGCATGCAGGAGGACTATCTACCCATCTGTTCGGGGTGTCTTGAGAATCTCATGGAAGCATGCGGGCGAGGTGAGGACTGAGGAAAGTAAATGAACTGTCTTCTGGCAATTCTCCAGTGTCTTTGGCTGGCTTTACTGGGTTCAGCTCTATTCTGTGGAGCCTCTCTCTCTCTCTCTCTCTCTCTCTCTCTCTCTCTCTCTCTCTCTCTCTCTCTCTCTCTCTGTCACATGGAATCCATATCATGCCGGATAAAGCATATCCAGCAAAGGCAGAAAAGTTATTCACACATTGTCGAATCGAATAAAATATGTATTCGGGTATTCTTTCCATTGGGAAAATGCTAACAGAGCCAACTGTCAGTTGCGCATGCACTGTCACTGGCAAACGGTGTGTCTTTTGAGGGCTTTGTTGCATTGGCATCTTGTCTGTGTAAAAACCAAGGAAGCTCTTTCTGAAGGGAAAGACGATTTGGACGCCGGGGATGCGGGGATGCTCATCATGGGTGGCAAACCTCGCACCGGAGGTTTGATGAAATTCATGGCAGTGGATGGAGCCGGCGGGGACAGCTCATGAACAAATGCTATAAGGATGGCAACCTTTTTTGTCATTGTTGCGACCGCAGTCACCTCAGGTCACATTTACTATGGAATCGTGCATTTCCCGTCAGTGTGTTGTTTGTTTGGTTGTATGGTCACCCCATGAAGCCCCCATATATGGTGCCCAGGTCACGTGACATCACGTGACATCATCAATATTGGCCTGTCAGCAACTGTCAGGTCACAGCTGGACCCTTTCCAGTGGCATGACTCCTTCACTCCCTTCTCCAACATCTGGATTAATCTACAGACAATTTTGCCACTATTCTTTTTGTTGATGGTAGTTCTGTTTTCAATGCTTTCAAGCTGTCAATGATCAAGAAACTGCATCAGCTAAAGTTCCTAAACATCCCTCCACTCCTCATGCACTGGACAACTTTTTGAGTAAAAACAGTTACAAACAGTAACAGTTAAAGTAGGTACATCATTCTCATCAACTGTTCACCTGCAGGTGCCCCTCAGGGTTGTGTCCTCAGTCCCTTCCTCTACAGACTATACACAAATGACTGAATTAGCCCTTCACCCACCAACATCACATACTTTAAATACTGATGATAGTTGCCATTCTCGGACTGCTCCATGACAATAAATAACACGGACTATCAGAACACCATTTCTCATTTTACACAGTGGTGCACTGATCATTTTCCTAGACTTGAATGTGGACAAAACAAAACAAAAGAACTGGTCATTGAAACAACCCATACTGGACTTAACCCACGGTAACAGGTTGACAGTTTCACATATCTTGGTGGACCCACTTTGGACAATAGATTTAGGTTTGATCAACACATTACATCTATCCATTCACGTTTTCAGCAAAGACTCCACGTAATCCATAAATTAAGATGAGGGTTGTCCCGATCCGATCACGTGATCGGAAATTGGACCGATCACATCATTTTCAAATGATCGGAATCGGATCTGGAGCAAAATAACGTGATCGGGACATCCCAAGTATCAATATTATATCACTGGTAGTGGATATCGTCTGGGATATTGTACTATTGTGATATGGCAGGGTTCTATTAAAGCAATAAGCCACAAGAGGCTCAGGTTACTGGGTATTTTATAATGGCTGAGAGGCGTAGTGAGACATGCACGGCCAGTATTTGTAAGGCAAAACTTCCCCAGCTCAGCTACAGAACTGCAGGATCAATGCAACGCAGCTGGGAATGATATCAAGTGATTGAAGGTGTGGATTATCGTGCGATTTACCATGGCAACCAGCCAATCGGAATCAAGTATTGGGACTAACCGTTTTAGAAAAAAATATTAATATCAGATCGGGGAAAATCAGTATCGGCAAATACTCAAAATCAATTGATCGGAATCGGATCAGGATTATTATTGTTATATTCGACGATTCTATGATGACCCAATGTTATTCCTCATAGAGAAATTACTTTCGTGCCCCGGGGGATGAACGAGTGACTCCAGGACTTCGGCACTCTATTACGCCAATATGGAACATTACAGTGGACTTAGATACAGGCTTAGGTCTCGTGCAGATTTGGGTTCAAAAGGACTCGATCAAATCTGAATCTAAATGCGGAATCCGCGTATCGACCTGAATGCTCTCGAATCCCGTATTGAATATCTTGGGCAAACTGTTAGTGGACAGAGTGAAAAGAAAGGGAAAGGTATAGCATTTCTCTGCACAGAAATCTGTGTTTTTGGAGCACATCATGGTGACCACATTCTTTCAGCACGCACAGATCCAATGAGAAATGTGTTTGTCTTGAAGCGTATCGAATCCAAATAATTTGCAGACTCTGAACCGGTTCCAAAATGAAAGTTGGAATCACGTTGAACCCAAACTATTTGTGTGTGTGTGTGTTTCTCTCTTTCTCTCTCTTACTCCTGTGTCTTTGTCTGTCTCTCTGGCTGTCTGTTAGTGTTGATTTCATCGACTAAAACAATGATGAAAATTCACTGACGAAAACTAGCCTAAAAAAAATAAAATAAAAACTAAGCTGTAGATGGCTATTTTCAGCTTGCAATCAAGTGTAAAATCAGGCATTACGACACCATCAAGGCCCGCCGAAATACATTTTAGTCGGCTAAATCAACTGTAGATTTAGTCGACTAAAATCACATATTTAGTCGACTAAAACTAGACCAACACTAGAAAAATTCAGATGACTAAAATATGACTAAACCTATCTCTTATCGTCTGTCTGTCTGTCTGTCTGTCTGTCTGTCTGTCTGTCTGTCTGTCTGTCTGTCTGTCTGTCTGTCTGTCTGTCTGTCTGTCTGTCTGTCTGTCTGTCTGTCTGTCTGTCTGTCCACTGCTGCTGCTGCAGAGTCTGACCTGCAGTTCATCTTCCATCATCATCCTGGGATGTAGGCATGTAGCCGGAGGTAGTTTCCAGGTGTTTGTTTCTAACAGGGATAACAGATTTGTATGTGTGTGTGTGTGTGTGTGTGTGTGTGTGCGTGCGTGCGTGCGTGCGTGCGTGCGTGCGTGTGCGCGCGCAACTGTGCATGTGTGTGTGTACATACAGGTGCAGAACTGTACTGCTCTCCTGGGTCAAATCTTTCTATATCCGCTCAGTGCTCATTTTCCTTTTGGAAAATTACACAACCCATTTCTGATCAAATCCATAAACACAGGAGACCGGATTGATGGAGATCCGATTTCCCTCTCTAAGGACATGCCTATTTTCCAACTTGGCTGTCTTGACCTCCAACGAGTGTGTGCGTGCACGCACGTATGCATCGTGTCTTCGAGCGTTGTAGTTTACGGAGGACTGCGGCTGCTTCAGAAGCTATCAAGTGATTCACCACCGACCACCAACTAGGCCAGAAATTCACTGTCAACATCATTCAATTAGACTTCCCAATGGAAGGAATTTGTTCTGGACAAATGGCCAGAACAGTTTGAGTACTTTGAGTGCTTTCAATTTGCTATATTGTACAGTATGTACAGTATAGTGCCAATTTCACAAAAGTCTTAGATGCCAACTTATTCTACTCAGGTAGAGAAACATAGATTGAATCAGTAAACCATTACTCCGACTACGTGGCTTTGCGTGCGGTTAGTGTTAGGGACAGGGTTAGTAATGCGCGAGTCGTTCCAACGCCACATACAATGCATGCGTATGTCAGTCAGCCACAGTGAACAATAGTTCAGCACATCCAAAATGTATTACTGAAGCCAGCTAACACTCTGGCAAACTCACTAAATGTCTTTCTTTCTTGTTTTGACATGACACAAACCCACAGAGGCACTTAAAAATTGACAGCGTTCCCATTTCCGGTTAGTGGAGTACGGATTTTAAGTTTGGCCGCCATCTCCAAAACCTGGTCAGTGCACTGACACTGGGAGTTACTGCTCTACAGTTGAGATTTCACACATTTTCAGAAATCTGTAGTTGTATGAGGTAAAGTTCTACAATCAACACTGGGCACAGCATTTGCTCCAGTCATTTTCAATTTGCTAGGGCCACCCGTGACACAAAACAAAGTTGTGACTGCAATGTAACCGTAGCCTATTTTTTTTGTCATCCATTGTCCTCCTACAGTAAGTATGCGAAGGCATTCGTCATAATAGGAAGATTGAATCCTTGTGGTGATTGTGAAATAATTCCAAAAAACAAACTGCATGTTAGCTGGGAGCTAGATTCACTGGTAATTACTTGGGAGTAAGAGAGGAGCAGCAAATAGAAAGTGCAACCCAAAACAACACAGCTCTTTGTGTAGGACCAAGGAATGGTGCATTTTATTTAGTATTTTATAGTTTTGCCACTCTCCAATAATCACCTCATTTGTTCGTCAAAATGTGTTAGTAGGATGTTATACAGTGCTCATTATTTAAAGGGAAATTAACAGGTGAAACAGCAGAAATATACATTGCAGAGTGTCTAAAGGCCTCGACAGATACAAAGCATCGGCCGCTCGCGTCTACAAATGCACCCATTATTTTTAACGGCTGTTGCCAAACTGGAGGTGTCAAGTGGACGCGTCACAACCTGTTGGCGAATCTTTCAGAGCTCAGTTCTATTTTCGAGCATCAACACGGGGCACAGACCATCAGAACACAGTGTGTAATGCATTGACGAGTTCGAACTCGCATTGCATGTGTTTATGTATAGCATGTTTGTGTTTTCACTTGTTTGACCGTTTGACTTGTTTCTCTTTTTTAGAAACACCAGTCTGTTTTTGTTTTTTTTATGATTTTTTTTGCGGCTTTCGCCTTTTATTTTATTTATTTTTTATAGAGGGACAGACAGTAGGCTGACAGGAAATGGGGAGTGACATGCAGTAAAGGCCGTCGAGATCGGGAGTCGAACCCGCGGCACACTAATGAAATAACTTAAGGTTCGCACATAATCCTGAAAAATTGTACGCGTGTCTGTGAAACTACAGTCCTGCATTCCTCATACTAAGGTGAGAGCACATTAAATGCCAAAATATGAATGACGAGAATGACATACTACAATGATGCAATTGCATTGTCATTTTCTGTTTGTCAGAGCCATAAGGGTTTTGCTACAAAGTAACTATGCCACCAAGATTAATTCCTAAATAGCTACTACTGCCACTACAGTCTGATCTTAAAAACAACCTAAGCGCAAGCTTTGCCTCTCCACTGTTGAAACATGAAAGACACTATTTGCCTCTCCTTTCATTGCCTAAGGGCCCACTGGGCTCCTGTCAGGATGTGAATTTCAGTGGTGTGATGGTGTTGAATGTCCTCGTAATGAACTCTCCGCTGCTGTCAGCGCCGAGCTCCAGTCATTGGATACATCCAGCCAGCAGTTCAACGAACAAACCCACAATGAGAGCACCACAGCTGGGTTAGGATGGGGCTTTCTCCTGATATGTCTTCCCCTGGTTCTGTCTCAAATCGGGGCCATCCCTAACCCCATCCACCCCAGCCATTCAACACTGGGAGTCCGAGCCTCCAGTCCTCGAAGGCGGGGATGAAGATGATGATTAACATGTTTTCCAGGCCCCCAGCCTTTTATGACCTTGGCTTTCAACAATCTTCTCATGACAAGCGGCTAATGTTTTGCCCTGGCTGCGCTAATGCTGTAACTCCCGTTGCTTGTTGAGAGAGAACCTAAGATCCCACGGTGGGATAGAGAGAGACGAGAGAGCGCCGTGGACGGGAATGTCTGCCTGGCGGGGGAGAGAGAGATGAAGACAGCCGATGGAGGAGGGAATGGAGACAGTAATGTCAAGGGATAGGGAGGGAGAGGCGAAAGAAAAAGTAATAGAGGGTGGAGATGGAGGAGAAATGGGCAGTGATGATGTCTGGGGACAACAATAAATAATAGAACCATATTATAGGAGGGAGATGAAAGGGAAGCAGGATGCTGTGGGGATTGTAAGATGGACAGATTTGGGGGAGGCTGTGGGGGCGCAGAGAAAGAGACAGAGAGATGTACGAGGAGGCCTCTGTAAACCGGAGAGAGTTGAGTAGAAACAACAAGTGTTGAGTAGAAACAGGATATGCGTTGCCGCATCCCTGTGTCTCCCCGGCGCTCCCCGATAGCTTTACCAGAAACATCATCTTATGGTGTGGTCCAGCGAACTGCTGGTGTAGCTATTCCTACTGTACTCTTAACCACTCTTAAACAACCACCCTATATATACTTTTTTTTACTGGTGTCCCTAGCGGTGGTCTGTAATAGGGGCCGTACCTTTTTCCCTCTATAGCAAATAACAGTCTTTGCGTAAAATTGCCATACAAGCTCACAACATGTTGTTGTTGATCTGCTATATTTGCAGAATATAGAATAGGGTTCAAGTGTTTAAGCTCCTTTGCCACTTACGTAAATGTGATAATGCGCTGGCAATGTTCCATTATAGCAGTGGTTTTCAAGCTTTTTCATATAAAGGCCCATTATATATTCTGCATTTGAGCCACGAACCACCATTTGATGAGATAGTATTATGTGTGTCTTAAGTACCAGGTCTTATTACTTAACTTAAGACCTGGAGGCGTGATCAATGCCATTTGGCTATTCTGAGTGGCCAAACAGCATTGACCACGCCTCCAGGTCTTAAGTTAAGTCATAAGACCTGGTACTTAAGACATGCATAATACTGCCCTATCTAGCCTCTTAGACCCAAAACTAAGAATACTTTGTTGTCATTGAATACGATTTTGTCCACAATTCCATGCTGTATTAATGGGGTACCATAGGAGAGAACGTTAATCATTTTCTTTTCTTTTGTAAACCCCGCTCTCAACCCTGTATCAGTACAGTACAGTAACAGTAAAGGTGGTTGCACACCGGCCGCGTTTTTCGGAAAACCGATGGAGAAACGCCGCTTAAAAATCCGAATTCGCGCCCGGTGTGTGGAGACCTTTACTCTTCACCCAACCAAAGCTGATGTGGGAATGAACCGCTTCAGCCCTAGCATCCATATTCTGGGGGGAACAAATAGCTGATCTCCAAGCTTGGGCCGCATTGTGAGCTCGTAGATCGGCTATTTATGGCGAAGAGATTTGGTGTTGAGGGGGAAAAAGCACCACCAAGTACAGTACACCATAGGTACAAAAACGTCTTTAAACTGAAGCTTCTTTAGCCCAGGTCAGCACCCACCAGTCGATGTGCGTTACCTACAGTAAGTTCTCCACCAAGTATGAATGAATGAAGTGATTTGAGCGCTATAAAAATGCAAGTACAGTGCCAACTCATTAAGTACAGTGCCAACTCAGGTCCGTTTTACTAAGTAGAGTTAGGGTTAGTGTTTCTCAACAGGGGCGGTACAGCCCCCCAGGAGGCGTACAGAGAAGGGGGCACTGAGGCGAGAGTTTAATATATACACATATTTAGTAGTACACATATTCTTTTCATCAACACTGCAGTCAAATGAGGCGTGGTTTCTGAATTAGGTTTGTACATGTGGAATCATGTCTGGAAGGCACATTTATACTCATTATCATGGTCGGTATCATGTCATGATACTGTCCATGATACTTACATGATACTGACCATGATACTGACCATGATACAGACATGATACTGACCATGATACAGACATGATACTGACCATGATAGCTACATGATACTGACCATGATACTGACCATGATACAGACATGATACTGACCATGATACAGACATGATACTGTCCATGATACTTACATGATACTGACCATGATACTGACCATGATACTGAATAATACTGACCATGATACTGAATAATACTGACATGATACTGACCATGATACAGTCATGATACTGACCATATTACTGACATGATACTGACCATGATACAGACATGATACTTACATGATACTGACATGATACTGACCATGATACTTACATGATACTGACCATGATACTGACCATGATACTGACATGATACTGACATGATACAGACATGATACTGACATGATACTGACCATGATACAGACATGATACAGACATGATACTGACATGATACTGACCATGATACAGACATGATACTGACCATGATACTTACATGATACTGACCATGATACTTACATGATACTGACCATGATACTGACCATGATACAGACATGATACTGACCATGATACTGACCATGATACTTACATGATACTGACATGATACTGACCATGATACTGACCATGATACAGACATGATACTGACCATGATACAGACATGATACTGACATGATACTGACATGATACTGACCATGATACTGACCATGATACTGACATGATACTGACATGATACTGACATGATACTGACCATGATACTGACCATGATACAGACATGATACTGACATGATACTGTCCATGATACAGACCATGATACTGACATGATACTGACCATGATACTGACATGATACTGACCATGATACTGACCATGATACTGACCATGCTACAGACATGATACTGACATGATACTGACCATGATACTGACCATGCTACAGACATGATACTGACATGATACTGACCATGATACTGACCATGATACTGACCATGATACTGACCATGATACTGACCATGCTACAGACATGATACTGACATGATACTGACCATGATACTGACCATGATACTGACCATGATACTGACCATGCTACAGACATGATACTGACATGATACTGACCATGATACTGACCATGATACTGACCATGCTACAGACATTATACTTACATGATACTGACCATGATACAGACATGATACTGACCATGCTACAGACATGATACAGACATGATACAGACATGATACAGACATGATACAGACATGATACAGACATGATACTGACCATGAGACTGACCATGATACTGACCATGATACAGACATGATACTGACATGATACTGACCATGAGACTGACCATGATACTGACCATGATACAGACATGATACTGACCATGCTACAGACATGATACTGACATGATACTGACCATGATACTGACCATGATACTTACATGATACTGACCATGATACTGACCATGATACAGACATGATACTGACCATGATACAGACATGATACTGACATGATACTGACCATGATACTGACCATGATACTTATTATGTGACCGTTTCTGACCGGGGCTAAGTCATTGAATTACTATTCATTTTCGTAGCTCATTTCATAGCTTCAAATTGACATACTGTATTTGTTGTGCAGTTTGACCCACTAGTTTTTGAGATATGGCTTATACAGTGATGTCTTGCACAGATGTAGAGACTTGACAATTTAGCCCTGAAACATTCAGTCCTATGGTCTGTGGCATTTAGAGGGCGCTGTTTTCCCTTTGTTCTCAAATGAGGGAAAAAATATAGCCTACAAAGATACAAAGGTATGTACAGCTTATTTGTAGCTTTGTGTCTTTTGCAACAGCTAGAAACGCTTACATTGGCAATGAATGGTAGAAGTATTAACCACTTATGATTCTATAATAACGTTATAATCATAATATTGCGAGTACACATTACTTCAGCGTTTTCCGAAAGTAAACAACATAGCCAGAGCCGATCACAGACGCCTGCGTCATATAGCATTAGCCAATCTCAGGCCGGCACTCAACTTTACAGAGAGAAGAATAAAATGCGGAAATGGTTCTCAATTCTCCAAAACCAAGAAACCGTAATGTTTTCGATAAAATACATCTATTTAACAACATAACGTGGTTAATAATTGTTTATTTGGAATGTACATGGCCTGGTAATTATTACGGTAACAATAACGTGACTCACGTCGATAAGTAATTTAGGGACGACTTTCCATGTTTACCTTCATACAGTGACTTAATGTTGAAGTAAGCTAATAAAATAGGCTAACGTCTGGAGAACTCTGTATTATCAGTACTAGAAAATAATTACACTTACACATTAATGCATTTATGTCCGAGTTAAGCTCTGACATTTGAGTGAAATGTAGCCTGAAATGACATGATGGCTTCAGATCAATTTAGACGAGGAAAAAAAAGGAAAAAGAAAACCGGTTGCTAAGCTCTGCTGAACAGTTAATCATCCCATGATGCCTGTTTCAGGGTCATGGCGGGTCACATATGATACTGACCAAGATACTGACCATGATACTGACATGACACTCACTTAAAGCCAGGTGCCAGGCCGAGGTAGTAACAATACTTTAGCTTTACTTAGTGTGCAGAACTTAGTTGTGGTTCTACATGATACAGACTGACCATGATACAGACATGATACTGACAAAGATACTGACATGATACTGACCACGATACTGAGATACTGACCATGATACAGATATGATACTGACCATGATACTGCAATGATACTGACCATGATACTGAAATGATACTGACCATGATACTGCAATGATACTGACCATGATACTGAAATGATACTGACCATGATACTGCAATGATACTGACCATGACACTGAAATGATACTGACCATGATACTGACCATGATACTGACCATGATACTGCAATGATACTGACCATGATACTGAAATGATACTGACCATGATACTGACTGAAATGATACTGACCATGACAGTGCAATGATACTGACCATGATACTGCAATGATACTGACCATGATACTGAAATGATACTGACCATGATACTGAAATGATACTGACCATGACAGTGCAATGATACTGACCATGATACTGCAATGATACTGACCATGATACTGCAATGATACTGACCATGATACTGAAATGATACTGACCATGATATTCACATGATACTGACACGATACTGACCATGACACTGAAATGATACTGACCATGATACTGCAATGATACTGACCATGATACTGAAATGATACTGACCATGATACTGAAATGATACTGACCATGATACTGAAATGATACTGACCATGATACTGAAATGATACTGACCATGACAGTGCAATGATACTGACCATGATACTTCCATGATACTGAAATGATACTGAAATGATACTGACCATGATACTGAAATAATACTGACCATGGGTTGGACCATGATACATGATACTGACCATGATACTGACCATGATACTGACATGATGATACAGACATGATACTGAAATAATACTGACCATGATACTGACATGATACTGACCATGATACTGAAATAATACTGACCATTACACTGAAATGATACTGACCATGACACTGAAATAATACTGACCATGATACTGAAATAATACTGACCATGACACTGAAATAATACTGACCATGATACTGAAATAATACTGACCATGATACTGAAATA
This sequence comes from Electrona antarctica, assembly GCF_951216825.1. Classification (NCBI taxonomy): domain Eukaryota; kingdom Metazoa; phylum Chordata; class Actinopteri; order Myctophiformes; family Myctophidae; genus Electrona; species Electrona antarctica. The sequence continues at coordinate 47,332,321 of NC_136807.1, forward strand.
ATACTGACTATGATACTGACATTGTACAAACTGTGACCTGGCAGAGACTGAGGAGCACAGGTCCTAACAATGTTATGGATTCCATGTCAAAAAGCGGCTTTAGATTACTATTCTACTATATTCTACAATTCCAAGAAATGTTCTCTCTATTTCCTTACATAATAAATATATGGAACATACTAAAGATATGGTCAGTGATTTGAAAACAGTGCTAATTACAGTTGATTTTGTATTCGAGTCAGAACTGGAGACTGCATACAGACAAGACAGACAATGATATTTTAGTTCTGACTGCAGAGCACATTTGTACTTGGAATGTACATCACCTATAGATTACATTAGATCAAAATATAATGATGTGAAGGTTCAGTGATAGCACTCAAAGCAAAGCAAAGCAAAGCGATGGATGGACGGACGGACGGACGGGTGACTGGAAGGACAGTGACTCACTCAGGCAAATGTTCAAAACATGGTTCAAACATTGATCAAACTGACAGACAGACAGACAGACAGACAGACAGACAGACAGACAGACAGACAGACAGACAGACAGACAGACAGACAGACAGACAGACAGACAGACAGACAGACAGACAGAGTACAGGTTGTGTCAGGTAGTGGGAAATGGATATACGTATGCTTGCATTCTTTTTAGAATTGACTACATCATTCTTAAGGTGTCCTTACCAATATATTATGAGGCATAAGATGTCTATGCTAGGCCCACTTCCCTTTTCTCTCTACACATCACATGTTTGCCAAAAATAGTCTGTATGTACAAGCTTGCAATGTCACAATGCAATATGTGGGATGATATAGGGTGTGCTAGGCTTGGTGTGGCTAACCACCTGAATCCTACCCCACATGAATCTCTATTCTGAGGTAACATTCTGTGAAGACAGCTGATCTACAAGCGTTCCGGAAAACAATGTGGACAAAGTAGAGCGCAGTTGGATCCCTATATACTTAGTTTCATAGGATTTAAGTGGTTAAAGGACCATTCATTCTGGTTTCCCATTGATATATCAGGGTCATGTAACATACTGCCAACATTTTTCCACAATATACTGTAGTTCATATTATTTAGAAATATTTAATCAATGTCCTTGTTTGTTGCATTAAAACTTTCACGATAAACCCACTGTTAATGATCTGCATCTCTATCTATCGGCTGATATTTCTGTCGCGACTTGTACTTAATGGGCTAAACAGTCTTTAACCACATGAACACCATATAGTTTCATAGACCTCAGGGGGACTCCAGTCAACAAAGTAGAACAGGGTTTAACTGATTAAGAACTGGTGCAATTTTGAGCCAAATTCTCTGTTTTTTGTCTCTGTCATTACTTGATGTCATGTAGCATACTGTACAGTAAAGAATCAGAATCAGCTTTATTGTCACATCACAGTTTAACAGGCAAGAAAATGGGTGAAGAAAGGGAAGAAGAGAGAGGGGAGGGGGGGGTAATGAGATCAGGGCAGGATAATAAATCAAGTTTGAGCGCTTTCACCGTGGGTCTCTGAGCCTTTGCTACAAGCGGTACAACCGAAGTGGTCTCTTATATTTACAAGCTTTTGTTACAAACTGTACAAAAGCTTTTTCCACGCACGCACGCACGCACGCACGCACGCACGCACGCACGCACGCACGCACGCACGCACGCACATATTTAGATAGTACCTGAGATAAGATATATAAGGTGCGTGAGCAGAGCAGCTGCTTTGTACTGTGCATTTTATACAGTTAAGATCATCGGACATTCCACACCCACACTTTCTGATACGAACAATAAGGCCATCACACGGTTAGCACTTTCGATATCAAATGACGCTGATCATCCCCTGTATCGCCTCATGCCATCGGGACAAAAGATACAGAACCTTAGCGTGGGAAAAGGTCTGATTTAGTAGGAGTTTTGTCCCCTCGGCCATCGCGGCACTCAGCAGAGTGGGTGGTATTAAGGATCCATCATACTAAGATGACAAAATGTCCTTTTGCCACATTTGCATCTTTTACAACTAACAGGTGTAGGCGGGGGTGTCCTTCGCGTCTAGGCTAGCTACTGCAACCCTGCCTGTCCATTGACCCTGTAGTTTCTGACAGCCTACCGAGTGTCTTCCACCTACGTCATTTTTGGACAAATACGTAGGTGGAAGACAGCTTTGAAAGGAGCTACAGAACACCAATGATAATAAATGGGCGCATTTTAGCATATATGTCTAAAAACACACAGATTAGGTTGAATAGTGGCGAAGTGGTCCTTTAATGTGGTGGTTCCTGAACCGGCAGTATCATATCATACCCATGATCATAACAGGGTATAACATATACCCTGAGGAAGGCATATAGCTTGCCAAAACGTTGGTCTTTAAATAAAAAGGTGTTTTTGCATCGTGACTACGAGCTGTGCGACCTCTCCTTCCTTTACAAATATTTCAGTTATTTGTCATATCTGCCCTGTGCCCTTTTTCATTACGAAGCCTAAAAGGCAAACAGAAATGTAATTTCTATTCATATTAAAAGTTCCAATTTCCAATGCCGAATCATAATCATTAATCATGGATCACAATTATTTGTGTGCATGACAATTAATTGTCAACTTACGTGCCTTACATGTGTAATCGGGACAGCCTTAGTCATTAGAGACAGTTAAAGGGGCATTATGAAAAAAACCATTAACATGGTGAAACACATCTTGATGACATCATCAAGATGTGTTTCACCATGTTAATGATTTTTTTCAGATCTCCAGTTCTAGGAAACACAGAATGGGGGGACTTTTTTAAAAATTATTTCCACACAACAGCTCTAAGGTATATTAATGACATAGTAAAATGTTGAAAATGAGTGGAATGCCCCTTTAAATGTAGTATTGTAGGTATATGGACGATTGTGTTCAGGCATTAGGTTAGAGACATGCAGCTACGGTCAGCGTGACATTCTGGGAGGGCCTGGGTCTATATAAATTCACGGATGTAGAAACTGCTGCTGGTAATAGTCTCATATTCTGGGAGAACAAATAAACCTTAAAAACAGGGAGCGTAATTTACGTCTGACCAGCCAGTACAAACGTAGCCATGTCCAGCTGGTACGGATTCAGCCATGTGATGGACAGGATTGCATTATTAGACCCTTGAAACGGTATGCGAAAAATACCTTCTGGTCTTCTACACTCACATTAGTTGGTTCGTCACTGTCGTGCCTGCCTAGCCCTTCTCACTAAAGGCCTGACCTATCTGTTCCCCATTCTGTGTGGTCTCCCCTCATCTCTCTCTCTCTCTCTCTCTCTCTCTCTCTCTCTCTCTCTCACACACACTTTCTTTCGTGGTTTTCTCTGGTGCTCTGGCTACCTCTATCTCTCACTGATGTCGACCACCTGTCTCTGTGGGACCTCCCAGGCTATCCTCTGTCTGTTAACAGCACACCATGTCCTGTGTGTGAGCAGAGCTATGGCCAAAGGTGGAGAGTGGAAAGTGGCTCCTCTCTGGTGCATGCAGGCTTGTTTGTGTCTGCTTTTGATCAGTTTTTACGGTATTTTGGACTGTGTTTGTGTGCGTGCGTACTGTGTAGATCTTCTATTTTCAGAGCGCAACCAAACATAAAATTACTTTTAGTTCTACTGGATCTCTCCCTGACATTTTATTCTTTATTTGTTGACGAAATTGTCAATATATTTAGCCTTAGTTTTAGTCATCAATCATATAACTTAGTTTTAATTTAGTTTTCTTCAGTGAAAAATAGGTATAGCCGACGAACATTATTTTGTCGTCATGGTTTTAGTCGCCGAAATCAACACTGCGTTCAACCCAAACAAAACGTGTTGCCGCACACAGCAGACTGCCACGGTGAACATACAGGGGAGGGGGGGGCAAACATCTCCAGAAGCTGAATTCTTGTAATCCCTCGTGGCTATACTGTACTAGCAACTGGAGGAAGTGGTGCTGTCTGTGTGATGGTAGCGTAAAACAGAGCAGATATGTGTATGTATGTGTGTGCGTGCGTGCATGCATGCGTGCGTGTGTGCGTGCGTGGACACCAGCATGTTCCGAGCAGACATGTGGCTCATCTTCCCACTGCATACAGTTTATTCCCAAATTGGTATAATAGTGCATAATAAGCAGCTTTAGTTGTACGTATCCTTGGGGCTAAGGCGTGTGTTTCTTTTGCTGCGTTTCCAAACCAAACACAAACACGCCACTGCTTATTTGGCTTGTGTATCTCTATATTGTGTATATATCTGTGTGCATCTCTATATTGTGTATAGATTTGGGATCGTGTATCTCTATATTGGTTTCTTAAAAGGGGGCACTAGTACCCCCAGGGGTACTTTGGGGTACTTCTAGAGGTACTCAGAAAGTTTCTTTTTTCTTTTCTTCTTCTTTTTTTCTGATATTGTTAATGAACAATTATTGTCTGTTTATTAAAGAGCTGGAAATGTCAATATACTTAAGCCACCCACCAATACCATGTTGCCTTCTAGCTCGCTGTATCCTATCTCACAGAATTTCCCCGCCCCCTTAATACGCCCCCTTTCCGAGTTAGTGGTGATAGCGTGACGTCACTCCATAGACACTACATGTTAACAGAGGTAATTTAAGAAGTCTACAACTTTTGTTTTCTCAAGGTAAGGTTTGTTCTATCTGTTCGAGCTGATTTACCATCTGGTTTGCTTCATAATAATATTGGTCTGTCACATTTTTACATTAGGAAATGTACTTAGATTCTCCAGAGAAAAAAACGTGTAAATGCTAATGTTAAATGACACCACTATCTACCGGAAGGGGGCGTGGAAAGGGGGCTGTGAGATAGGCCTATTGTTTTGAGGGTGAGTTTTAAATATTAAAATAAAAATATGAAAGTATCAGGATGAATGCTTTGTGCTGGTGAAGGGGTTACTCAGCTGTGTGTTTAGAGTGTGTATCTATATGTATATGCCTTTAGATTTGTCTTGTGTGAATCTGTTTATTGTGTATGTCTTTAGATTTGGCCTGCGTGTATCTCTCTCTATAGAGTACCAAAGTCCTGATGTCACTCGTTCATCCCCAGCTGGGTTGCGGGCGTTTTTCTCCATGGAGAATAGCATTGGGTCATCTTAGAATCGTCTCATATAAAATTGTGGTCCAATTGTGTCCCGGTGATATTGTCAGGGAGGTGGCTCTTTGTCGTTTACGATAGTCAGTCACTCATATTTGATACACATCTGGCGAAACTAATTTGGCGGCAGTAATAACCGCCAAGATAATTTGTTTCTTTCTTTTTGGAACACAGTTCTTATGTGATTAAAAAGTCTAATTCAGAATGAGGGAAAGAAACGCGACCCAGGATGTGTAAATTACTCCAGACTTCGGTGCTCTATTGTGTTTATCTAGATTTGGGCCCTTGTATCACTTTAAAGAGCGCTTTTCAGAAATACATTTTGATATCATCGTATCTCTCATCGTGTGGTATACGTTGGGTGTTTCATGTCCAGACAAGAAGCTACAATCAGTCTGCCAACCCAATACAGCGGCCGGGGAAAGGAAAGAGGAAAAGAGAGAGTGATGACAGCAACATGTCAACTGAACTACACAAGGTACACACAGACGCACGCACACACTCGCTTACACAAGCAGACATTTAGGATTACACACACACACACACACACACACACACACACACACACACACACACACACACACACACACACACACACACACACACACACACACACAGTGGCTGCGGTGAGGCAAGTCATCATATCAAACACTGACTAAGTCAACACATTATAGCCGCAGCACGCTGTTACTGTACCAGTAAAATCCCCACTGGTGATTTATCATACTATGGGCTCCTGCAGTAGGCTGTATGCGTGCACAGCACACAATTGGATCTTGGTAGTCCATAGCTGAAAGTCACAGAGGCATTCAGCATGGAATGATCAGGCATGTCTACGCATCGAGTTGTCTGTCATGTCTTTTTTGATGGACTCGACACACCAGCATGTAGGCTATGCAGTGGTGAGAAATAACTACGTACATGTACTCAAGCACTGTATTTAAGTACCGGGACTCATATTTATTTATAATTATATTATTTGAGCATTTCCAATTTTCTGTACATTTGCTTGCACACCACTATACATCTCAGAGGAAAATATTGTAAATCTCTTACTCCACTACAGTAAAACGTAAAAGTTATTTGAAAACTTGATTTGCTATAGTTACTTTGTAGATCTAAATTATTATATTACAAAACACTTATCAACCACTTACTTTACGCCTATTTTATACATACCGTAGAAGGCTATTTGAAGATCGTCTGGTTAACACAGTCAGTGCCTTTGACCCACAAAGTCATGGGTTCGACCCCGGGCACTGCCAACTCAGCGTAAGAGTAGCACGGCTTGGGTGCAGCAAGATGTGCGGTAAATACTGGGAGCTGATGGTAAGGTGTCACGCTCCACCTCAGCATCCATCTCCCAGGGCTCTAGCACATACATACTGTAGTAACAGGGACAGACTCCCGCATGTTACCGGCTGATACCAACAATAAGCCTACTATTGCTGGTCTACCAGCTCACAACATGTTGCATCAAAAATATACTTTAAAGGAGCATTCAGTGATTTGAGTGATTTGGAAAACCACCCAGTCCGCCCCGGTAACAAAATGTGCACATGCACGCTCTACAGTGGGGGGAAGTGCAACAGGCCAACAGCATGTGCACCCACCCGCCCCCACTCGATCATGATTGGAGGAAGGCCCCTCTCATCCTGATTGGATGAAGGCTTTGCCACCCGCCACCAAAACTGAAACTAGGGTTTTTTGACCCCAGGGGCTCACTGGGGACAGGGAGGAACTCCTTATATGGTCAGCACACTCTATAGTAGGGAGGATTATCCAGAAAAAAAGAAAAAATAAGTGATATTTAGATTAAGTCAAATCACTGAATATACCTTTAAGTAGACTTTGATGCAATTTTACTCAAGTAAAAATACTTCTTCTGCTACGGCACACTAGCAGCACATATGCCATGCATACTCAGCATGCACGCACACGCACTAGAGAGACAGCGAGACTGACTGACTGACGCAGAGACACAGACACAGACCAACACAGACAAACATATCGCTTTGAAGAAGCACCTGTCAAACCTTGATCTTTAGCAGCAGTCACACACAATCAAGGAGGAGCCCAAGTTGCGTAACACCTCTGGATTAAAAGTTTTCCACAATCTGGGAACCTTACAGAGTAGTGCGGTAGTATAGTATATTTTTTTGATTTGGTAACAACAAAAGAGCAGTTATAAAAACCAGCTCCATATGGGTGCAATGGTTGGTGGGACAATGGAATGCTTGCCCCCACGTCCCACAATCCCCCAGCAGTCTAAACGTAGTAGGTTGCGACTGTCAAACATCTGTTATATAATACGCTTCTTCTCAAACGTTGTGTAAAGTTGTTGGGATAGGATACATCCACACTGGAGTTAAAGCCAAACCCCAAATTGCATGTGAGATGTCTCTGTGTTTTCCATCCTCTCCTCTCCTCTCCAGCAATGTTGACCTCCCAATTCTTCCCGTTTCTCCACAAACACAGACATGACCCTTAGGCCTGAACTTTAGTCTTTAACCTCTCACACCGATATTCCAGACGGACTGCTCCATGCAGCTGCTTCACCTTACCCCCCCCCCCCAACGTTCTGACCCCCTGCTGCTACCTTGACCCGTGCCAAGCTGCGGTGGCAGCGACCCTAGAAACAACCGAAGCAGCTAGGGGCCTTGTACAAAGTCTGGATCCATGAATGTATTGTTTTGACCACACAAGAATGTTTTGCCTGGTTTTGTGTGTATGAAACATGTTTGGATGGGACCTAGATTGTGCAGCAGAGGTAAATCAATCGACGGCTATTATATAGGCAAATGGGTAACATGTAGAGATGCACAATATAATCAGTATAGCATATGAAAATCGGGCCATATCGGCCATAATATGGGTATGGGTATCTAAAAATAATCCCGATTTCTTCCACTGATATTGATGATGCAATAATAATGTGACCGTCAATGTCTTAGTACCTGCAGAGCAGCCAGTCTGCCGGTCTCTGTCTCTTTAAGAGCGTCAGCGGTTAGTGGGGAGGGGGCTTACCATCTACATTCACCATCAAAACTAAAATAAATGAATACATAAAAAAATCAGCAATGAGTTCAATATCATCATACTATAATTCAGTCAATGTCTGAATGAATGAATGAATGAATGAATGTGTGTCAGAAACACTGCCGTATCTCCTCACCACCTGCACCAATCGCTCCCACATATATCAGTATCAGAATCGTTATCAGCTGGTATGACTTTCCATATCGACATTTTTTACTTAAGTAAAGGTATCATGCAATACTGCAATATAGAAATACTCTAAAAAAAATGTAATGGCCCAAATGTATGAAGTGGTTAATGTATGTATAGTAATAATAATAATCAAAATCTACAAAGTAACTAGTAACTAAAGTTTTCAAATAAGTGTAGGGGTGTAAAAGTACTAGGTATATTTGGATCCGAGATGTAGTGAAGTAGAAGTAAACGTATTGGATTGGATATAGTAAAAATGTACTTATAGTTACTGTACTTTCCACCACTGGTTACCACCAAAGTGTGTCACACAGTCCGCCTATCCCCCAGGTGTCATACGCATTAACCCTCTCAACTATAGAAGCTTGCTTTATGCTGTATTTATGGGAGGGGGCTCCACCCTGTTGTAGTGCTTAGAACTTCAAAGAGTGGAGCCCTCTGGATGTGAAGAGCCATCACAAAGGAGGCCAAATTAGTGGAGACTCACTTTCAAAGCGTGGTGGTGGCCCCTCGCTCAAGAGCCTATAGGCAAGATAACAGTTTCTGACTTTTATCCGTGATGGATCCATTTTTGAGTATTTCTCGCCCCCTCCACAGCCACCACCACCAGAGTAGTGAACCGATGAACTAATAACGTATAAACATAATGAAGTAAATCAGTGGTTTTCAACCTTTTTCATATCAAGGGCCATTATTTATTCTGCATTTGAGCCACGGGCCGCCATTTGATGAGATTTAGACTTGCTGACACAAAACTAGAGAATTTTGTTATCTTTGGATAGGATTTTGTCCACAATTCCATTCTCTAATTGTGTAGACTTCTTGTAAATTAAAAAATCACACCCGTGTGAACTGAGTGGTGCAACTACTCAGTGACGTCACATACTAACCACATACTAACCATAGCAACCATGCTCGTTTTTTTGGTACGAACAAACACGGGTACAAAGCCAGTTGTTGGAGTGGTTTGCACCACTCAAAAAGAGAGTGGAAAGAGGGAGTGCCACAAGTTTTGTATTTTTCCAGTTTTTCATGTGTCTATGAGGTGACAGTACTTCATTAGACACCTTGGAGTCGTTTTTATGTGCAATGGTGTAACTTTGTATTTAGGGTTTCTTCCTGGAGGCTGAACCCTTGACAGTCAAACGTGCCAATGAAAAAATCAGTAATATAGTGACATCACACTATCAGCCCCTCCCCTAACCCCTCCCCCTTTATCATACAACTACAGCTGTGGGTGCGGCTTCAGTTCAGGTGAATCACCACCCATCACCACCCACCAGGCAAACCAGGCATACTTAATGAACTGGTGGGGGTGCCCACATAAAAACGACATTTTAACAAATACTGTACCCTTTTTTGAAAGAAATCTTCCTCCTTATATTATAATAATACCTGATGATCATGTTTTAGGGTGGAAAAAAATCGCGGCACTCCATCTTTAAGAAATACAGATGTTTAACAATGATTTAAGATTTAAGAAATATCACCGAGAGGAAGCGACACACACACACACATACACACACACATACAAATGCACTAGAAATAGCCGATCTACAAGCTCACAATGCTTTGCAGTGTGAGTAGAAATTTGGGACGTGTGAAATCGAGGCCCTATCTTGCGCCACCCCTTACCCCTTTATCCCTAAACGTATTTGCTAGCCGACCTACATCGACACGTTGTGAGCTTGTATATCAGCTATTTGAACTATTTTAAAATGTTTTTCAAAATAGTAAAAGAATGGCAAATACGTTTAGGGATACGGGGTAAGGGGTCGAGCTAGATATAACCATCCTCACCCAACCTGAATCTTACTGTCTGGAAGCCCAACTAACAGTAAGAAAACATTTTGACGAACACAACCATTTCTCACCCAAATTGTCCTCACCATCATGTCTTGTCTAAATGTATGCTATACAGGGTATTTTGTCCCTACAAGCACGCACACACACACACACACACACACACACACACCCACACACACACACACACACACACACACACACACACACACACACACACACACACACACACACACACACACACACACACACACACACATGAACATGCACACATACACGCATATCATGAACATGCACGATGGTGCTAACATAGGGAAAGCTGTAAGTCAGCTTCAAAGGGAAACCTGAGACGGGTCATGAATAATCACAGACATAGTTGTCTGCAAGGAAAACAGCAGTGCCCATCTGCCCAACACACACAAGACCAGAGTCAATGGTGGAGTCAGAGTCATTTGTTTTACGTGAGTAAAAGTATAAATACCACAATGTAGAAATACTCAGTTACAAGTAAAAGTCTGGTATTCAGAATTTACGTTAGTAAAAGTACAAAGGTATTGGCCTAAAAATATACTTAAAGTACCAACATGTATAGGAATCTGATCATTGGCTATTTTCAAATAGCTGAAATATATAGAGAGCGTAAGTGGTTGATGTATGTTTAGTAATACAAATCTAAATCTACAAAGTCCCTAGTAACTAAAGTTTTCAAATAATTGTAGTGGAGTAAAAGTACAATATTTTGTGTGTGGAGTAGAAGTAAAAGTATTGACAATAAATAAATACAAAACTCAAAATTGTACTTAACCCATTCTGGGCGGGAACCCCTTTTGGTGTTTTAAACATTATGTTATAATTTAGCTATTGAAAAATAGCAGATCTACAAGCTCATAGCGCGCCACCGAGTGGCGCGCTACGAGCTTGTAGGTCTGCAATTTTTTTTAAATCGTGAAAATATTTATTTCAGAAAACTGGAGGATTTAGAAGATTTTTTTTAAATTTCGAGGTCAGGCCTAAATGGGTTAAGTACAGTACTTGAGTAAATGTACTTAGTTACTTTCCACCACTGTATAGTTTATATGGTAGAAGCAGTTTCTGGCAGTGCTGCAGGCTCTGTTTGGATGGTGCATGCTTGCATGACTTTGAGGGATATATTCAATTAGACAATCTCCCGTTTAACAACTTCCAAACCCTATTTTTGGCAATATTACAGGAGAACATTTCCCTCCAAACTGAAAAAGCTATACAAACTCATGGCTTTTTCCGCTGCCGTCGTAGAACACAAGGTTTAAAGGAGCATTCAGTGATTTGGGTGATTTGGAAAACCACCCAGTCCGCCCCGGTAACAAAATGTGCACATGCACGCTCTACAGTGGGGGGAAGTGCAACAGGCCAACAGCATGTGCACCAAGGCCCGCCCCCAATCGATCATGATTGGAGGAAGGCCCCTCTCATCCTGATTGGATGAAGGCTTTGCCACCCGCCACCAAAACTGAA